>NC_050495.2:12199042-12500292 GCF_012460135.2 Molothrus ater
GCAGTGTATAAATGGGCCAGGGTGTGATGGTGTCAAAGCAGGGTGGATCCTTTCCAAAAATGCCCTCTGAATTCCCGTTGTGACCACTGCAGCTGACCATCAAGGGCAGGTGTCAGAGGCAGATGAGGAACTGACCCACTGATTTTCCTCTTCAGTCTGTGCAGATTGGAGTGCAGGACAGGAGATGAAGTAGCAGTTTTTGACCCCAGTGTTCTCAGGGCACTTGGAAATGAGGTAATTAAAATAGCCTTGCCTTTCAAATCCTGACTGGGTTCATTCTCAAATACAGAAAGGTTTGTGCTCATGGATTTGAGCCACAACTTAATATAAATCAGACAGGAATAATCACAGCTATAAGCATATAATAAGCAGAGAAAGGGGGAGAGCTGAGAAGGTTTGAATGTGGGGCTGAAGGGGAGAGGCCAAGCCGTGGGATTGTCTGGATGGAGCTTGTGGGAGGGAGTGGGAAAGGAGGAACAGGAATGGCAGAAAGGTCTGGAAGTGAAATGTTTGCACACAGGGTAGCAGGGTGTCTCTGAGAAGGTGGCCAAGGTTAAAAGCATGAATGGGACTAGTTCAAAATAAAGGGTAGATCATCTGAAATAAAGGGATTTTAGCAATTTGGGGCCATCTTACAGACAGTTTAGAGTGTGGTTTATTACCAGTGGCCAGGCTGGGCCACAGCTCCAGGAAAAGCCCTGTTCCTATGGGTGCTGCAGTGCTGTCATGCTCAGGCTGCTGTAGCTCTTGCTTGCCAGACCTGGGACTATTCACAAGCCAGGCTTGTCAAATTAGAAATGTCTGCTTCAGTTCTGTTTCTTTCTTTCATTTTTCATTTCCTGATTTTTTTTCTTGTTTCTAGTGCATGAATAGTAGTAAAGTTTCTGATTCTGTTTCTGTTTTTAGGGTGTAATTTTACCTGTTGTGCTGTGCCAGTGTTGTGAGTATTTTAATTTCATGTTCAGGCTTTTCATTTTGGGTTGGTTACTTTACTTTGCTTTTTTTTTTTTTTTCTTTTTTAACTGTTCAGTTTTTGCTTTCTACCATGAGGCTTTAGCAGTAAATACCCTGAAGATGAATCCTGTTTTTTCAGCCTGACTAGGGTCTAGTTCTCATTATTGCTCAGGCCAGTAGCTCCTGCCCATTGCTGGGTGAAATTCTGCTGTCCCAGGCTCCACTTTTTTAAACAGCAAACGTTCAGCCCAGTAAATGACATTATGTGAGGAGCATTAATTTTTGGATCTATGGTTCAGGTAAGAATTACAGAGAATTAACAGAGCCCAGCTCTTGTTGTGTTTCAGGCAGTGGCACTGTCAGGGCAGGACACAAAGTGTGAAGTTCTCACCTCTCTGCCATGGCTGGTGCAGGGTTTCCTGTGCCACCCCTTTGTTTGATGTGCCCAGTGGGTTTGGGGGCTGTGCCCCTGTGGCAGAGCAGCCTCAGGGGCTGAGGGGTGTTCCCTTGGCCAGGGAAGCAGGATTGTCCTGAGCAGGACTTGCCAGGACAAGCTGTGACACCCAGGTCCCACACTCTGCACTGAGGGCACCGGCAGCGCCCCAGGCAGTGGGAAAGGCAGGTTTGGACACTGCTGGCTTCCAGACAGACTTCTTGGGTGCCTGGGTCCTGTTTTGTGACACTGGGCAAACCTGCTGACCCCTGTAGAAGTGGGCAAGAGCAAGTCAGGAGGCCCAAAGGAGCCACAAATCTGATTTGTGTTTCTTCCTCCTCTTGCCCTTGAGAACTTCCCTGAAGTTCAGGGCCCTTGCTGGGCTCTCTCCAGCCAGCAGTGGCTGCAAGGAGCTTGAGCAAGCTTCTCCTCAGTGGTATTTGAGCTTTGGTGTCTCTTTCAGCCTAATATTCCTGAAACCCAACCTGGACAGGCTGGACTTCTTTGACCTGATGTGGATTGTGGGCATTGCAGACTTTGTGCTGAAGTACCTCACCATTGCCCTGAAATGCCTCGTGGTGGCCCTGCCCAAGATCATCCTCGCTGTCAAGTCAAAGGTAGGAGACTCTTCTTGAGGTACAAACCTTTGTCTCTGATTATCTGCTACCTTCACCACACGTTTGCAGCATGGAATCAGAGAATCAGGGAATGGTTTGGGTGGGAAGGGACCTTAAATCCCACCCAGTGCCACCCCTGCCATGGCAGGGACACCTCCCACTGTCCCAGCCTGGCCTGGGACATTTCCAGGGATCCAGGGGCAGCCCCAGCTGCTCTGGGCACCTGTGCCAGGGCCAGGTATGGATGGAAGATTAAAAACATTAAAATCTGTTGCTAAACCTTTGGCAGAAAGTCAGCTGGGCTTGAGGGGTGCTTTTTGAGCCATCACAGACCTGAGCAAGGGTTTGGTGCTCCCAGCAGTGGTTAAAGCCCAGGGAGGTGAGGTGAGCAGTGCTTGAGGAGGAATCAGTGCTAGCAGCCAGATAATTGCTTCTCTCATTGAGTTGAAGTCTTGTTTTCTGAGTAATCTCTGTAAATTCTTATTTCTGAAGCAGGAACCTCTTCATTTCCTAGGAAGAAATTGCAAATATTTGTCTCTTTGGCTTCCCACTTGGGTCAAAGAAGTAACTGGGTTAAACTAAAGCCACAAAAGGCAGCACCAGTTCTAACCATGGGATTAATTAAATGCTGCTCATATTTAAATGTTTATGAAGCCACATGTAGACTAAGCCTAACTTGTAAAAGTTTCTCTCTCATTCCAAACACTTTTTGATATATTTTTATTTTACATCTCTCTCATTCTCTCCCTCCACTCAGCAGTGTCCCCATTCTGGGGGCAGATGTGGCAATGTGTGTTATTTGCATTCAGTAAAGAAACCCCTGGCAGCTGTGGGGATGGAGGGCACCTGCAGGTGCCAGGTACCAGCAGGAATTGCTGAAAGTCTGGGCACTTCAGGGGGGATCTAAACTGGGAATAGTTTTGCTTAGAAATGACAGGGGTGGCAGGGGAGTTGAGCAGTTTGTTCCTGCACAGCAGGGCTATCTGTGATGGTTATTAATTTAATTCTGGCAATTGTCCAGCTTTTTTTTTCCCATCCTTCTATTATTATTATTATATTTTGGGAGATTAATGTGCTGGGTCAGAGCATAATCCAGGCTGGGGAGGGAGGAAGAAGTGATGTGAATAGTCCTCCCAAGATAAATGGCAGTGTTGGAAAAGGTTCACAGCCTTTGCTTGCTTGTCTGAGAGCCATCCCAAGTACTCATTAATCCTTGTCTGGAGAGAAGAAAGAGAAGGGGTCTTTATTTGCAGCTCCAGTGAGAGGCTGGTAGGATCACATCTGTCAAGGGCCTGTAATGACTCAGAGCACAGATGCTTCATTTTTAGTACCTTTTTCTGGAGAGCAATGTGTCTCACTTTTTTTAAGCCCCTTTTTGTCTGAGGATGTTGGGGATGGTCTCACTGTCCCCTGGCACTGCTGGCACCCACCAGCAGATCTGGGTTTGGTTTGGGGGCTCTCTCCCCCACTCTGCAGCCTTTAACCCAGCCAAGGATGAGATGTAACAAATTAAGGAAGATCAAACTGGGATGGGAGGGCTCCAGGAGAACCACAGGGCACCATGGAAATGGTAATCAGTGATCACATAGCTGAGCTCCTGCCTTGAGCCTGCTGACCCCTGGCCTGCACAGGCCAGCACAGGTGAGGATTTAAATGGAACCTTTGCTCAGTTTGAACACTTCTGGTGCAATTTATGCACATTAACTTGGACCTAAATTTTTATCAAGTTTTTTTCTCTGAATACTTGCCAGATACAAAGTTATTCTCTTCCTTCCAATGTCCTCCAAGTAGGATTTCTGCCTGAAGCCCAGCTTGGAGTTTATGAGCTTCTGGGTAGTTGTCATTTGATGGTAACAGGCTGCTGGAGAAATAAGAATTTAACTCAGCAGAGCTCCATTTTTTCAAGATGGGTATTTCTGTATAGTGAGAAGTTTTAGTGCCAGTTTAACTACTCAGAACAGCAGCCTCTTGCTCCCCTGGTAGAGGACCTGAAATGGAGGTTGCTGCTGGAGTTCAGCACCCAGGGATTTAATCCTCAGCTGCTGGCAGTCAGCAGGAGATCCTAAAACTTGCCCTTGGATGGGATGTGGGGAACTTTAATCATCCTGCACTCAGCTCAGATCTGAGCTGGCTCTTCAGATTTTCCTCATTTGGAAGTTCAAAGGCACTTGCAAAGCTAGTCTGGCTTTTCCTGCTGCTCCTTGGGATCCTGGTCTTCTCTGAATACTGTGTGGGTTTTGCTTTTATTTATCAGTCTTTATATCTCCCCTCAGTCTTGTCTGTAGACTGAGCTCCAACAATTTTTTGAGTGTTTTCTCAGAGATTGTTAATTCCAGATCTTATTATTCTCTTCTGGACTGTCTTCATTCCCTCCTTGTTTTCCAGACCATTTCTCCAGTCTCTCAAGATGAATTTGGAATATAATCCTTCTTTCCAATTGTGCTTACAGTTTAGTGTCAGCTGTACATTACTTTGTTCCATCAAAATCATCAATGACAATAGTGAATAGCACTGAACTCTGCTTTCATCAGTTGGATGCATCTTTTCATTTTGAAAGAAAACACATGAAAAATGTGGGTCACAACACTCAGTTCCCCCATCCAAAGTACCTGGTCATGTTTTCCTAGTATGGCCCATCACAGGAAGGACAATTTTTGTACAAACTTCTGTGGTTTGTAACATCAGTTTATGCTTTAACTGAGAGAAAGTGAACTCAAATTGAGGGGCAGAAAAAGTTTGTCTTTGCACAGTGGGCAAAACCCATCATCACGGGTGCTGGAAATGTAGAGCATGAGAGTTGCTTTATTATGAGGGTACAACCAGCCAGAATTCCCCCAGCCTGAGCAACTCAGAAATTCAGAGCAACTCCTCCAAAGAATGAGGGAAGACTGAAATTCTGACAAAATAACCCCAGACTTTCCCAGTTTCCAAACCAGCCTGGAAAACAGAGGCACCAGGAGAGGCTGTGAGACTCCAGTCAGGCTGGAATGCAGGGAGAGAAGAGCTTGGAGAGGATTGGAGAGAAAAGCAGGAGAAGGAAGGTCACCCCAGCATCAGACTGATCCCAGAGCTCTGGGGAGTTTCCAGAGGATCCCACCCGTGCTGGGGGTGTCCCCTCCCTGCCCCCAGGCTGTGACAGGGACACTGAGCTGGGTACAGGTTGCAGGAACAGCTGAGCTCATCATTCCTTCAGAAGGGAGGGCTTGGCTGAAGGCTCTCCATTAAAAAAGGCAAATAAGATCATTTGGTTCAATATAAAATGAATTAAAGTAAATTAAACTGCAGGAGCCATGTGGCCTGCAGAGGCTTCCATTGTTGTGCACACATCAAGGGCAGCTTTTCATTTGCACTGCTAAGGAATGACAGCTTGAGGGGGGTGGAATTCAAAATCAGGAAATAAATAATAAAAAGACACACTTGCCAAAGACTTCACTTAGGAAATCCCAGGTGCCTGCAAGCCTCCCATCCCCTCCTCATGTTGTTGTCAGCAATCTGAGCTGCAGAAGTGAGTGAAACATGGGGGGAGGGAGAAGGAAAATCAAACCAAATAGGACTGTAAGGAACTGTTAGCCCAAGTTCTTGCATCTGTGTGTCTCTGTGCCTACAGGGGACAGAGATACCATGGACATTTTAATACAAAGGCCCTAAATAAGGGTTTTCTCTTCCTGCTCAGTGCAGAGCCAAGTTAGAGGGGACTGCATTTCCAGGAGAGGGAAAATGCAGGAGAGCAGTGACATTGCCCCCTTTCTGCAGCTTTGAACATACTTGCTTGGTGGTTTGTTCCAGTTGATTGTTTGATTAGTGCTTTTTATTTTTAAAGTACCATCTCATCAAGTCTGGTCAGAGAAAACTTGGTCTGGATTTGTCAGCAATTGCAAATTCTGCACTTGGACCTTGGACAAAAACCCTTCTTCAGGTGCACATCATATTTCCTGTCATAGCTGGACACAGCTCTGCCAGGGAACCTGGCACATTAATTTCCATCTTCCTTCTGAAACTGCACCTTTTTTTTTTTTTTTTGTTCTAATGGAAGAAAAGGCTCTTGGAGCATTTGAGTCCTCTCAAAATACAGAAGCAATAAAAAACTCACTGGGAGCTGGCTCATAGATGATGTTGAATAAAATATACCCAGGCAAAGATGTTCCTGGTCCTTGTCTGTGCAATATGGAATTTATTGTGGCTGAAGAAGTGTCACCCATGGGCAGGTGACAGCCCATCCTCTCTGGCCTTGCTCCTCTTTGGGGGAGCTCACTCACAAACAGATTCACTCTTCATGGAGCAGCCTGAGCTTGGCTCCTCTTGAGCCACAGGAACTCCAGGATGTTCTGCAAAGGCTTCTCCCTGCTGCAGCTGGGACTGATGTGCTGTCCCAGAGTCAGGAGTGTGGGATTCATTATTTACAAAAGTAAAAAGCCAACTGAAGCACAAGAGCAGGTGCTGAGGAGTGGGGACTCCTCTGTCCCCCTCCCTAAACTTGCTTTGCAAATCACTTCTACTGAACTTGTTAAAAATCATTGCTCTTCAGTGTTTTCCCAGTTTATCTTTCCAGTTTCAGACACAAAAGATGTGATTTTCAGAGCCTTTTAAATTCTCAATTTCCCCTCTAGTCCCACCTTGCCATTACTCCTCATTGGTCCTGCATGGATTTTCACCAGCATCCTCCATGCCACAGTGCTGTTTGCTGTGTAAATCTGGGAATTTTCTCTTTTACTGCTCCTACCCAGCACTTGATCTGTTGGCACCATGACCTGGAATCTCAGCAGAGCCTGCTCTCCTCTGATCCAAATTGCCAGCAGGACTCCAAAGCTTTTTCAAGCATGTTTCAGAATATGCCCTAATGCTGCTGCTGGCAGCAGAACAAGTGAGACTTGGAGCTTCCCTCGAGTGCTAATCACACCTTGCAGTTGCCTCATTGCAACGTGTCTGTCTCACTTCTGCCTGCCCCACTCTGATTCCACTCTGTCAGTCCTTGCTGTGCCTCTGTTCCTTGTGGGAGGCACAGCCTTATGGCAAAGGAGCTGCACACAGCCCTGGGGGAGTCAGCATTCCCCCTGCTGCTGCAGCCTGCCCCCTGTGCTGTGTCTAGCTTGGGATTCAGTTTTTAATTACACTGTTCCAGGTTATTTTGCTGGGAGACTTCTCCCCTCCATCACCACGCCCCAAGGATGAAGGTGAGGGATGGAAAGAAGCTCTTGCAGCAACTGGAAAGTTCACAGGAAACAAAGAGAAGAAAATTCTACAAGTTCAAGTTGAGTTGCTACACTGGAGAATTAAATCCTGTCCTTTACTTTGCCAAGTAATTCCTGTGTGAGTCTAGAGAAGTCAGGGGTCCAGCTTTTAATGGTAATGTGATCTAGAAAATGAAGTGCTTTATAAAAAATCTAATCCCAGCACCTCAGCTTGGACACCAAAGCAACCTTGTCTTGACCTTTGTCTTTGTGTGTCTCAGGTTCTCATTTAGAAAATGCAGAGAAAAGCTGTCCCTGAGGTCAGCCAGCAGCATGAAAATAAAGGGGTTTTAAAAGTGTTTTCTGTAGTGCTGATGTTGTAAAGGGACTGAAGAAATTCCAGGAATGTGCTCCTCTGGGCAGAGCTCAAATGGCAGGAAGGGATCAGATGCAGATCTGCCATCAGGTGGTGAGGATGGAACAAAATACCCAGAAATTCCATTGTCTCCATGCAAAACCAGCCAGTGCAGTACAGGCTGAAACTCTGCATGTACAGAAGGGAAAGTGCAATTGTGTGAAAATGCTGAATTCCCTTCTTTCAAAAGAAGTTTTGAGCTATAGAAATGGTATTTCTGTGTGGTGAAGGAGGTTCAGAAAAATGGGGGGATTATATCCCAGTCATTGACTTGTGTTTTTAACTGAGCTCTGAAAAAAAAAAAAGAATCAAAATTTCACCATGTGGTATCTGAGGCTCATCAGCAGAGCTGCTAAAATTAGATCCCAGCACAGCCCTTCCCCACGTGTGCTAATGAAGTGTTTGATAGCAGCAGCAGCAGCTCCCTCAGAGGAAGCAGGGCCAGCACTGCCCTCCTCACTTCTTGGGCAGGCTGAATTAACCCTTGATGGGAGCAGAGCCTTTCTGCTCTCCCTGCCCCCACCTTCATCAGGAGCCAGAATTCCAGCTCATATCTTATTTAATCTCTGCAGTTCAGCTCCCACACTGTCCAGTCCTGCACAGGGCTGGCTCACAGGCCCACCAGAAAGATTCTGCTGATCTTAGAGAGCTCTTCAACCTCTCTACATTCCAGAGAAAATTCCCAGATTTACACAGCTTTTTCTGACATAGGAAAACTCACCTGATAGAAACAGACCTTGCTTTATTTCAAGCTGTCGTGCCAAGCACAGGAGAAATAATTATGTTTGTGCTTTATATAGCACACAGTTGTAATCTTGAAGGAAAAAAAAAGCTGGTGTATTTTAGCAGAATTTTTCAGACAAAATACAGCTGAGACAAAGATCTGACTTTGAAAAGTGTAACCTAGATAGCCAAGAGATAACAGAGCTGAGCAGTGGCAGACAGGTGTGTTGAGTGTGCTCCCACTGATGGGTGCTGTCTGCAGTAAGTTGCTGCTATCAGAAATCTGCATTTTACTGCTGAAACTGTAGGGAACAATCCTCATTTTCCAAGCTTCTGGCTCAGAAGGAGGGCCTCACTTCTGCATCAGCCCTTTGTAGAATTATTTCTGATTTTCTGGCACTTTTCCGAGTTTAAAGAAGGGGCTGGTGTGGTGCACTGAGATGCCTGAAGTTTTTAGTTCTCTTCAAGTGATGCTCAGCTGCCCTGCTGGAATCACTCTAAACCTACCAACATTTATGGTCAGGTGGGTGCTGCTAAGGGGCTGCAGGGAGGGATGCATCCCTTAAAACATCACTTCACTCTTGGGAGGCTGTCAGCAAGTTTCTAGCTGCTAAAACATTCTGCTACCCTGCAGTTACCACTGGAAACTGGAGATAGGGGAGTTCTGGCAGCTCTGGGGAGGGTGCAGGAGTTGTGGCTGGATGCTGAAGTTTGTCACTCGATGCCACTGCCACCTCCAGAGCCTGGCTGTGCCCCAGGGCTGTGCCCAGCTTTGCTCACAGGTGTGCACTCGGGGCTCTTGGTGCTCAGAGGTTGTGTTGGAGCAGAGTTCCAGCCGGGATGCAGGATGCTGTGGATGCAGGATGCAGGATGCTGTGGGATGCAGGATGCAGCAGCTCTGGCTGATGCAATGGGACAGCAAGCAGTGACCTGTCCCAGCCAGCAGCAGGGATGGATGGAGGGTGGGAGGGATGAGAGCAGAAAGCAAAATTCGCTGCCTTTACCTTGCTGGGAGCTTTCATCAGAGCCCTGTGGAGGGACACGGTGACAGCGTTGTCATTTCTGCCCCAGCAACGCCCAAAATAAACCATGATGGCATCGCAGCGGCGGGCTGGGAGAGGCCGGAGCGCTAATTGCATAAATTGGGGCGGTCCCGAGCCCGGACTGCTGCGGCTGCTGCCCGGGGCTGTGCGGGGAGGGGATGGAGGGGGGCGGGAATGGGATGGGATGGAAGGGGAATGGGGATGGGGTGGGGTTGGATGGGGATGATGGGGATGGGGATGGGGATGGGAGTGGGAGTGGGATGGGGATGGGGATGAGGATAGAGATGAGATGGGCATGGAGGGGGGATGGGATGAGAAGGGGAGAGGGAATGGGGAGGGGGTGGAGGGGGGATGGGGTGGGGATGGCAATGGGATGGGATGGAAGGGGAATGGGGATGGGGATGGGGATGGGAATGGGGATGGGGATGGGGATGGGGATGGGGATGGGGATGGGGATGGGGATGGGGATGGGGAAGAGATAGTGTGGGGATTGGGATAGAAGGGGGATGGGATGGGATGGAGATGAGGATGGGATGAGGATGAGGATGGGA
The DNA here is from genome assembly GCF_012460135.2 of Molothrus ater. Lineage (NCBI taxonomy): Eukaryota > Metazoa > Chordata > Aves > Passeriformes > Icteridae > Molothrus > Molothrus ater. The sequence goes on from NC_050495.2 coordinate 12,208,947, forward strand.
TGGGGGGAGGATGGGGATGGAGTGGGGATGGGGAGGGGAGAGGAGATGGAATGGGGATGGGATGGGGTGGGGATCGGGATGGGGATGAGGATAGAGATAGAATGGGGATGGAGGGGGGATGGGATGGGGCTGGAGGGGGATGGGATGGGGCGGGGGAGGGGAGGGGGAGGAGGGGATGGGATGGAAGAGGGATGGGGAAGGGGATGGAGATGGAGAAGGGATGGGGTGGGGTGGGGATCGAAATGAGGTGGGGTTGGGATGGGGATGGAGGGGGGATGGGGATAGGATTCGGATGGGAGGGAGGGCAGGGAAGCAGCCGGGTGGGTCCGATAGCAGGCGCTGGTGTGACCTCAGTGGCGTCCCGGGGGACATGAGCTCATGAGCAGAGCTGCGGGGAGGATTGGATTGTCGGGAGCAGCAGGATGGCCTGCGAGTGATCTCATCCAGCCCCCGGGGAAGGGCGCTGGCTGCTGCCAGCCCGGCTGCAGGACTCCATCCCCATCCCCACCTCAGCAATTAGTGATTGGCCTGCGATGACATCACTGATGACAGAGCTAACTGGGACAGCACAGCAAAATTCCAGGGGAATTTCCCCTTCTCCAGGAGCTTAGCAGATAAAAGGATTTTGACAGGACAAACCCAAATCTTTCAGCCCAGATAATGTCTGCATTAAGCGTCCTTCTGGGCTCGTTTGCCACCAGCTGTCCCTGTAAACAGCGTGGGACAAAACAAACTGAGGGTGGCCCTAAATGAGACACTTATTCAGGCTTTGGTGAAGGTTGACAAAGGATGCTGCCCATTCTTTGAGTCTCTTTTGAGAGAGAAGCATTTGAAACAGCGCACTTCCCCCTCCCCACCTTTCCTTCCTTGAGCTCTTCAGGAAGGTTTGGTCCCTTTGAGTTTTAAATGCCCTGAGGGTTTAATTTCCAGTTTTTTTATCTGTGCACTGCCCAAGAGCCAACACCCACCTGAGGGGGAGAGGAAGAATGCTGTCAAACATAATGAATTTATTTGGGATTACCTAAAAAGTTGTCAGGAAGGCTGGGGCCACTTTACATTTAATCCCTGTACCTTCAGAAGGGCTGTAAGGTCAGAGATAAATTTGCTTTCCTTTTCTCACTAATAATAATATCTGCAGTTTACATTATATGAATCCTATATGAATATTAACCTTTGTTTTTCTGCAGCATCGTCCAGACACACAATTTATTACCCATCCATAACCTGCTCTAAAATTTATAATTCCAAAATGCTGCATAGCAGATTTCATTGATTTCAAATTTCAAGTTTAACAGTAAAAACCCAAGTGAATATTTTAGTGATTTGTTTTGCTGGTGTTCAGCTGAGCCCTGTGGAGGAATGAAGGGGTATTTGTCCTGTCTGGGCACAGAGCTGAGGGGCTGCAGAGAAAGCTACATCTCTGGAGTGTGGTCTCTGCACCATTTCACAGGGCACTGATCAGTGAACACCAGCCCTGCACAAATGAAATGTTCTTCTTTTGACTTCCTGATAATGGCCATGGTCTCACTTGCCTGGTTGTCTTGCAGGGAAAGTTTTATCTGATTATTGAGGAGCTGAGCCAGCTGTTCCGCTCGCTGGTGCCCATCCAGCTGTGGTACAAATACATCATGGGGGATGATCCCTCCAGCAGCTACTTCCTGGGTGGCATCCTCATCATCATGTACAGCCTCTGCAAGGTGAGCAGCACCTCCTCAACATTCCCTGAGAGCAGGGCCAGGGGAGCAGCACAGCTGAAGGGACAAATGCTCCTGTTGCTTGTGGCTGTCCCTGCCCAGGAACACCTCTCTTCCTTCAGCTGCCAAAGGCATTTGCTGCCCAGCATGTGGGCACTGCTGGGCTGGGGGAGGATCTGAGCCTGCTCCCAGGGTTGCATCAGACTCATGAAGTCATTGCTGCTCTGCTCATCCCTCTCTGCAGAGGCTGCAGGAGGAGGGGAGCTGGTCCTGGGGGAGCTGCACACCTCCAGGTGTCACACAAAACAGGCTGCAGACACTCCTGGGTGTCTCTAAGCTTTCCTCTGCCACTCACAGCTCTGAGTGCAGCAGGGAGGGAAAGCAGCAGCCAAGTCCTGCCTGGATAAAACAGGTCCCATTCCAGGCCCTGCTCTGCTGACACAAGTGAGGGACAGGAGTAATTCAGGTTTCCTCAAAAACAGGAGCACAAAGTTGGTACAAATGTAAATGAGTAGGTGTGATTTAGTCAGAGGAGTCCCAGGTGTAGAAATAATTGTATTTCTAGTGCTGTGTGTTGAACCCTGCCCAGGGGCAGGGCAGTAGCTGAAGCAAACTCTGATAAACCAGAGGTTCACCCCTCTGAGAAGGGCCAGGCTTGCTCCATCCCACATCCCTGTCTGTGCCTGTGGCTCTGCAGGAGCAGCCTGAAAATGAAGAATAGAGAATATATGAGGGGCTGAAGAATGGAGAATACATCTGAGCTGGAAACAGCTGAGAGGAGCAGAGCAATGCTGAATGACAGAGGATGGTGCAGGAATAGGGTCCTGCAGCCCCTCCTGTCCAGGGCTTTACAATTCTTGTGAGCAAATCAGGCAGAGGAGGCCATGGCCAGTGAGGTGATGTGGTCACAGCAGGCCTGAGCCCCAGCCAGGAGCAGGACAGGCAGTGCCAGGACAGGAGCAGCTCCCTGCACACCCCCCTGCTTCTCTCCCTGTGCTGGGGGAAGGACTGGGGGCCTTTGCAGAGGTGTCATTGCCTGGACCCACTGCAGTATCCACCCCTCCCTGCAGGCCACAGGTGGACAAGAACAGGTTTAAAGTGATCTTTCCTGTCCCCTGCTTGCAAAAATAACTCAACCCCTGGAACAGGGATGCAGTTCCAGGTGCCATTTCTTGCTCCTGGAGGAGCCCTCAGAGAGGGAAGGTGCTGGTGGGGAATTCTGCTCCTTGGAGCAAGGGGAGCCAAGCTCAAAAGCACAGCTGGCAGGAAAGGGCCTCCCCAGGCAGGGGCAGAGTCCAGGAGCTGCAGGGCAGAGCCCAGCAGTGAGGCAGGCTCAGGGGAGGATGAGGAGGGTGCAGAGCAGGGGGACACCTCCAGAGCATAGCTCAGTGTATGGTTTGAACAGAGAGGTGTCTGCTAAGGAAGGCAGGAGAATGTAACCCCCCTTCCCTCTGAATTATTATAAAGTTGAAATTAAGGGGCTCTCAGGCAAAGATATGGGAGTAGGAATAACAGTTCTTTATTAGGGAAGAAAATAAAAAATAAAATAATACAGTAATACAAAACAACACTGCCAGAGTGAGAGCAGTCCCTGTCCCCTGTGTGTCAGGGGGTGGCACAGCCCCATCCCATGGGGGCTCAGCCCTCCTGCAGTGCCAGCTGTGCTGCTGCTGGAGCAGGGATCCTGCACAAGGGGGGAGTTTTCCTCTGCAGCTCCAGGGCTGCTGGAGATGGGCCTGGGCTCCCTCTGGCCATGCAGGGCAGCAGAAGCTGCTCCTCTGGCAATGCACTGGGCAAAGGCTGCTGTGCTGTGCCAGGCTCACATTGGATCCAGGTAGGAATGCTTGGCTCCTCCCCTGGGCGCAGCATCTCCCCATGGGATGCTGGAATTGGATCAGCCCTGCAGGGACACTCAGTGGCCATGGACAGCAGAGATCTCCTGCAGGGAGGATTGGCTGGGGGAGAGATAAAGGAAAACTGCCCCATGGACAGCAGAGAACTGCCCCAGCTCTGACAGATGGGACATAGAACACACACCCACAGCCACATCCTGCATTTCCAGCCTAAAACACTCAGCCATGAGCTGAGACCTCCAGGGCTGAGCTGAGCTGGAGCTGCTGTGCCCAGGGGCTGTGGGAGGAGAGCCCAGGTGAGGCTCCTCAGGGCCTGGCACAGGTGGGAGCAGCTCCTTAGGGGTTAACTTGATCTTCGTGTCCTGTGAAGCCTTTACAGGGAGTGTTGGGCTGATCTAGCTTGGAAAAGCAGCTTCATTTTGGGAAGTTTGTGTCCAGGTCAGAGCCAGCCCTGTGCACACCAGGCCTTTGCCTGGGACTGGAAGGACAGGGGGAGCTCCTCTGCCAGTGCAGGGCACAGAGCCCTGGCTGTGCCCATCCCATTGCCAGTCCCCAGAGCTGCAGGACCAGCTCCTTGCCTGAGACACTGAAAATATCCCCAGAGGAGCCCACATTAGCAAAGCCACAAACCACATTAGAAAAACCACAGAAGCCAATTTGGCACTGAGAGCTCCTGTGCTCCTGGCAAAATCCCAGGGCTGGGCTGGGGCTGTGTCCCCTTCCCTGCACAAAGGGCAGGAGCACTTGCAGGAGGCTGCTGGGAGCTGGGCTGGTGCCTCTGTCTGCCCTGTGGAGCCAGGAGCCTCTGCTTTTGGTGGAGAAATCCCAGCTGTTCACGCACAGAGCACCCAGGTTGGGTTTTTTGCCTGTCCTGAGCAGCAGCACACCCTGTGTGTGTGACCCAGCTGTGAAGGGATGGTACAACAAAAAATGGGTGAGAAATGGGTGTTTGCCCTCTGAAACACACAGCTTTTGGGTGTGCAGGGAGCTCCAGAGGGAAAGAAATGAGGGGGGATGTGGGCTGGGAGAGAGGAGACATCAGAGCAAAGGCACTGGAGTTGTGCTGTCAGCAAAGCAAGCAGGAAAAGCTGGGAGTTGCACGGGGAAGGAAGGAAGGAAGGAAGGAAGGAGGGGGCTAACCCCATCCTCAGCAGGAAATGGGGTGTCTGAGGCAGGGGCAGCCCCAGCTGGAGGCATTACTGGAAGGAGCCCTGAGCCCCGTGGGTGCTGCCTGGAATCATTCTTGGTGCTGCATTTGCTTCCCCTTGCGTTGCAGGATGAGCTCATTGGCATTCCCTGCACTGAGCCCACTCCATCCCTCACCAAAACCACTTCAGCACAGAAAGGCAGCTCCTCTGTGCCTGTGCTCTGCTGCCCCAGCTCTGCAGCTGCAGCCCCACAGCCTCCCCTGCCTCAGGGGGCAGCAGCAGCTCCTGCTGGGCCACCAGCCCCAGCTGCTCCTTGCACTGTCACTGCTCACATCTTCTTTAGTTCACTGAGCTTTCCCTGTGCTCTGCCTGCAGGCAGGAGAAACCTGATAGACTGGGTTAGGTTTTCAGGCTTTTCCCTTCTTCCTCCTTTTTCCTTTTCCCCCTTTCCTTTTCCTCCCTTTCCTTTTTCTCCCTTTCCTTTTTCTCCCTTTCCTTTTTCCCCTTTCCTTTCCTTTCCTTTCCTTTCCTTTCCTTTCCTTTCCTTTCCTTTCCTTTCCTTTCCTTTCCTTTCCTTTCCTTTCCTTTCCTTTCCTTTCCTTTCCTTTCCTTTCCTTTCCTTTCCTTTCCTTTCCTTTCCTTTCCTTTCCTTTCCTTTCCTTTCCTTTCCTTTCCTTTCCTTTCCTTTCCTTCCCTTCCCTTTCCCTTTCCCTTTCCCTTTCCCTTTCCCTTTCCCTTTCCCTTTCCCTTTCCCTTTCCCTTTCCCTTTCCCTTTCCCTTTCCTTTCCTTTCCTTTCCTTTCCTTTCCTTTCCTTTCCTTTCCCTTTCCTCCCTTTCCCTTTCCCTTTCCCTTTCCCTTCTCTTCTTTTTTCCTCCCCTTTCCCTTCTCTATGGGAGCAGCTCCATTTTAGCCCTTCCCTGCCTAATGGGATGGACAATTGTCCCCAGCCCAGCCTGGTGCCAGCCCCCTCTGTGTCCTCTAAAGTCCCCACTTTGCAGTCAGCTGCTCCCAGAGCTTTTCTGGCCACCCTTCCCCACTGTCAATTCCCATTTATTACATATTTCATGATCACCATGAAATCTTTTTTGGCACCATTGTTACTTTTTCCCCTCTGAGTATCCATTTGGAGAATGTTTGTTGAGTTTCTGGACTCAACACACACACACACAGAGGTTTTGTGAAAATGATCTAAAATGGGGTGTTATTTTTGCAGTCTTTTGACATCTGTGGCCGTGTGGGAAGTGTCAGGAAGGCACTGAAGGTCCTTTGCACCCCCAGGTAAGGAGTTAAATGTGGAGGAGCAGTCCCAGAGGTGGCACCTTGTTCCTGCTGAATGATAAAAATTGAAAATTGCTCAGGACCACGGAATAAAACAATGTTAGCCCATGGATAGATAAGCTGGGGGCTCCTGTCAGGGACATCAGGGACCTTTTCTGCCATCTGCCCTGCCCCAGCTGTGCTGGGAGATTGTTCCTGTTCTGATTGGAGGCTCTGTGTAATGTGGATTAATCCAACTGCAAGGAGCTGACAAAACTTTGTATGCAGAGTGTGGGAAGGACTTTGTGGTGCCTGAAGTGCAGAAACAGATCCTGCAGGGCACAGGAATTATCCCAGGCACTGCATTCCACAGGGCTGATATTTAGATCTGCTGCAGTGAGTTCCATTTTAAAAGGGTAAAATCAAAGGCTGTAGAGGAAAAAAACCTCATCAAAGTTTGGTAGAGCTTATCTTGCTTATTCCCTGGGCTTGGGCTGGTCATTTTCCCTCAGCAGGTTTCTGTTTGCCCTAAATCTCTTACAGTGGGAACAGCAACATTTCCCTTCCCTGTATCTAAAGGGGAAGTGGGCAGCCTGTGGGTGCTGCTGCTGTTTCTCTTTCTTCCATTGTCTCCTGCTTGCTAATAATAATAATAATCCCTCCTTCCATCTAAACACCCCTGCAAATGATGCTGAATTAATCCTCTCAGCTCCCTGTTGAGCTCATTAAATTCCATTATCCTTGCTGCACAAGTGGAGGCCCTAAAAGATGGAGTCAGCTGCAGGGGAAAGGCAGACAGGGAGCAGAGATCTCCCTTCCCCACACTGCTGTCCCTGTGGGGAATCTGGGGTGAAAAGCAATCTTTGTACACATTTACCCTTCCAATCCTTTGACCTGGGGTTTGTTTTTTCCCCCCCTGTCCCTGCCAGACCTATGGGGTCCGTGCCACGAGCCAGCAGTGCAGTGAGGCAGGAGACATCTGTGCCATCTGCCAGGCAGAGTTCAGGGAACCTCTGATCCTTCTGTGCCAGGTAAGACCCCCAGAGTGCCCTGCTGCCATTCCCTCAGTGAGCTCCTGCAGTGGGGAGAGGCACAGCCAGCCTGGGAACGCCTGCAGGCCTCTGCTGCCTCCTGATCCAGCTCCTGGTGGCTGTTGTATTACTGCATTTTTAGTTTATTTTATTTTTTCCCTAATGAAGGACTGTTAGTCCTACTCCCATATCTTAGCCTGAGAGCCCCTTAATTTCCAAGATTATCACAATTCAGAGGGAGGGGGTTTCCATTTTCCATTTCAGGGGAGGAAATTGCCCTGAGTAACCACTGGGTTGTGGCAGCTGGGGGGTGACTCTGGCTGTGGGGCAGGGGCTGCAATGGGCAGTGCAGACCCTGGGGCTACACTGAGCAGAGCTTTACCTGCCCCTCGAGAGGGCTGGGTGGATTAAAACTCCCTTTTGATAACAGGGTTATCAAATTAAAGCCATCCTGTGCACCAAAGGTGCCTCTTAGCCTTGCTGTCAACATCTGTGCAGATGTTTCCGAGCTGGAAGCCCCTGAGGAGCTGCTTTTGGATCTGCTTGGCAGAGCTGGGATTTGAGGAGTGACATTTCTGCTGACTCCTCATGTGTGGAGGAGTTTCCAGCTTCTCACAGCTCCTCGTGCTCCCTCCTTGCCCTTTTCCTGCTCTCCCAGTCTGGGATTGGATGGTGTCTGCTGGGGAGAACCTCGAGAGGGGTCAGTGCAGAAACCAGAGGAGGAGATCAGGGATGAAAACTGACTTTTACTGGAAAGGGCAAACTGGGAGTGCAGCATAAAGCAAATGCAAGGAGCAGGGGGAAGAAAGAGGTTATGGGAGCTCAGTAAGGACTTAGATAACTTAGGGAACTGAGGAGGGAAATATGGCAGAGGAAAACCCTCTCAGCCCAGGTGCTGTAGGCCTTTGGAATGTTTATTTCTAGTGCTCTAATTAGAAACCAGAGCTTTGGCAAACTGGGGTTTATTTCCCACAGCCCTGTGAGTGCCAGCTGCACCAGCTGCCTCCCTGCAGGTGAGGTGGCTTGGTTTGAACAGACAGGTGTGTGCTAAGGAAGGCAGGAGAATGTAAAACCCCTCTGTCTGAATTATTATAAATTTGAAATTAAGGGGCTCTCAGGCAAAGATATGGGAGTAGGAATAACAGTTCTTTATTAGGGAAGAAAATAAAAAAATAAAATAATACAGTAATACAAAACAACACTGCCAGAGTGAGAGCAGGCCCTGTCCCCTGTGTGTCAGGGGGTGGCACAGCCCCATCCCATGGGGGCTCAGCCCTCCTGCAGTGCCAGCTGTGCTGCTGCTGGAGCAGGGATCCTGCACAAGGGGGGAGTTTTCCTCTGCAGCTCCAGGGCTGCTGCAGATGGGCCTGGGCTCCCTCTGGCAATGCAGGGCAGCAGAAGCTGCTCCTCTGGCAATGCACTGGGCAAAGGCTGCTGTGCTGTGCCAGGCTCACATTGGATCCAGGTAGGAATGCTTGGCTCCTGCCCTGGGCGCAGCATCTCCCCATGGGATGATGGAATTGGATCAGCCCTGCAGGGACACTCAGTGGCCATGGACAGCAGAGATCTCCTGCAGGGAGGATTGGCTGGGGGAGAGATAAAGGAAAAACTGCCCCATGGACAGCAGAGAACTGCCCCAGCTCTGACAGATGGGGACAGAACACACAGCCCCATTTCCAATGTGAGGCCTGGTGACAGTGCCTGTGGCAGTGATGCTCCTGTCCCTGTGTCCCCAGCACGTGTTCTGTGAGGAGTGCCTGTGCCTCTGGTTCGACCGGGAGAAGACGTGTCCCCTGTGCCGCTCGGTCACCGTGGAGACGCTGCGCTGCTGGAAGGACGGCACCACCTCTGCCCACCTGCAGGTGTACTGACAGACAGACAGACAGACAGACAGCAGGGCACCTCTGCCCTCCTGCAGGTGTACTGACAGACAGACAGCAGGGCAGCCCTGCTCTCCTGCAGGTGCACTGACAGACAGACAGCCAGCAGGGCTGCCCTCCTGCAGGTGTACTGACAGACAGACAGACAGACAGCCAGGGCAGCCCTGCTCTCCTGCAGGTGCACTGACAGACAGCCAGCAGGGCAGCCCTGCTCTCCTGCAGGTGCACTGACAGACTGCAGGGCAGCTCACCAGGCACAGAGCAGGACAATGCCAGGATCCCTGCTCAGTTCTGTCTGTCCTTCTTCCAGCTCTGAGCCAACAGAACATTTGTGACTGGCCAGAAACTTTACCCTGGAAGGCAGGGGAGGTGTGGGTTATGTTGTGGTAAACTCCAGGGTGTTTTTGGAGCTTACAGGGTTGTGAAGTGTTTGGGATGTTTCCTGTTTTCCTTTCAGTACGGACAAGCACAGCACATCCAGGGCAGGGTGTGAGTGCTGAACAAAGCTGTGCTCTGGCTGAGGAGCTCCACATCACCTGGCCCTGCACTCCCTGAGTCCATCACTTCACAGAATTACACAGCACCTCTCTCTGAGAACTCTTCCCAAGCAGGGCTTCAGAACCTCCTGTCCACAGCTGCAGTTGCAGAAATGTCATTTCCCAGTTGATTCCACAAATGGCACGTGCTGTCACCTTAGGAGCATCACAGGGAGCTTGGGAAGGACCCTGCCAGTGAAGCTGGAAATGACACCTCCTTTCCCTGGAAATGTTCTTCCTCTTTCATTTTCATGGTGAGACTTTCTGATTTCCCAGTCTCTGGGGAGAGCAGAGGGAGCTTGAAGTTGAGTTGTGTTTGTCTGGATGGAAATCCAGCCCCTAAGAGCATGTCACAAACTCAGTGTCCCTGCCCTGTGCTCCTCAGCCAGGACCTGCCTGGCTCCTCCAGCAGGGAAAACCAGAGCCTTGAGCTTCAGCAGGAGCTCCTGAGGAAGGAGATCCCTGGCAGGAATTAACAGGAATTACCCAATCCTTGTGGCTGAGCTCTCTGCTGAGCTTCTCCAGCAGCACAAGCCCTCAGAGGGAGGAGCTGCTGTTTGTTCTGGAGCTTTCCCTGTCCCCAAACCACGCCAGGAGCAGCAGCATCCCCAGCTCATTGCCATGGAAATGGCTGAAGGTGACAGCCCCACCTGAGCCATCAGCAGGAAGAGGCTCCTGAGGGAAGGAGGTTCTGGCTGTGCTGATGGAAACTCCACAGGGAGGAATTAAAGCAAACAGGAGCTGATGGGAACAGGAGTAAAGCTCCACATTTCTGTGGAAATAATCTCAGTGTGGCTGAGGAGGAGTGGTGAGAGCAGAGCCTGAGCTGGGCAGAGTCCAGACCTGGCTTGGGAGGTCCAGGGAAGCAGAGCAGGAAAAGCTTTAATTTCCAAGCCAAAGTGATGTCAAATTCTTGTCTAATGGACCCTGTGAAAGTGGAGAACTAAGCCAAGGAATCTCACTGCTCTCTGCAATGGGAATAGATCCCTGTCTTTGGGATGGGAGAGAGTTCAGAATGGCAGGGAGCAGGGTTTTCATTGGGCATAACAAATGTGATGTGTGATAGCCTGGAATATTCACCAGGAAAAGGGAAATCAGTGATTCCATGGGCAGGGAGGTTCTGAAAGGCCTCAGTGTCACTGCAGTGCCAGTGAACCCAAAGCTTGGTGTTCCTGCTTTCAAACTGTTTGAAAAGCTGCTTCTCATTCTGATTTTTTTTCTCTAAATGCTTCTGGAAAATGTGTTTGGAGTAGTGTAGGAAAAGCTCAGTAGGAAAGTGTGGGATACACTGCTTCAAAATTAGGTTTTTATTGGTGGTAAGGCAGGAAATCAAAGGCAAAGTGTGGGTTTGCATTCTTAAATGTTGGGATTTTGTTTTTGGAAGGATGGTCCTAACCTTCTCCTAGAACATGACACTTGGACCAGAAAGCATCCAGGGAAACTTCAGTTCCAATGACTGTTGATTTCCATGGGAAAACAGGGAAAGCTGTGGAAGGAAATTCCTTAGAGAGAGGAAATAAAACCCAGAGCCTTTTTTTGCCATTGAACAGTTATTTTTCTTTTTTTTTTTTTAATAAATTCCTTATAAATATGTACAAAGAGTCTCAGCATATGAAATTCCTTTTACAAAAGAGAGAAGCCCCATCCAGCCAGGACCAGGAGCCTCCTGGAGCTCCAGGAACTCTGAGCACAGGCCCTGCCCTTGCTTTGGTGAGGGGGAAACCTGCACAGTGACCCTGCTGGAGTTTCATCCCAATGGTTCTGGATCAGCAAAATGCCAGGAATTGGGCATTCCCTGCCTGTCATTCCCTGGGCAATGCCACTGGCAGAGACTGGGGAGTTCCCAGTGGCCTCAGGACTAAGGAGGATGGGAGGGATTTGGGATAAACTGGTGAATGACTGGAAAAGGGATGCTGTAAAAACCCAAGGAGTTAAATCCCACTGCAGCTGGGTTTGCTCTGCTTGCTGCCACCTGTAACTGCTGATGGAGTAACTAATAAAGGTGTAAGTAATAATGGTGTAACTAATTAATGGCCATTTTATCCTCAGATGCTTTCAGTGAATATTTATCAAGCTCCAGAGTCTCTTCCTGTAAATATTAAAAACCTTGGGAAATTCAAGCACTTCAGTAATTCCCTCAGAGTGGACACTGAAGTCACATCAAAATTCCCTCCTGAACTCAAATAAATATTTGGAAAAAAAAAAAAGTTTGTATTTTGTGGTGTAAAAACCCAAGGCAGGAGCAGCAGGTGAGGATCCCTCTCTCCTCAGACTGGCTGGTCCTAGGGAAGCCCAATTCCCATGGTATTCACAATTCCCTCAGCCTTGGATGTGGAATTGGCATGGCCAGAGTCTCCTCACTGCTGTGATGAGATGGAAAGTTCAGCTCACACACAGCAAAGTTACACAAGAATGAGGCCGAGTTTGAAGCCTGGATTGAAAATCAAATTTGCTGGGAGCAAAGTGGCTCCAGGGAAAGCTGTGCACCTGCTGGGGAGCTGGGATGCAGGCAGGAGGGTTGGACATGGACAGTGTGTGTCCAGGCTTCAGTGGGGAGCTCAGGTGGTCTGTTCTGTACACACCAGGCTCCTGTGGAGATCAGGGACAGATGTTGGAAAATTGACTATTATGGGCTATTCTGTCCTCACTGGGGCCACTTTTTACAGGGCAATGCAGTTTTCCAGCTGGGAATGCCTCATTCCAGGCTGTCTGTGGACAGACACTGCACCAGTTTAACCAGTTCAGTTTGTCATGGATTTCAACAGCAGGAACTGCTTCTGCTCATGCTGAGGGTTTAAGAGACCTTTTTAACTTTTCCTGTGATACAGAAACAAAACAGACTCACAGATCAGATGAAGCTGATTCAAGAAGTGTTCGAGGAGGATTGAAGGGAATTGCTTTAGCAATGTGTTTGGCTCAGAGGAATTCCTGCCTCCCTCTCTGAAGCAGGAGCAGGATGGGATTCCCCCCCTGGGCACTGCCAGCTCCCTGCTCTGGGTGCTGCCCCTCCTGGGCACACCAAGCTTGGGACAGGAGGCCTGGGCCCATTTCAGCTTTTTTACCTGCTGGAAAGAATTCTGCAGGAGAAGAGGAAGGAATGTGGAGCTCCTGGGCCCAGCCCTGCCCTGGGGTAACCCAGCACTGAGTTCCCTGGCCAGAGGAGCAGTTGGAGCAGGTGGCAGCAGCCCACACCAGGCTGCTCTTTTACCTTGGAATATGGAATTGCAGGCTGTGCTGGGAGCTGCCTTGGCAGGGAATGCTTTAAAGATTCATGCAGAGCTCCCTCCCCGCCGTGCTCTGCGCAGACCATGAGCTCATAAGTGAGCTCTGAAACCCGAGAGGGCTCCGTTCCTCCACAGCCCTCCCAGCTGACCCAACCCCGGCACTGCTCGGAGAAAACAAAAGGGCCAGAGGGGAACTGTGCCGGCTTCCTGCCCACAGGAGGGGACTGGGAATTTCCAGGGAGCTCACAGCACCCTTCCCTTTCCGGGCAAACACCAACCAGGGGGAAAGCAGATCTTGTAGAAAGGATAAAAACACTCCTTGTCAAAAAATGGAGGCGTTCAAGGATAGCAATTACACCACAAAATGTAAGGCTTTGACAAATCCATACCCTCAACAAGGAATTCCAGTTCTGTACAGGGAATTCTGGCTACAAAACTCCAAAACTTCACCCTCAGTTCACACAAAACATCCAGTTTGGAACTACAGAAGTGAAGCAAACCAGGAACAAGGCAGGGTTTGGGGTTCCAGCCCTGCTCTGGTTTCCACTGGGGAAGCACCATCCATGTGGCTGTTCCAGGCTGGGCAGGACAAGTCTGTTAACAGTTTTTGCTGACTGTTTGGAGCCCCTGAGGAGAGCAGTCCCCTGGGAGCTCTGAGGTTTGGGAATTTTCACAGACAAGCCTGTCCACGGAGGGCTGGGACTGAGGGAGATCAGCCAATCCCTGCACTGGGGCTGATCACAGATCTGGGGGCTCTCCCGAGGTGGGGAGGACAGAACTTCCCTTCCTTTTCCTTGGCTGTGCTGTTCCAAGGGACTTGAAACATTGGGAGCAGCCTGAAGGCTGCAGCCCCCACAGCCAGGGCAGCAGAGAGGAAGGGCAGTGCCAGCTGTGTGCCCAGGGAAATGCAATAATGCCTATTCCAGGTGAGGAGTTCATTACATTCAGAGCTGATAAAGGTGAGGAATGGTGGGACAGCCTCTGAGGGATGTGACCCAGCTCTGGGCCTGTCCCAGGGCTGGGGAGGATGTGCCCTAAGGCAAGTGTCACATCCATGGCTCCTGTTCAAGTGGGATTGTGCAATTCCACAGGCACAATTTCACTCCCACATTCCAGGGCTTTCCAGAAATTGGTATTTTTAAGGCTCTGCCCAGCACTGCTGGAATCAGCTGAGGCTCCTCCTTTTGTTACTGTAGGAGACTGAGCTGGGAAGGGGTTCAGGATGCTGAGGATTACTGAGCATCAGGCCAGAAATGGCAGGAAAATGTTTCACTGGTCCCTATGGCTCTGAGAGCACCCCAAGGGCATGGACAGACAGACTACACAGAGCTACACCACCCCTCCCAACACTGCACATCACCAGGGCAGGGCAAGGCTCCTCACCAGGAACCATCTGCTCTTCCAGCAGAGCCCTTGCTGCTGTTTGGGAATGGACCTGGATCAATATCAGCCAGGAAAATGTGTGCAGGGGCTCAAAACACTGCAGTGAATATTTGATAAAGGGAGAATTCAGCTTTCAGATTGCTTAGAAACATTTCTCCTGCAGCAGTGGAAAATGCAGGGTCTCACTGGACACAGAGGCCACTCGGGTTCTTCCTGGGCTGGGTGAGGGGTGGGAAGTATTTTTAAAAGAAAAGGAGCCAAATTTCCCTCAGAAATTGGGTTCTAACATTCCTTTATGCCTTTGAAAATGCCCTCCCTGCCATGGCAGGGTCAATTTTCTGGTGCAAATATCTGAAGGTAGGAAAAATGTTTCTAAAAAACTGTGCACAGGCTGCTGTATGTGGAAGGTACCCGAAATCTGACAGGTAGTTTTGGCTGCAAGGATAAAAGTGCTCAGTACTAGACTGAAAAAAGCCCTTTGACTTCTAAGGCCAAGCTCTCCTGTTATCCCCTGCTCTAGTGATCAGTCTGGATAAGAGTTCTCTTCCCTGGGTCACGGGATGTGGGACTGAATAAATCACCATGCAGGAGAATTCCCAGCTCTGGAGCTGCAGAAAGTGCTGCTCTAGCAGACTTTGATGTGCACACTGCAGTGGAAAGGGCCCTGTGTCCTTTCCACCTCAGTGCCTGCTGCTTCCCAAGCTCCACACTGTCCAAAAGAAAAAGAACTGCTCCAAAGAAAAGGAGTTTTATAAAGTTCTGGGGTAGATTATTTGTTTTGTCTTAAGTTTCTGCAGAGATTGAAAGAAAGAAAAAAAAAAATAGCACCTTCTCAACAAGTCTTACTTTTTGCTATCTTGTGTATAAATATCAATAACCAAAATAGATCTTTCCTTGTCCCACGTTTCAGAACATCCTCTTGGGGAAACTGTAGCACCACAGAGAGGCAGTTTAGCCCCAGACAAATATTAAATGTAGCACCAGAGAAACTAAAGTCATAGGAAAGCTGCTCTCCCCTGGTGCCAGAGCATGAATATTTACACACACAAACCGCTGTCCGAGCCGCTCCGCACCCGCTCCCGCCACGCCTGGGCAGCACGTTTGGAATTCTCAGGATTACAAATCTGGGTGTAGAGATTCCTCCTCATCCTGCTGCAGAAATGGGCCAGCAGGGCAGTGGGTGGTGTCCAGCAGGGCCAGCAGCAGTGCCAAGGCTCGGCCTGCGGGAGCAGGGCTGCTCACAGCAGCGATCTGATCTACAGGGAATGTCGCTTACGCTCTCGACAAGGCATGCACGCGTCCACGTCTGCATACACAGGGGTTACATTCTTCTATATATAAGCAGGTTTTGTGTCTCTGGTTTGCTGCTGGGCCCTTGAACAGCTCCTTCCGGGCAAATCCTCCTTCTCACGTCGCCCAAAGCACTTCCAGCATCTCCCACTTCTTTCTTTCTCTCCACTCTTCACAGCTGCTGCTCAGGCTCTGGATTCCCTGGAGGAAAAGGGGAAACAATTTTCTCCAAGGGCACAGGGTTTGTTCCAGCCTAAGAAAGCAAAAGAATGGGGTTGGGTGTTAATTATGTTGATGCATTTTGTACAATAAAAGCTCCCTTTAAATTTATGCTTGAACCCTCCTACTAAATTTACGGACAAGAAGAAGTGTGGAGTTTATGGGGAGGAGGGTTTGTGGCTCAGACAGGAGATGATGCCTTTGGCCCTGGGTACTGCAGATTTTTGGGAGCTCTCCCCCTTGCAAGGCTCCTTTTGGGTGCTCCATCTTCATTTACATCACTTCAACAAAAATGTGAACTTTGAGGGAAGCCATTAAATTTGTTCCAGGTAGGCAGTGGGGTGCACGGAGTATCACAGGAGACTGCAAGAACTCACTCATCCCTGCCTCTGCCACTGATTAGATTTGTGGCCTTGGGCAAACCACTGCTTTCAGTTCTGCTGGAAAATGAGGGCACTAATAACTTCCTTGCCTCACAGGTGGGCTGCGAGCCTTAATTAATAAAGTGCTCAGAGAAAGGCACCCATCTAAGTGCAAATTAGCAGGAGATGTGCCCAAGGGGCATCTGCGATGAAATTCCCATTTCCCAGCGTTTGTCCCTCAGTTTGTTGATGGCGGGGCAGATGCCATGGATATCTCGTGTGCAGGCGGTGACAGTGAGAGATCCTAGAAAAACCTGCACGGAGAAATCTCCACCGCAGCCCAGCCGGGATGAGGTGATTTCACCGCGGGGAAAGGGGGGGAGTCGCTGACGGTGCAACTGCAGCAGCAATGAAGTCACAGCTAATTAGGGCTGGCCAGCAGCTCCGGGGCAGATCCTGAGCTGCCTTAGTCCGGAATCCCTCCCCTTGCTGCCGTCCTGCCCTGCCCATGCCAGCGGGGAGGCAGCAGGAGACAGCCTGGGGATGGGCTGAACCTCCGGGGACAGAGGCGAGCTGTGGTGCTGGCACGGACTCTGAGCAGAATCCCAGAGTGGGAAGGGACCCACAGGGATCATCAGCCCAACTCCGGGCTCCAGGGCACCCCAGCAATCCCCCCTGGGCCTGAGAGCAAACACGGCCTTGGGGCTGTGACCTTTCCCTGTCCCTGGAACGCCTCTGGTTCCTGAACCACGTCTGCTTTATCCCAGCTCCTGCCGGCTGCCCACAGGATGTGGCAATTCCAGCCCCTCAATTCCCAGCCCTGCTTTCTAGTTTCAGGGAATCTGAGGCACCGGTGGGAATGGCAGGAAGGAGGAAGGCCGGGATGAACCCTCCAGAGGTGAAGCACGGTTCCAGTCTGGCTGTGATCAAGGCTGTCAGCCAGCCCCATCCCAGGGCTGCTGCACCTCCAGGCTCCATCTCCCACATCCCACCTGCCCTCTGGACGTACTGGAGTGTCCCAAAGTGCTTTAGCAGAGCTGTTTGGCTCTTTTGGCAGAAGGTGAATAGGAGAGGTGTTTGCTGTGTGGAGAGGGACAAACACAGCTACACAAAACCAGCAGCTGGGCACAGGGAGTCAATGCAGAGCTCCAGGGATAGCCTGGGGCTTGGAATGCACCCTGCTCAGCCTTCCTGCTTCCCTGGGTGCTCAGGGACAGGCACACAGCACCTGGGGATCCTCCAGACTGGGAAACATCATCAGGAGGGGATTTGGGTGCCTCACTCCCCACACAAATGCCAGAATTGCCCAGAGCAGGGCACAGCTGGGCTGTGAGTGTGGCGCTGTACAAAGCAATGTGGCTGCCTTCACTCCAAGAGGTGAGATATTTACTCAAGTTACACTGGAATAAAGAGTCCAGGAGTTGATTAAAGGATTTCCTCCACAGCAAAACCATTTAATCCTTATTTATTATTTCTCCTGTAGCAGCACTTCCAGCTGCCAAGCTCTGAACCCTTGTCCTGCTGTGCCACCCATGGCTGGCAACAGATCATCCGTGGTGTCACTGTATTTTACAAACTGTCTCTCTGTGTCACTTAATGTATAGAAAATCTATAAAAATCTGTAAAAGTTGATAAATCCTAGAACATCTTGAACTCCAAGCGATAAATCTGCTCCAGGGCAGGCAAAGAGCTCAGCACAATGTTTATGCATCTCACAAGCCCCATTCTAAGGGCTTAAATGGCTCTTAAGTTTTGCATCAGCCTCGTGCTGGCCTTCTGCAGGAAGGTGAATTTCATGGAAAGAATAAAAGAGAACCCCAGAATTCTGGCCCTGAGCCCATCTCTCAATAAACCAATTTTGAATATCCTAGGCTGTGTTAAAGCCATTTCTGGGTGCATATTGGCTGCATTGCCAGTATCTGACTCATTAATGGAATATACTTTGAGCCAATTCTGATCTCATTTATAGCACTGTAAATCCAGGGCAACCCAATTGACTCCAGTGGAGTTACTCCAAATTTCCCACAATAGGCACTCAGCAGACAGAGCAAAATTTGGTACTTTGGGTCTGAAAAAGGCTGGGGAAAGCCAAACTACATCCCATTTGTACTGGGGTGGATAGTAAGTTGGAAAGAGAACCAGCATATCCCTTTTGTAGAGCTGCTGAAAAATTGATTATTTTATGTGCCATTCTGAAAAGGCTGAAACTTTGGGGGAAACTGTCCACAACTATCAACATTTTTCATTTCCTTCTAAAATCCAAGGAATTATGGCTGAGTGCCTGTATGAAAAGTGCAGTGTCTATTGGAAACATGGATGGGAACGATAAGGAAAAATTTACTTCCACTGAAATTTATTCATGGGAACTGACATTCTCTTTGGTGATGTATCCCTCTGTGCCTGGGCATTTAGGGAGAGACAGATTTTGCTCAGAAAGTTGCTCTCAACCATTGCACAAAGGAAGCACTAAGGTTATGAGACAACAAATGGTTTTGGTTACAAAACCACCTCAGCCAACCTGGCCACATCCCGGTGCTTTAACACACACAGGCAGCTCCACTTCCAGATTACCTGGAATTCTCCAGCCTGATCCCACAGCTTTACCAAAAAATCCAAGCTGCTTTTCTCATGGATGCTGAGTGGGATGGGCATGAAACGACTCAGGTAGGGGGTCCTGTGTCTCTTAGCACTTCTCTGATTTTTATTCAGGGAGGGGAGGAGAAGCCACCTTTGGGCAGCACCTGCACGAAGCCAGAAGCCAGAGCAGAGTTGGAGCTCCAGCTGGAAAAAGGAGTTCTGCTCACGGCTACTGTGTCAGCATGGAACTGCTCCATTTAAAGGGATTACAGGGGCCACTGGCTTGGCGCACGTCCCACTGCTAATAAACAAAATAACAGTTATTGATATATTGAAAGGGAAAAATATATCCAAGGGCTTGGATCGCTGAGGGCACGCTGGAGGCAGGGACTAAACGAGGCACAATCGCTGCCGTCCCCGCGCAGCAGCAGCTTAATGAGGGAACAAGGGCTGGGCACAAGCCCTGTCAAATTCCCAAGCAGCCCCATCCGCGTACACTCACACTTCATTAGCATCTCCGCGGGAGGTGGAAGGGCAACTTGGAAGACCAGAAAACAATTAGGAGGGGTTCAGGAGTGCTAGAAACGAACTGGGAAGAATGGTGTGTCCGGGAGATCTTTGTATAGGAAGAGCAGGGAACCCAGACAGTAAAAAAATTCGTTTGGGCTCCAAACCTCCCACAAAGACTGTCCTGCTTGGCCTCAGTCCACCCGTGGAATGAGCCATTCCTGGGCTGCTGTTTGTTTGTGCAAACTCTGATGTTTGTTTATCGGGAGAATTAATGCTGAAGGTTTTCTTTCTTCAATTGAACTGTGAGGCTGGGGCGAGGGTGGCAGGGACCTTTGGCTTTTTTGAGCAGGATGCTTGCCACTGGGAAGGGCTGGCTTTTTCCTGATCCAGGAGGATAAACAACAGAGCCTGCCTCTTTGTGTGAGGGACACACACGGGGTGCACGAGGCTGGATGTTTGTCCTGGTGCAGAACCAGCTCTCTGCATCTCCACTGCCTCTGGTCCTTCGTTTGCTCTGCTCTCCTGCACAGCTCAGTGGGACACCTCCAGAAATCTTATCAAGCCAGTTTTAATACAGATAATTAACTGCACTGAGACTTTGGACAGAGTGGCTCTGCATGAACCTCGCAGCAAACAGTGGGGGGAATTCCTGGCAACACAGTGGGCACGGAACCAGGCTGGTGGAGCTGGCAGGGACAAGTAGGGTTTGATTTTAATACACTGCCACTCCTGAACTAACAGAGCGAAATACAAGTGACATTGTATGCCAAACTGGCACCTGACAACTATACTTCATGCCCTGGTTGGATGTTTCAAGGTGATGTCAGATTACATATTACAACTACCAGTTGCAAAGCATCCATCCCAAATCCCAAGCAGGGTCTGCAGATGCAAGCTGGTCACAGCCCTAATCCTGCTCCACTGCCATCACCCAGGGCTGTGGGAGCACGAGGGGCTCCCTGGAGCACGGGATTGTTCCCTGAGCGGGGCTGCTCTGAGAAGCCACACGGAGCTCAGGGAACAAGCTCCTGCCTCAGAACGCTCAAAGCCTCTTGGAAAAGCAGGAGGGGAACTCGAGGAATAACCCAAGCTGAAACTGGCCTTTTCCTCTTTTCTCCATTCCTTCTGCAACCACCGGATCACGAGACAAAGGCTGACTCTGCAGGGCACTCATTAACTGTACAAGTTACTCTCCTCTTACCAGCCTTTCCATGAAATCCAAAGATCACAAGTGGTTAGAGGCTGGACTTCCCAGCTTGTTGCAGGACAATGTTATTGTCACTGCAGAGTTCTCTGAGGATGGCAGAAAAATGCCTGTTTTGTTCAGAAATACTCTGCTGAGGTAATCAAACACTGTCTTACCTCATCTCCAAGGCTAACCAGCTCACTGCACTGTCACTGGGGCTCTGAGACACTGCAGACTGTCAGAAACCTCCACTGGTGAAAGCAAATTACTTCTCAGGATGAAAAGATTATTAATGGCCAGAATAACTGAGGAACTGAGGTGCAGATGACACAGTTAATTATTCTGGGCTTGCATTGTATTTTCATCTGCAGCTTGGTCACTTGTGCCTCAGAAGCGTGGCAGGAGTGGGACAGGTTGCACACAGGGACAGCCAGGAGTGTCACCAGCTTGTTCATCTGTGCCTTTATCCCTGAAACCGCTTCCCATCACACACCAGGAGCTCCTTTTCAGCCTTACATGTGTATTTGTGTCCAGGAGCATTTGGAGGCAGCTCAACACTGTCTGTGGCAGCCTTTGAAGCCAGGGGCAGGACGGTGCTGCCCATGGAATTCGCCTCGGAGGCGCCCGGGATAATGCTTGGCTTTTCCACAGCCTCTCATCAAAGCCATTTATAAGCAACTGGTGGGCAGAAATGGAAGTGAGCACTCCAGGATCAACAGCACAAGAGATTGGGGGGAAAAGAATAGTGTCTGCCCAATAAACCTTCACAAAAATTAATACTCCAAACAGCTTTGGCCTCGTGGGATTGCCAGCGAGTCTGGGCTGAGCGTGTGCACGGATCACCGGGGCCAGCTGACAGGCTCGCTCTGCCAGCCCTGCTCACCTGCCACCTCCTCTGCTTGGGACAGAGTCCCAGACCGGGCAGCGAGGAATTTCCCTGGCTTGTCAGAAAGAAATGGGCATTTGAGGCATTAGATAAGGGAGATGACTGCCGTTCCCCCTTGGATTTCAGCTCTGTTTGTGCTCAGAGAGGCCAGCAAGGCAGACGGGTGGGTTTGCTTCCAAACACTGGAACCAAACTTGCCACAAACTGACGGGGAGGGAGAGATGGGTTTGCTCTGCTCCTGACCACGGTCCCTCACCACTGACACCACCTCTGAGGCACCATCCAGTGCCTGCTTTTATAGACATTGAGGCTTCAGTTTACCAAAACCCCACAGTTCTCCTCTGTTTTTGTTTCAAAGAAAGCTTTCCAAAGGTGACCAGCGGAGCCTCCTGCCAGACACAGCAGTTGTGGCTCAGATGGATGACAACAATGCCCCCCCACAGAGTGCACACACAGTGCAAACACACAGACCTGCTGGAAAACCTCATTTTTAAACTCTCTGATAACCTGACTTTCCTTCCACACTGCCCTATCCAAGCTGGTGGGATACCAGTGCACGCTGAAAGTTAGACATGCACTGAAATTGTGCCCTGAACACAGACAGACACTGGGGGGTGTTTATGATGCAATTTACAGCACCCAAAAGAGGAGCCTGTGCTCCTTAGGTCTGTGGTGACAAATCCACGACCCAAAGAACTCTACAGAGCACCCAAAATCCCTGAGCTGACCCCACATATGCTCAGTATCCCCGAGTGCTCCCAGAGCTGAGGGTGCAGAGCTGTCCCCACAAGCCCCGGAGCTGTCACCAGGATGACAACAACGAAGGTTACAGGACCAGGCATGTCCTGGTTACCTGCTGCTTGCTCAGTGGCTCTGGAGCACAGAACCAGCAGTAACTGGGCTTGGGTGCTTTTCCTGGCCAGTGGCTTGGGACCCCCCTCGGGGAGAACCCCCAACACTGGGCAAGGCATTATCCAAAACACAGAGCCAATGTCCCAGGTAAAAGTCCAGTGGGAACATTCCACCACCCAGTGCCCCACAGCACCCGTGGCTCTAAAGCCCACCAGGGAATGACAGGACACAGGGAAAGTTCCTCCACGCAAAAAAGGGCTGGAGGTTTGGCAGGCAAGGGTGTGCGGGGCACCCTCCAGCTCTCGGGACCGGCAGCCGGGGCAACACGGGACCTGCGCGGCTCCCCTGCCCGCGCCGCTGCCGGGCACGGAGCTCAAACTGCCCCGCAGGAGCACGGGTGGAGCGGGCGGAGGGGAGCCACGGGGGTGGAAGCCGTGAAAAGTTCAGGGAAGGGGAAAGGGGGCGTTTGAGTAGTCCTGAGAAAAGGGGACAGGAGAGGGGGAAAGTGGGGATGGAGGGGACGGCGGGAGAGGTGAGAGCGACAGGTCGGTGTGACCTGCACCGGCAGTCCAGGGAGAGGAAGAGAGAGGGGAGAGGAAGAGGAGTAGGAAAAGGAGAGCGGTCGGTGCGATCCGGCAGCACTAGCAGCCCGCGGCTCGGTGCGCTGCCGCGCTCAGCCCCCGCAGCCCGGCGAGGCGCGGGTACCGCGGACAGCGCGCTCCGCCGGGCCGGACCGAGCCGAGCCCCCGCGCCCGTCCCGAGCCCAGCCCAGCCCAGCCCAGCCCCGCCGGCCGCCCCGTCCCGCGCCCACCTGTTGCGCGTCCCGCCTGCTCCCCGCTCCGTCCAGCGCCCCTCTCCCTAGAGGCTCCTCCTGCGGATCAGCCAGGCCAGCGCGGCCGCGGGCGTGAGCGCGCAGAGCAGCCCCGCCACGGCGGCCAGGCGGCGGGCGGCCGAGGGGCCGCGGCCCCGCGCCTTGCGCCGCTGCTCCAGCTCATCGCCCAGGCGGCGCAGGCGGGCGGCGACCCGGCGGGCGGCGGCCTCGGGCCGGGCGGCGCGGCCGGGGCCGCAGGGGCTGCAGGGCGCGGGGGGGCCGCGCAGCGCGCACGGGCACATGGCTGCGTCCGCTCGCCGCCGAGCCCGCCGAGTGTGCGGCGGGCGGGACGCGGGCGGGACACGGGGGGGACCGGGGGTTACATCATCCCCCGCGGGGCGGTGCTCGGCCGCGGGCGGAGAGGGGGGAGCCGGGAGACGGCGCGGGGTGGGGGGCAGGGGACAGCGGTGCTGCGCTGGGACGGTCTGGGGTCCAGCGGTGGTGTGGGAGTTGGGTGGGACGGCGGAGGGATGGGAGGGACAGCACAGGGATGCGGGTGATGGTGTGGGGATAGAAGGACATGGAGGGGACTGGGGGCGACGGTGCTTGTGTGGTGGGACATTCTGGTACCAAGGGATGGGTGGGAGTTCGGTGGGACAGCATGGGAATGGATGGGTGGAGGGACGGATGGATGGAGGGACGGACGGACGGATGGATGCACGGATGGTGTTGGGATGGAGGGGACAGCACGGGGGTGCAGGGACACTGGGGATGGAATGACAGTGTGGGACTGGGAGTGGAGGGAACAGCGCTTGTGTGGTGGAAGATTCTGGTATCCAGGGTGGGAGTTTGATGGGACAGCGTAGGAATGGGGGGATAGCGTGGGGATGGAGGGGACATTGGGATAGAGAGGGCAGTGGGGAAGGTGGGACAGAGGGGTCAGCGTGGGGATGGAGGGACAATTTGGGGATAGAGAGGGCAGCAGTGGAATAGAGGGGACAGCGTGGGGACAGAGGGACAGTTTGGGGATAGAGGGGAAGTGTGAAGAAGGTGGGACAGTGTGGGATAGAGAGGATAGCATGGGGATGGAGGGGACATTGTGGGAACTGTGGGGATAGAGGGACACTGGGGATAGAGGGGACAGTAGGGGGACAATGTGGGGATAGAGGGCACAGTATGGGGACAATGTGGGAATAGAGGGGACTGTTGGACAGAGGGGATGGCGTGGGGATAGAGAGACAGTGAGAGGCTGCAGATGCCTGTGGGCTGGAGGAGGGGACAGCGAGGAGATGCAGGGGGGCAGTGAGGGGATTACACAGAGCTGGAGCCGATTTCATCACCCACAGCATTACGGATTCGGATCACATTTCGGGTGGCCGAGGCAGGAGCGCGCAGCCCCCGGCACTGACCCGGGGCCCACGGGGCCTCCCCGGCTGCCAGGGCACGGGAGCTGGGCTGGCACCCCCGGGCAGGGCACGGGAGCTGGGCTGGCACCCCCGGGCAGGGCACGGGAGCTGGGCTGGCACCCCCGGGCAGGGCTCCCTGCACACACCAGCCCTGGGATGGGCACGGGGGGCTCCCTCTGGGCCAGCAATCACCCCAAACTGGCCCTGTCCCCCCTCCACTTTGCAGAGGAGCTGCTGCAAATCTCCTGGCAAATGACCCCAGCCCATGCACGCTCCCTGGAGCAGCCCCATGTCCTGCTGCAGGGGCAGCTCCTGGGCTGCAATCCCACCTCTGGCAGCGCTCACCAGCATGGGCACCCCAGGGAGACCCCTCCTCTAAGTCCCTGCAAGTGATTGTTTTGTAGGGAAAACAAGTCACAGAATCACAGACTGGTTCGGGCTAGAAAGGACCTTAAACATCATCCCATTCCACCCTCTGCCATGGGCAGGGACACCTTCCACTGTCCCAGGCTCCTCCAGCCCCATCCAACCTGGCCTTGGGCACTGCCAGGGATCCAGGGGCAGCCCCAGCTGCTCTGGGCACCCTGTGCCAGGGCCTGCCCACCCTGCCAGGGTACAATCCCTAATTCCCAATATCCCATCCATCCCTACCCTCTGGCAGTGGGAAGCCATTCCCTGTGTCCTGGCATTCCAGGCCCTTGTTCCAAGTCCCTCTCCAGCTTTTCCTGGAGCCCTTTAGGCTCTGCAAGGACTTCTGAGCCCTCCCTGGAGCCTTCTCCTCTCCAGGTGAGCACCTCAGCTCTCCCAGCCTGGCTCCAGTCCTTCAAGCATCTCCATGGCCTCCTCTGGTCTCACTCCAGCAGCTGCTGGTCCTCCTAATGTTGGAGACCCCATGCCCCTGGGCAGCTCTGCAGGTGATGTCTCATCTGAGTGGGGTAGAGGGGCAGAATCCTCCCCTCCTTTCCTGCTACCCACACTGGGGACTCAGCCCAGGGCAGGGGGGTTTTGGGGTCCAGCACACAGGCCAAGGCATGGCCAGCCTTCACCCACCTGTCTGTTGCAGGGTTTCTACATAGAGGAGTTCCTCCCCCAAGAGGTAGTTTGGGTTCTTCCTGGACACCTCCTCATGCTCATTAAGTTGGGTTTTATGAACAGCACAGGCAAGCTGTAGAGGAGAGAAACCAGCAAGTGGCCAGTGAGGAAGGCAGAGGTGGACACCATAACTGCACAAGCTGCTGCTCACAGCATGGGCTGTGTTTTACAGTCTGTTCTAGAAAGACCAGCTGTTTGACTGACACCAACACATCACTTACCAGCTCGGTTTCCTTGAGGGCTCCTCAGGAATCATCCTGAAGACTTGAGTACTCATGGCCTCTCCGCTTCCCTGGGCAGCTGGACTGGCTGAAGGTGCAGAAACTTCGCAGCTGCGGTTCAGCATCATTTGAACACAGCCTTAGAGCACCAAGGTGTGTTGATAGTGGAGAGGAACTGAGCCAGCTTCGTTTCTTCCCCAAAACGCCGTGGAAGTGGCAGCTCTCGGGCTGTGGTGGCCGCAGGAGATGGGTGTGAATCAAGCAGCAAAACACCTTCCCAGCAGGTGTGGCAGGGCCATCCCTGCCCACCCGCTAAGCTTCAGATATGACCAAGAGAAAGGAAAAAATGGCCTCAGAGAGGCACATCAGTCACTCAGAGCGGCACATCTGTGACTGTGAGCGGCCACGTCCATGGGCAACAACCCTGCCGTGGGAAAGGCTTCTCCCCTGGGACCGGCCATGGCTGTGAGGGGGCCGAGGGATCCCAGCGGGGCCGGCCACGGCTGAGGGTTCCCAGCGGGGCTCAGAGTGCCCAGCGGGACCCTGCCCCGCCCTGTCCCTGTCCCCGGCCATGGCTGTGAGGGGGCTGAGGGGTCCCAGCCGACCCTGCCGTCCCCGCGGCCTCGCTCGGCCGCCCGCGGCTCTCTAGAGCCAGGCTGGGCCCTCGTGTGGGGACCGTCCGCCATCGCCGCCCTCGTGTGGGGACCACAAAACGGCGGCCCCGGCCCCACCACCGACTCCATTCCCGAGCACCGGCCCCGGTCCCGGCGGCGGCGGAACCTTTTAGCGGCGGAACGCGCGGGCGCGGGGCGCGGTTTCCGTGCCGCGCCGGGCCGGCCCCGCCGCCATGGCCGCGGTGCCGGCGGAGCGGGAGCGGCCCCGGCGGCGGGAGGAGCGGGCCGGGGGCGCGAAGCGGCGGCGGCGGGAGGAGCCCCCTCAGGAGCCGCCGGAGAGGCCGGGCGAGAGCCCGCGGGAGTCCCCGGCCGAGCCCGGGTACCTGGCGCTGGCCCGCGGGCTGCTGGCCGGCAGCGCCCC
The DNA here is from genome assembly GCF_012460135.2 of Molothrus ater. Lineage (NCBI taxonomy): Eukaryota > Metazoa > Chordata > Aves > Passeriformes > Icteridae > Molothrus > Molothrus ater. The sequence continues at coordinate 12,235,401 of NC_050495.2, forward strand.
GGCCCGCCGCAGCCCGGCACCCGCCCGGCCCGCCGGGGAACCCGCGGATAGGGAACCCGGAGATGGGGACGATCTGCTGGGGCAGCTGATCCGAGACCTGGTAGGGCTGCGCGGGGCCGGGGGCGGCCCTGGGGCTGTGGCGGGGACGGGCCGGGCCCCAGGCGGGGTCGCGGTGGGGCCGGTACCGGAGCACGGAGAGGGCTCGGCTGCGGGGCCGCTCGCTGCAGGCGGCGAGCAAAGGGGACCTTGAATTGGTGTTCCTGTGTGCTTGTTTATAACCTCAGCTTCTGAATATACATCCCTTTATAAAGTTTTAACCCTTGAGAATCTGCTTGTCCTGTGTAATGGCACGGGGTGGGATTGTTGGGTGTCCTGTGCGGGGTTATGAATTGGGCTCGGTGATCCTCGAGGGTCCCTTCCAACTCGAGATATGCCGTGACTCTATGAAATAATATCTTTTTTCTCTTAAGATTTTTTGTTGTTTACTCAGGCAGTTTGATGCGAGTGCAGTAATTAAGGATATCCTGCCTTGTGACACAGCAGCGTAGTAAGAAAACAAGCTTTAATTCTTTAAATAAAGGAGTTAATTTGGAAATAGTCTTAAATACAGTTCTGAACCAGATAAAAGTTACTTTGGTAAATCCTCTAAATGCCATATAGATGTTATTTACAGTATAGGAAAACTAAGGGGGAAACCGATTTTCTTGGTTCTCACTAACCTCACTATGACTAATTACTCTTTGCTTAAAAAAATTAAAAGGAACAGATTAAATTTCTGTCTGCAAGGCACAAATTAATCCATTTTACAGAATTAGTGCTCCATTAGCACACAGGAGCCCGAATCTGTCTCAGAGGGGCTGGTTGTATTTGAGTTTTGGACTCATTCCAGTAGACTTTTAGACAGACTGGTGCTGACTTAACATCCCTGCTTCCTTGTGCTGAGGACAAGCTGCAGGAATTTTTGGGGTGTGGGAAGACCTGGCTCTGCCTCTAATGTTAGGATTGCATTAGAGTGTATGAAAAATGTGTGTGGAAAATTTTATGATTGGCTTTTCGCAAATATTAAAATGAATATTATATGTGTTGTGTTAGAAAGTAATGTATTAATTCTCTTAAGTAGTGTGTTAAATATAGTTTTGGGTTATAAAAAAATGTTAAAATAGAAACTGTGCTATGTAGGATACTTTTTTTAAAGAAAGGACTTGCACTGAGATAGCAGCCCCAGGACACCTGAATCTTTCAGAGAAAAATAATTTATTGCCCCATCATCAGAAGAAATGAACTTCTTCCCACCTCGAAGCTGCTGTTAGGATTCAGGGGAAGAAGTTGAGGATGACCAGACAGAATCCTGTGTTTGAATGGAATTTATGCATCATGTATGAGGTGTATGAATATGCAACAGGTTATTGTTTTTAAGGGTTAATCCTCTGTTAACCTGGGTCCTTTTTCAGGCTCCTGCTGCCCAGAAAAGGTACCCAGACGTCTGTAACTCTTTATTTCTATTGTCTCATATTGTCCTAATTCAAATTGTCCAAATTATTATTACTCTAATTGTATTACTATTTTTATAACCATTTTATTACTATTAAACTTTTAAAATTTTAAAAACAAGTGATTGGCGTTTTTCACAGAATGGAATCAGTATGAGTTTGTGCTGTGCCTCCAGAACCTCAGACAGATCCTAAATCAGGATCATCCTCTCCCTCTTGGCACTTCCTAACCCCCATTCCTTTACTGTGTAGGTTTCTTCTGCAGCTACTCTTCATTTAAACTTGGACCCTTTGCAGCACCAAAGCAGGAAAAAAGGCACTTCTGGGTTTATTTGAAGCAGGGTATAAATCCTTGTGCAGCTCAGTTTATAAAACTCTGTGTAGGCTGGGAGAGCTGGGGGTGCTCACCTGGAGAGGAGAAGGCTCCAGGGACACCTCAGAGCCCCTTGCAGGGCCTAAAGGGGCTCCAGGAGAGCTGCAGAGGGACTGGGGACAAGGCATGGAGGGACAGGACGCAGGGAATGGCTCCCACTGCCAGAGGGCAGGGCTGGATGGGATATTGGGAATTAGGAATTGTTCCCTGTGAGGATGGGCAGGCTCTGGATCCCTGAAGTTTTTTGCTCTTTTCCCCTCCTTTCCTCCAGAGCACTGTTGGTGCTGAGCCTTGTGTGAGCACTGCTGTGCCTGCAGCCCCGATTCCTTGCAGTGAGACCCTGTGTGCACCCAGCCAGCCCAGATCTGCTGCCTGGACACGACTCAAGCCCAATTTGGAAGGAGCTCACCCGTGGTGGTGCCGTGCCTGAGCTCATGAGCCCGGAGCTAACAAGCCTTGCCCAGTGGCTCCTCTGGTTTGTTCGGGCAGCCTGGGATCCCTTTGTGCTTTCCTTGGGTGTCCCCGCTGGAGACGGGTGGGATTTACAGCGCTCCAAAGCAAACAGACCCTGCGGATCCGCGGCAGCCCCAGCACGGGGCAGAGAGCAGGAGCTGCTTGTGCAGGGAAATTGGGGGTGAGGAGGGAGGGGAGGGAGGGCAGCAGCAGGGCTGGCTGCAGCTCCTGCTCTAAGTGACTTTAGAACAAGTGGGAGGTTCCAGCGTGTGTGAAGTGATGTTTTGTTGCTAAAAGACCTGATGGGAGCATTGCCTGTGTTTGTGTTGTCCAAACGCTTGCTTGTGTTTAGAATTTCTTGTCCTGAGTGTGGAATATCTTTTGCTTTAAAAACCATACCCATTATATTGGGATTTCCCTGAGTAAATGCTTTGAATAAACCCAGAATATCCCTTTGATTCTACTGTGGTACTGCAAATGGCCCAGATTTGAATGAGAAGCTCTAGGAGAGACCCGCAAAGGTACCAGGGTTAGGGAAGTGCCAGGAGATGATCCTGAGCTTCTGAAGGCAAGCAGTGGAGATGGGTTTTAACTGAGCAGCTGATTTTGTGCATGAGGATTGATGGACAATGATCAGGAGCACCTGTGGGGGGACAGAAACCAGAGAAAACACTGCAGAGCAAAACTAGTGACATAGAAATAGTCAGAATCAGCTGATTAAGCTCTTTCTCTATTATAGAGTATAAAAATGTTGAATATCTAGACAGGATAACAGGGAAGATAAATCTTGTTGTGATAACTGCAGGAAGAAGATGCAATAATTATGTAATTAAACCAAACAGAATACATCTAGGAAAAATCTATGTGCTGCATTTAGCTGTTAGCTTAAATTGATAGATTCGGCTTCAAAGTTTTTGTTTGAGATGCACAATTAGTTAAAGGAGGAACATTTCATATTAAAATAGCATTTTTATATTAGCAATGAAAGAAACCAACATCATCTCCATTCAGTTTTATTTAAAATATTTGTTCATTTTTCCATCACATGGGATTGAAATCTTGCAGGTGAAATTAATAATGGGTATATACCTTCAAAGTGATCATTTATTGGGGGTTTTTGGCACTTTAGCCAAACTATTTCACTAGAACTTGTGTCCTGCCTTTCTCTGCCCTTTAAAGGGCCATGAAAGAATGGAGAGGCAGAAAAAATGATATTTTCATGGAGCTGTGGTGGCCCTGAGGACACACCATTCCTTCTCCATACCATGGTAACTTCTCCTGCTGTCAAACTGTGTGCTAAATCAGCCTCACCAATTATTTTCTCCTTTTTCCTTCTCAGAATGAAATCAATGAGGTTCCTTTTTTCGACGTGCAGCTGCCTTATGAGCTGGCACTGAAGATATTCCAGTACCTGGGCAAGGCTGAGCTGGGAAGGTGTGCTCAGGTGAGTGCTGCTGGCACTTTGCTGCTCTGATTCCACTAAAAACTGGCAGAAGTAGTGAAAAACCAGGCACCTCCATGTAGGCAAGTGGGGTGGCAGCCCAAGGAACTCAGCTGGTTGTGCTTTCACTCACAGGAGACAGTTCCAAAGCTGGATATTGGAAATGTAATGGTACATGAGCTGGATTTACAGCTGCACTTGAGCAGAGTTAAATAAAACATCTGTGGCTTGGGCAGCAGCAAAGCCTTAAAATTGAAAATAAATAGTGCAAGGATATTTTGATTTGAGTGAGTGTTCTGAAGCATTTTTGATTCAGGTCAGTGTCTTGCAGTGTTTAGGACTCAGCACTTGGCAGTGCTAAGGGCATGGCAAGAGCTGCTCCTCCCAATTTCCAGCATGGGATTGAACCACAGACATTGGAGTAGTAACTTTTTGTCTGTACTATTTCCATGTGAGGCTAAATTCTTAAAGGACCCTGATTTCCTCCCCCCAGCCCTGCAAGGAGTTTATGTTTTTCTTTTCTGATACTTTCAGGTAATGCTCTCAGCAGTCTGTACTCAGGCATGGTCCTTAATTTACGTGTAGTTGTAAACTGCCTACTCTTACTGAAGCACTCACTCTCACCTCATTCTACTCAGGGCTGTTCAGCCCACACTGTTGGACCTCTTTATTTCCTTTCTTCACCCACTGAGTGATGAACCTCCTCTCTGAATGAGTCTTCAAAGCCAACTTAATTGGCAATTGCTGATTACCCAGTGGAATCAAGAAGAATATTGTAGATACAATTCCAGCTTCTCCTGTGGCCACTGTTTAGGGTTCCAGGCTGGTGGTCATTAACTTTCACATACAGAGCACATCTTGCAACCTCACAAAAATCCAACCAAAACCATTCTCTGTTTTACAAACAGTCTAGGGCATGGTTTGAGTGGAAGAGAAAAATGTTAATATGTGAAAACTGAGAAGTGACAGGGTCTGTTGAGGATGGCTAAACTTAAATATTCTGCAGATGGTCCAGGCTTTGAAAGGAAATTGGGCTTTTAATGTTCACTATGAGTGTGTTGTAGTGTTAAATAGCTACAAGTGGTTATTGCTTAAATCTTGGAGTTGCTAATGCCTTTTAGGGACAGGGACTGTTTAAAGAAAATTAATTCCTTGTGCAGGGCTGCTCTTGCAGAGGGGAAGATTCTCTGGGATTATTTTTTGGTGCTGTCCAGGACAGGGAAGCTTTCAGATGTGCTCAGGTTTCTGTCCCTTGGGGTAGAGATATGCCATCAATAAAGGCCACAGCCCATGACATGGAACAGGGCTGCATTTTTGAAGTGGACTGGTTTAAGGTTTTTCTTTCACTCTCTTTTCCCCCCCTCCTTAGGCTTGATCACTTTACCTCATGGCATAGTAAAAAGATTGGCTGCTGTCAGGCTGCTCCTTTTCCCTGTGCTTAGGGCTGCACTGGATTTCCCTCCCACTTTGCTTCTTAGCTTCAACCTGTTCTCATAAGATGTGTTTTAACAGAGACAATTTTCCACATTTCTCATTCTCCTGTTCCCAAGTCACTGTTCCTTTGTGGCAGCTGAGCAAGTGCCCAGTGTTTCACAGGGCTTTCCCAATCAGATGAATATCCAGTGCAGAGCTGGTTTCTATTTAACTGTTCAAATAAAAAGCAGAGCCATAAAAATAAATAGCATTTTCATTTTTCTCCTGGTGGTTTTGTTTTTGAAGGGGGGGAGCCCTCTTCTGTTCCATGGAAAACCCTGCTGCTTTATGGTGTTATCCTAGAAAGGTTTTTTTTATTAAGGTGCCTTGGGATTTCAGTGAAATTGGGCCAGTTGGTGGAATTGGCATCATGATCCATGTGAGTGCCTTTGGAGAAAACCTGTTTGCTTAGTCCTTTCTGCCAAATTGGTAACCAGCTAACAGGAAAGGAGCCTGACTGCAGAGCCTCTCTGAGATTTAATCACACCACAGACTGTCTGGAGAACTTGAATTTCACCTTGATATTTCCCTTTCCCTCGCTCCCCCACAGCTTTTCTTTGATTTTTGGAATTAGTAGTGTAAACCACAACCTGTCTGTGTGGCACTGGAAGTACACAAGTCTGTAAATAAATGTCCTGAGCTCTGCTGGGTCTGCAGTAGGGGGGTGACATTCAGCAGCACCCACCAGACCAGTCCCTGTTGATATCCCACGTTTGGAATCCAAGGAGAAAAGTATCCAGGGCTTTGTGTAGCACAGAACAGGCCAGGGTAAGGCAAAATTCTGCCCTCTGAGCACTTTCTGATTGTGTTCTGACCATTGGCAGAAATATCTGTACCATGAGTGACTCTCCTGTGACTGTGACAGGTTTGGGAGCAGTCACTCCTTCCTCCTGGTCAGGGTGTAGGGGGAAAGGAAAAACAATCCCTTGGGACACCACAGATGTGACAAACTGGAATGCCTGGGTGTGATTTAGGGCTGATACTGTAAATACATTTATTTTACCCATGGCTTGGGGACCTGGCATTTATGGTTCAGCTTGGTGATGAGGGGATGTGTTTGAATTCAGCAGCACTGAATTTTGGCAGATTTGTTTCTGTGGGAAATTCCCTTGACCTGTTAGGTTTTCATCTTAGAGAAGGTTTAAAAGTGTTTACCAACACAGGAATTGTGTATGTATCTAGGGCAAGGGAGACTGTTTCTAGGAATTTAGGAATGAATTGTCGTGCATAAATCAAGAATTTCAGCTGCTTGCTTCCAGGGCTTCTGGGATTGTCAAACTGTTGAGGCTTTAATGTTTATACATTTATAAAAGGAAAATTGAATGTGTTTTTTTGAGCATGGTTTTGCATCAAGGTTGTTTATGGGTAAAAGCCATCATCCATCCTCCTTGTGATTCCCAGAGAGTGCAGAGGAATGGATGGATAAGGATATCCCTGCCCTGGGCTGAGCCCCCATCAGGAGCAGCAGGAAAGGAGGGGGGGATTCTGCCCCTCTGCTCTGCTCAGGTGAGAGCCCACCTGCAGAGCTGCCCCTGGGCATGGGGTCTCCAACATCAGGAGGACCAGGAGCTGCTGGAGTGAGACCAGAGGAGGAAATGCTCCAAGGGCTGGGAGAGCTGGGGGTGCTCACCTGGAGAGGAGAAGGCTCCAGGGACCCCTCAGAGCCCCTTGCAGGGCCTAAAGGGGCTCCAGGAGAGCTGCAGAGGGACTGGGGACAAGGGATGGAGGGACAGGACCCAGGGAATGGCTCCCACTGCCAGAGGGCAGGGATGGATGGGATATTGGGAATCAGGAATTGTTCCCTGGCAGGGTGGGCAGGCCCTGGCACAGGGTGCCCAGAGCAGCTGGGGCTGCCCCTGGATCCCTGGCAGTGCCCAAGACCAGGCTGGACATTGGGGCTGGGAGCAGCCTGGGACAGTGGGAGGTGTCCCTGCCATGGCAGGGGTGGCACTGGGTGGTCTTTAAGGTCCCTTCCAGGCCAAACCATTTTGTGCTCAGGGCTGGGAGCAGAAAAGATGAGCAGTTTCCATCAGAATGGCTTTGGATTAAACACTTGGCACTATTTTTTGTACCGAGCTCAAAGTCCAGCGAGTTCTAATTGAGGCCCCTGGTCTCAGCAAATGAGCCTTGACTCTGCCTTTGTGTGTCTGGGGAAGAAAATAAACCTAGTGAAATAAAAACCATTATCAGATGCAGAGGGATGAATAAACCTTCATTAGGATTTGAGCCAGTTGATTTAGATGGGATTAGAAGAAATTTTGCATTTGATGGAAGAGGTGGGGTTTTTTAGGGGGAAAAATATCCCCCAGAGGCAAAACCAAATAGCAAAGTCTGTGTCAGCAAAAGCTTTTGAAGTCCTTCAGAACATTATTACTTGCTGAACTATAAAATATAAAACTGTCCCTCTGTGGAGCTCAGGGGAACCCAAACTTTCTTTGCTGAGAACAGTTGTAAAAAGATAATAGGAACACTGAAGACAAAATTAAATTCAGGACTCCAAATCTATAAACAAGTCTGTAAGATGTTGTCATTGATCCTTGCTGGAGTTTCTGTTCAGTTTAGATTTGGAAACAAGTTTTAACAAGAGCTTTGCACATCTCAGCTCCTCTCCAGCACCCAGCTTTTAGGTGCATGTAAATAAAGCTATAATGCCCTGGCTTTTGGGGCCTCACCTGAAACTCCAAGTCAAGCAGATCTAATAAAGCTGACTTGAAGCCAATGGCTGGTTTTAATGCTGCAGCTCACAGTGGTGCTGTAAAGTGAAATGCTTGAGACTCTTTATTAGTGATTTCGTGCAGCTGAGCCTCGCTCAGTGGGGTTTTACAAGGGATTGGCATGTGAGTTTGGGGCTGTAAGAAAAGGCTGGGTTAGGGACCCTTTGGAAATTCAGGCTTGTAAAGCAGCAGGGTTCACTGTAATTTGATTGAAAAAAAATCAGGATAGGATAGGATCTTTATTCCCCCTGAAAGTTGAAAAGGCAGTCAAAATTTTATGTAGCTCCCCCCCTTTTTCTTTTGTTTTACTGTCTTTATAAAATGCTTTTAAGACCTTGAAACTTGAAAGGTCTGTGCAATATTGTCTGTTTTGGCAGGCTGAAAGGTGTGTGTTTATTTTTGATTTCTCTTTTGGAAAGCAAGGCAAGAGCTGGCCTGTTTTGGCTGTGCTTCCCTGTGCGTGTGCTCAGCCTGTCCCTGTCAGGAAAATGTGCTGCTGTTTGGGGAGGGGGCAGAGGTTCTGCCTGGGGAGCTCCACTCCTGCACCACAGCTGCTCTTTTGGTGTGTCAGCAGAAAGCTGCTTTGGGGTTTTGGTTTTTTTTTTTTTTTTTTTGTGTTCTTGGAGCAATAACACAGATATTTATCCTACTTTTAAATCAAATTGAGAGCAAATTCTTAATGGTTTGGATTTGGGATTGCCTCTTTTTGGTGCTTTTGAAGTTGCTGAGTGTGTCCCTCTAGGGACAGGAGCGCTCAGCACTTTGATTCCAGGGTACTGTGTGTTGCTGGAGCAGCCTCAGTGCTGGTTCTGTCATTTCAGGGCTTTATTCTTGCCCTGTGCAGGTCATTTCCTTTGTCAGAGGATGGAGGGGGATTGTCTCCCTCTGCCAGTTTGCACTGAGCTCTCTGGGTGATTCAGAATGTTCATTTTGCTGCTTTTGGATATTCCTATTTGAGCACTGCTTTTCTCTGTAGGTCTCAAACCTTAAAAACACTTGCAGGTTACTCAGATCACCCCTTCTTTCATCATATTAAACATTTTCTATGTGTGTGTCACTATGGAAAAAAATGGCAAATAAATAGAAAGAGATGGTCCTGGGGGAGTTTGTGTCCATGGGAGGCTTGGATTCTTGGCATAATCTGGGGACTGAAATGAACATTAGATGCTTAATTGTAACTTACTAAAAATGATGTCAGTCTCAGAAGGTTCTTTTAATCTTTTTAGAACCAGAGCACAATTGATTGCTGCTTTCACCAGCAGTGGCTTTCATTGGTTACATCTGTTTTTTTAAAATTAAGAATTACAGAGGAAAAAAAAAAAAGCTACTTAAGTTGGCTCTTACCTCTTGAATCTTTAATTCTGAGCCCACAATTGATTGTGATGAAGCTGTTCTCTCTGGAATGGGCAGCAACTTGAGGCTGCTTGAAAAACTTAATAATTCATTCCTATTTATGCATACTGTAATACAATAGGTTATAAATCACTAATGTCATACCCCTAATCAGGCATTGTCAGTGGGACTTCAGGGATATGGTGCTGTGATCTGAGAGGGTTTCTTAGCTACAAATATGAAAATATATTCATATTTTTGCTCTAAGCTCACAATTCTCTCTTAATTGTTTTCTTGCTGCTTTTCCTGTCAAAATTTTCCAGTCAGTGATATTTCAGGTTGACAGTGTAGCCACTAAGCTGGTGTCTATGTTATGTGGAGTTTTAGTGGAGTATAAACTCAGTTATTTCCTGAACAAACCACAGAAAACAAGCCTTTTGTTAAAAGTCTGGGGTTTTTATACACTCAGGTGTATAAAGACTGAACAAATATATTTATTAAAGTAAGACTTTAATCTTAGTACAAGCCTGTATTAATTTATGTCTTTATATTTCAGATACTATTTAATATTTCATATTAAATCTCATTTTTCCTTATCCATTTATGAGAGATCCATATATAAACATTGATTTCTAGGTCAGCAGGACATGGAAAATCCTTGCAGAAGATGAAGTGTTGTGGTACCGGCTGTGCCAGGAGGAGGGATACCTGTTGGACATGAGCATCTCTGACCATTCCTGCTGGAAGCTTGCCCTCAAAAACTGCAGAGCCAGAGAGCACATGCTGAAAACCAACTGGAAGGTCAGAGAGAAATTAAGGAATTGGGGAAAAATTGGAATTGGGGAAAAATGGGAACCTGCTTAGAGCAAGTGGGAGAGGAGAGTTGGGGTTGTGTTCTGCAGCTCCTCTTTCCCAGTTGAAAGCTGCTGGGGGGGGTTTTCTCTCAGCAGCAGTAGCAAAGCTGGGAGTTTGCCAGCAGCAGGTTTTGGTGGCTAAAGGAATGGGAACACCCAGCCTGTGTCTCTCTGCAGAACCGTGTGGGTGCCGTGAGCCAGCTGCACTACGAGCCCGGCCGCGTCCTGTGCGACGTCCACTGCTGCGACGGCGTGGTCATGGCAGGGTGAGCACGGGGCTGGCACTGCCCACTGCACCTTCCATAGAGTGTGCACTGCCCACTGCGGCTGCACAGGGTCTGCAGTGCCCACTGCACCTTCCATAGAGTGTGCACTGCCCACTGCACCTTCCATAGAGTGTGCACTGCCCACTGCGGCTGCACAGGGTCTGCAGTGCCCACTGTGGCTGCACAGAGTCTGCAGTGCCCACTGCACCTTCCATAGAGTGTGCACTGCCCACTGCACCTTCCATAGAGTGTGCACTGCCCACTGCACCTTCCATAGAGTGTGCACTGCCCACTGCAGCTGCACAGGGTCTGCAGTGCCCACTCCACCTTCTGTAGGGTGTGTAATGCCCACTCCATCCTTTGTAGAGTGTGTAATCCCCACTCCACCTTCTGTAGTGTAATGTCCAGTCCACCTTCTATAGAGGGTGTAATGTCCATTCCATCTTATAGAGTGTGTAATGTCCAGTCCACTCTTATAGAGTGTGTAATGCTCCCTCCACCCTCTGTAGAGTGTGTAGTGTCCACTCCATCCTCTGTAGAGTGTGTAGTGTCCAGTCCACCCTCTGTAGAGTGTGTAATGCCCACTCCACCTTTTACAGAGTGTAATGTTCACTCCATGTGTTGCAGAATGTGTAATGTCCATTGCACCTGCAACAGTGTGTAGTGCCTACTCCATCGTTACCAGAGTGTGTAATGCCCACTTCATTTTTTATAGTGTGTGTAATTCCCACTCTACCTTTACCAGGCTGTGTAATGCCCACTCCACCTTCTATAGAAAGTGTAATGCTCATTTTATCTTCACCAGAGTGTGTAATGCTCACTCCACCTTTAACAGAGTGTGTAAAGCTTGCTCCATCCTTACCAGGCTGGGTAATGCCCACTCCATCTTTACCAGTCTGTGGGGGGCTCACTCCACCTTCACCATCTGAAATCTCAGGTGCTTCCTTTAATAAATTCAAAAGCAGCACCTGTTTGTTGCTTAATTAATTAACCTTAATTCTGTTAAGAATGGCTTCACCTGCAGTTCCTGAGACAGGCTGTCTTTTAGAGACTGGTGAGGATGTTTATCTACGATTTACCTCAGCAGTTCAAATTTTTATGGAACTGTTCAAAAGTTATCTCATGTACAAGTAGTCCCTGTAAAAACTCAGGTATTTTCTGATGATCTCCATCTATTGTTTTGCTGTGGAAGCACCCAGAATGTATTAAACATTTTACACATCTACTGAAAAAATCCCCCTTTTTAATGTTTTTTCATAAAAATCTCTTAATCACAAGGGTATCTTGTCACAGCACAAAAATAACTTAGAAGGATTGTTAAATTGGTCCATTCTTACTTAAAAGACAACTTAGGAGGAAAATAACCCCCTCAGAATAGATAAACTTCTCTTTTCCTAATATAGAAGTTTGCTGGACCTTGGTTTAATGTTACCTATTCATTATATTTACCTAAATATAATTTTAAGAGTCTCACAAATTTTAAGAAGAGGTTCCAGTGATTCTCCCAGGAAGTGTGAGGCTTTACTGTGTTCTGTTTGAATTTCACAGGTTCAGTAATTAGTAACCCTCCAGAAACGACATGAGTAAATAAGAATTATGATATAAATACAATTATTACATTGTCCTTGACATACCAGAGTTCAATGTTTAATGGTAGCACTTCATGTTAATGGTGTGGGACTGGGAAAACTGCTTCTAAAATACTTCAAAATTCACAGACTGATTATAAGAAAGATGTCTGGAAAACTCTAATTAGTGGAAATGGTTTTGAATGCTCTTGGGCAGCTGAGAGCAGGACTCTAAACTTTCAGACAGCAAACCCAGTTGTCTCCATGCTGCTGCCAAAACCTCCAGCTCTTCTTTCATTTTCTCTTTTGTATTTATATCCAAACATGCAGTAGATAGGAGTTATGCAGATTAAATTACATTTCTGAAGTATTAATAGGCAAAGGTTATGAATCCTGCATATTAAACTCCAGTAGTCCATATTTTGGCTTGGTGTATCAGAGAAGTTGGGTCCTGACAGTTGCACATATTTTTCATTATTGGTTCTCCAGTTCCTCCAGTATCTCCTGATTCTCTTGGTGAATTTACATCAGGGGTGTGGTACAATTAAATAATTCAGATTCCTGAAAATAGGTGAGCAGGTAAGAGACCACTGAGGGAAATTTGGATGTGTGTATCCTTTAGAAAAAATGATGTTCACTTAAATGACTTCCCAGTAATTTCTCTAAAAAATGAATTATCTCTTTATGAAGCTGTGAGCATGTGTTTGATGAAACAACATGAGCAAATTAGAATTCAGCTGTTTGAATTTACCTGGTTAGTAAATGAAGGGTTTAGAGTATTAGAACACAAAAATTATGTTATGTCCTTTGCTGTTTACTGCTTGTCCTTCACTCTGCTTGGTCTCTTAAGTTGGTAAATGGTAAATATCAAACAAGGGAGACTTCAAGTTATAACTAAAACTTCAGAGGGCGTCAGCAAATTGTGCAGAGAAATACTTTATGTGCATTTGGTAAGTATTTAAGATATCAAGGAATTTGTTGGGGTTTTGTTGTTTGCTGTGTTTTTATTTTTTAAATCCAACCATAACCCTCCCCTGTCTCACCCAGCTTATAAAATTGAACTTAATGGCATTGTGCTTTCAAATTTGTCATAAAAGTGTAATGAATCTGGTGATCAATAGCAAACTGTTGTGTTCTTTCAGTGCTGAAGAAGTAATTTAATAGCTGAGGTTTACAAAGTCAATTCTCCTCTCAGTATAAATATCAATTATCTGTTACATTTAATGATTCTCTCTCCTGTTTCACAAACACTGTGCTCAGCTTTGCATGGGAATAATCAGTGATTACAGAGGGACCTGAGTGTCTGAATGTGTGAGTTTGCAAGGCCTGGTGCTGCTAATCCAGAATTGTGGGGCATTTACCAAGGATTTTCTATTCAGAATATTTTCTATTCCAAATATTTTCTATTTCTGCTCAGGGCTGCTCAGTTTTTAGCAGGTTTTTTGATCATAATTCCCTCAGCCACTCCTGGTGCTCCAGCCCCTTCCCTGGGCACGCTCCAGCCCCTCCAGCTCCTTTTTGTCCTGAAGGGCCCAGAACTGGGCAGAGGATTGGAGGTGCCCCAGGAGTGCCCAGTGCTGTGCCCTGGGACAGCCCAGGTGCCCTTGGTCCCTTGCACACCTGGGCTGGTTGGTGACCAGCTGCTGTCACCCGCACCCCCAGAGCTTTGTCCACCTTGTGCAGCCTCCAGCGTTCCCTGGGGTGGTGGTGGCCCAGGGTAGGACCCTGCACTTGGCCCTGCTGATGTTCTGTGCCAGAACTTTGCCTGGCACTGAGGTCAGGCTGACAGGGCAGTGAAATAAATAGGGCAGGAGATCTTTCTCCTTTCTAATGCCTTTATTAAAAATCAGCTCGGGTGGGGAGAACCGACGGGGCGCGTTCACGCCGCCGCTGCTCCCAGGAATGGCACAGAGGAGGAGGAGGAAGAGTGCAGCTTCATCCACTGGTCTGCAGGCAGAGCTGGGGCTCCCACCCTCACGAGAGCATCAGGAGATTCCCAGTTTTTCAATTTGACATTCGAGGTCCTCTGTCCAGCCGACATCTTTTTAGATTAGGGTGAGGGGTAAAAAGGGTCTAAGCAGATACTGGATTCTGTTCCTCATGACTAGATGTCACTTTGATCTGTCAATACCATGTTGGCTCGTTGTTTTTAGGGGTTTTTGGCTAGGTTTGGTGAGGGGCTTTTTCATTTGCATGCCAGCTCTGATGTCCCCTCTTCTTCACTATCCGGCTGCCATCCTCCAGGAAGCAGCAGGGTGCCACTGACAAAAGGGGGATTCCCAACCATCAACAACAGGTAGTTTGTCACAGACATCTTTTATGAAAAATCCTTTCCTTAGGATTTTTCCTCCTGAGAAGCTGAGAGGCCTCAGGAACAAAATGTAACCAATGGTTATCTGCTGCTGTGGAATGCAACAGGTGCATCTGGGATTGGTCCATGTTGGATGTTTCTAATTAATGGCCAATCACAGCCCAGCTGGCTCGAACAGAGAGTCTGAGCCACAAGCCTTTGTTATCATTCCTTCTTTTTCTATTCTTAGCTGGCCTTCTGATGAAATCCTTTCTTCTATTCTTTTAGTATAGTTTTAATATAATATATATCATAAAATAATAAATCAAGCCTTCTGAAACATGGAGTCAGTTCCTCGTCTCTTCCCTCATCCTGAGACCCCTGTGGTCACAGTAGTTAACAAAAATGACAGGTGATTACAGCAACAAACAGAACTCCACCCTGGCAGCAACTGGCCCAGCTTGTGAACTCTGCAACCTTTTTAAAAAATGGCAAGTTTTCTACTCATAACAGGCAGCATTTCCCTGGATCATCCTTCCAGCCCAGCTCCTAGATGGGCATCACTGAGCTCAGCTCACTGATTGCCCCTGGGAAAGGAGGGTCCGTGGCCTCCTCCCTGCTGGGAAGGGTGGGAAGTGTTGGGGTGAGCTCTGCCCCCCTCCCTCCGCAGCCTGGGGTGGGTCCCAAGGGCTGCAGCAGGATTCCAACCATTTCTCCTTGAATCGTGGGCCTGCATTCTGCTCCCTGCCCCTGTTTTCCAGCCTGGGTACCCTGAGGACAGGGCCTTAATTCCCTCAGCCTTTCCTCATCTTTTGTCACTGTTTCTCCCTGATCCAATAAAAATGGATCTGGTAGCAGCAAGATGAAGTTCTAGTTGGGCTGAAAGGAGTTCTGGTTGGAGAGAGCAGGAATGCTGGGGTTGGTGTGTTTGGGAATCTTGGAGCAAGCCTGGAATCACTGATTGGTTTGAACCTGTGCTGTGCTAGGTGTGATCTTGTCATCTTCACTGCCCTGCTTCAAACTCCACTGCAGAGTGGAACAATTTTTATTTTACTTGCTGTAGAGCTTTTTAACCTTTCTGAAAGGGAATTTATACAGGTTGTGGGCAGAGTGACTTAAACCAGCAGCTGTGATTTATAGAGGCACAGTTTGAGCTGGTTCAAGAGCAGCTCTTTATTAATCTGTGAAGGAAGCAAAGGCACAGAAATACCCAGAGAAACGCTCCTATTCCATGCACTCTCCCTTGTCCCCATGCTGCTGGCCAGGCTGAGGCCAGGAGATGGCAGAATTTCAGGGATTGATTGAGTGCAACCTGAGCTGGGAGCGGAGGTGGCAGCGAGCAGCTCCCCTTTGTGCTGCCTGACATCAGATAATTCAATCTGGCCTGCACGCAGAGCTTCTTGTGTTTGTCATTAAAATTTCATCCCGGTGGTTACCAGGCTTGTTTTCTGGGTCAGCCCCTGACTCCCTTTTCATTTGAGCCAGTGGTGTTTGTGGTTACCTCACTCGCAATCAATGCTGGATTTGCCAGCCTTTCTACAGTTACATGTCTCGAAGGATCTTCTCTAAAGGGATGATGTTCTCCCCCTCATCCCCCATTCAAATGGAGTTTCAGCCCTAAGTCAGAGCTTACTTAAAGCAATTATATAGCTGCTTGCTTGGCTTTTAGAAATTCCTGCTGGTGATGAGGCTCCCTGTGCCTAATGCTGTCATTTAGTGTGCAGAAAGCCTGCATTGCTTCACTTTCTCTTACTAAAATCTGGATTTATATGGGGCTTTTTTAAGCAAATGCTTGTTCAGACAGTAAAATTGCTACTTTTCTGCTACCTTTTTTTTCTTTTGCTACCTTTTTCTCAGAGGTTGGGTCTTCCTGGACAGTGTGGTCTCAGAACATGCATGTGGTCCTTGTTTGACCTTGTCATTCCAGAGGATCCCATGGCATGTCCTGAGACTGTTGCTCCTGACTGGCTCTGAAATACTCACCTGTGGCTGTTCTTGAGCTCTGGGGTGAGCTTGCCTTGTGCTGCTGGTGCTGTCTCACCTCACAGCTCACCCCTAAAGCCACACCAGGCAGGCTTTGAGGGGGATGTGTTAATTTTTTAATGCTTGCAGAAAAAGCACTGGTGGCTTCACTGCTGCTGGTGATGGCTCTGAAAATAAAACAAAAAGAGTCAGACCAGAGTCAGAGCACCCTTCCCAAGACCCAGAACTATAAAGTATCATCTTTTTCTTTCTTTTTCTTCAGTTTTCCATGACTGAGTGGTGGCCTGGTAGTGAAGAGCTTGGCCACAAACTGATTTAGCAGATGCTGTGAGGAGTCCCTGCACCTCTTACAGACTGGGAAATCAGCCCTGGCTTCTCTTGACATTTTAATTTCAGATGTTTTCCTGCTTCCCCCCTAAGTACTGCCAGCTTGCCTTGAGATTTGAGGAGTTAGGACTGGTGAGATTGATCTGCTGATTGCCTTGATAAACCAACAGATTCACATTTCTCCCTTTTCAGGGTGGGGCACACCTGGCACAGGTGATGTTTCCCCAAGTGATGCTTGATAAAGGCCATGAGAAGCTAAGGAAGAGCTTCCTAAATATCCTGTGTGGTTTATATGGGGAATCTGGACATTTATTTCTCATGCTGACATCCTAAATGCTGAAATGATTTTATACAGTTGTCTTCATTATGGGAGCACTCACAAACAATTTGGGCCTTTCAGTTTAACTCATTTTGAGCAACATCTCCACACAAGTAGCTGCTCCTTTATGGTGAGTTCCTTTGTTCTCTTCCCTCACCTTGCACTCTACTTTGCTCCTGCTCAAAGGTGACCTGCAAATGACTTTTTAGAAGCTGGGCTTGCCACTCTCTTTAGTTTCATAATGATGTGTGAAACTAGCCCGAAAGGCTTGAAAAAGCTTTTCTGTACTTTTTAAAACTTCATGTCAACTCTCATCTAATTTGGATTTTTTGCTATAGGGCTTGTGGGTTATTCTCAAGGTATTTATTATTAGCTCTTGCATCTTAATTCAGTGTGCAGACCTGAGGAAACCAAAATATTAATTAGTAATGAAAATGAATCAAAGTTAACAAACTGAAGACTTCCAACAGCCTGAATAAACCCCTGCCTTGTTTAATTGCCTAAATTTCACTTCTATGATGCCACAACTTTCATAGTTTCTCCCTCCCCTCTCAGTGACTGCGGGCCAAGATGTCAAACAAAGCAGAAGGTGAAAATAATTGGTTTTTTCTTCAACCTTCCCCAGACCTTTTGTGCTCTCTTCACTCACTCTCATCATTGTTAAAGAGCAGTGTCAGGGCTCCTCTTTTCACCCTGAGCAGGGGAATGACATCATGAGTTCCGAGGGTTCAGGTGACAGATGAGCAGGGCCTTAGGTGAGGTGGTGTTAGTGACAGCCAGGCTGCCTTTTCTGCCAGCTCCTGAAAAAAACCTTTCAGCTGGACCCCAGGGTGGGCTTGGGTTGTTGGGAGCTGGAGGATTTACCTGCACTGCACTCATCATCAGCTCATGGCACCCATAGGGGAAAGCAGCTGAAGGCTCTTGGTGACAGAGCAAACAGGATGGGATCATTGTTGTATTAAACAGGAAGGGAGTTTTGAGTTGGTTTGGGGGTTTTTTCACTCCCAGCTGCCTATGAAGCCTGATCTGACTCTCTGGAAGCTGCTTTTCCAGCCTGCCTGGAGCTCTTGGTTTGCCTCTGGGTTTTGCAGGCACAGGCAGTAATTTTGAGCTTGTAAATCCTGGTTTTCTACTAAGGCCAGACAAACCCATCCTTCTTTCTACTCAACTTGTTGAAGATTTCATTTTTACTCTTTGGGCTGTCACCATCAGTGCCTGGAGCTCAGGTGCTGCCCCTCCTCTCTGCTGCTTGCAGCATGTTGCAGTTTGTGTTCCTTGCAGAGCAAACAGATCAATTTCCAGCATCCTCCAGTGCTGTTTTCTCACCTCTGTCTGCAACTGGAGCCACTGTTTTATCTGTGCTTTGTCCTTTGTGACATGATAGGGCTGGTGGAGCAGAGCCTTCCCAAATTGCATCATAATGCCTCCTGAATTCTTATGGAAAAGATAAGATTTTTTTTTTCTCCTGTACCCACAGTAATTTGTTTCCTTGGTAGAGCAGCTGCTTTAATTAATGGGCCTGGGCTGATGCAAGCCACTGGAACCTTGAGCAAGGGGATGGGAGATTTTTTTGCCTTAAAAATCAAATTACTAGAAACAGTGTGGCTTTTTCTAATTGCTGCTTTTATAAATGTTCATTAAAATGTTTTCCTTACAGTACAACCCTTTGGCTTGTTTCTGTTCCCTTGGTATGACATTTGCATGCACTTAATATAGAAGGTGAGGCAGAAGCAGTGAGGATGGTGAAATGTTAATTTAGTTACAGATAACAGTGCTGAGCTTCAGAACCACACACTCCAGCAGCTTAACCCACTTTCTTGAGGGCTAATTTCCTAAACAAAGCCCTAAAAAGGAAGGTAGAAGCTCTCTGCAGCTCCATATTTGTTAGGGGTCCACAGATGGGCGTGGGTTGGTAAATTGGAAAGTTGGGTTCCCAGCAGAAGAGTTTGGGAACTGATCATGAGGATGCTCAGAATGGATTTCCTACATGCTAAATCTGAAAGTGCTTCCAGATCCATTTTGGGACACATTAGTCACATTTTTCATGGCTGCACTCATATATCAAGCAACCCAAAAGTACATTTGGATGAAATCAGGGAGATTAATTTTCTACTCTGCATTCTTCTAGCAGCATTAGGATTGTTTCAGACTCTGGTTTTGGTTTACCCCCATCTGTTTTTCCTAGTGTTTTATGGTGTAGCTTTCTGCTATGTAATTGAAAATTTTCTCTTCCTTGTTCCATTTGTGTTTTATTTTTGGCCTTTGTGTTCTATTTATATTCCTTTCTGCCATGTCAAGTAGCTCTTTTCTGCTACTATTAGTTTTTCCTGAATCCCTTCCTTAAGGAATCTTTCAGCCAAGCTACCTCTAGTCAAAATCAATGGACCCAAATACCTGGGAATGAGAATGCAGGGAGAATGGGGAACTTTTACCTTTTCCAGTCTTTGAGGCTCCTCACCCTGTGGTAGATGTTTCTGAGCAGTCCATCACTCATCCCTCACTTCAGAGGAGCACAAAGAAGGTGCTAGAATCCCTTGAATTCCAGTGTTTTTCATTGTGATTGAGGTACCTCCCAACATGCCATGGTTGTGATGGGGAGGTGTTTTGAAATTGGACTTTGAGCTGTCACTGTCTCACTTGAGCTTGGGAGAGAAGATGGAGCTCAGGGTCAATCTGAACCAGTTTGAAAGTGTTTGGGCTTGAGTTTGCATCTTTAATTGGGCCTTATTCTTGAGCCTGCTGAAGGGGGCACTGGCTGATACCTTAATTAGACACAGGAAGGACTGGAGAGTTGCTTTTGGTGGAATAAGGATGAAAGCTCTGAGGTGCTTGTTGGAGCAAGACAATGCAAAATACTCATTATTTTACTTGCTTATCAACAGGCATCTGCTTAAACAGAGACTGTTACTGCAGCAAAATTCCTACTGACTTCAATAAAATGCACTGACATTGTAAGGACTTCATAATAAGATCTTTTGAGTATTAACAGATGGTCACTGACTGCCTGAAACAAAGTTGTTGGGGTTTTTTTTTTTTTTGGTTTGTTGATCACCGCAGGTATCTGGAATCTGAACAGACTTTGCCTTCTGGAAATCAGACCTGACTGTGAAACAAAGGGGGTTCTTTCTCCTTCCTTTTCCTTCCTACAGACTCTTTAGAGAAAATATGGAAAATGTAAGCTGGTTTCTGGTGGGTTTTATCAGAAGTATTTGATGACCAGCCCAGTTTGGTACAGCAAGCCTTGCCCTGGAGGGGTGTGCTCGAGGCAGCACCAAAAATGAGTGGCACCAGCATCCTGTCTGAACAGAAACCCAGCAAGGGCCCTGTTGACCCTGTGCTTTGAAGTGAAATTCTGCAGTGCCAGCAGTACCCCAGCCATGAAGGAAAGCAGTTTGTCTTTGCTGCTGCCATGGACTGAATGAGCAGAGTCTCAAATGTTTGGAAAATGTTCCTGTTAACAGTTTTTCTTTTGTGTATTTGTCAGTTTATATATTAGTTGCAGTTGTACTTTGCACAAACACTAATTAGACAGCCATCAACACTCAG
Organism: Molothrus ater; assembly: GCF_012460135.2. Lineage (NCBI taxonomy): Eukaryota > Metazoa > Chordata > Aves > Passeriformes > Icteridae > Molothrus > Molothrus ater. The sequence continues at coordinate 12,255,830 of NC_050495.2, forward strand.
GGCCAAAGCCTTACTAACAATGCAACTGTGATAGCAGTGTCTTAATTGGTTGAGTATAATTGTCATTAGGCAACCATAAAGACATCTGGGGCTCTGGAGAGGGATCAGCCTCCCCCTCCTCCTCTTCCCCAAATTTGTTCTGGCTATTGCTATCCAGCACAGTGGAGCTTTTTCAGATGAGATTCTGTGTTTTGACCAGTTTCCTGATGTTTTTCTCCTTATGAAATCGTCTGCCTCTTCAGCACCACTTCATTAGAGCTGTGCCAGCCTCCAGCTCTGCTTCCTCCCACATGTGCTCTGCACTCCACCACCTGCTTCCCAGACATTCATCGTGGGGCAGCAGCAGCTTTTAACCCCAGCTCCTTCTGCTTTCACTCATGTGGGAGAGCATGAGCAAAATGTCCTTCTCATTACTGCCACTAAAAAGTAGTCACAATGCTTTTGGTTAGTGAGTAGGTATTTTTATTGTATATTAATTTAATTTTCTCCAGTTTTTCTATGCCATATGCATTCTAGCTATTGTTGCTTCATTTCAGCAAGGTTTTGATGCATCTTTGTAAAGCTTAAGCTGAATATCCAGGCTAATTTTTACATGTAGATCCATATCTGGCCAGAATTACAGAATGGGCTTGTTGAGGAGAAGTATATTTAGAAAAATACAGCTTGTCTCTCCTCTGCTGCTGCTTCTCATGTGTCTATACTGAAATATTCCAAAGGGCAAAGTGGAATGTGAGTCCATCAAAGAAGCTGAGTTATTTGTGTGGAGAGGCTCTGTTGAACATCAGAGAAGGAAAAATGTGTCTGTGAGTAGAGAGAGCTGGGAGCCAGGTGTGGTGTGGTGGAAGGAATCAGGGAAGGGCTATCAGGAGAGGGGAAAATTTGCCTTGTGAGCAACAGGCTTCTTGTTGCTCCCTGTTGTGCTCAGGAGAGCAAGACTTTGGACAGCCTTTCTAAATGAAATGAAGCAGGTGAGGTCTGTAATGTGGGTTGGTTTAGGGTTTGGGGTTGGATTGTTGGGTGTGCTCAGTGGTGTCAGCTGTTGGAGGATTTACCTGCAGTGCACTCATCAGCTCGTGGCACCCATCAGGGAAAGCAGCAGCAGCTGAAGGCTCATGGTGTCAGAGCAAACAGGATGGGATCATTGCTGTATTAGACAGGAAGGGAGTTTTGAGTTGGTTTAGGTTTTATTTTCACTCCAGCAGGAAGCTGAGTGGGCATTTCATTGCCATCTTGGTAGAAAATTCAGTAACTGAGAGGGTTTGGAGTGCTGGGCTTGTTCTTGGGCAGGACTTGGATCTGGGGTTATTTCATGGAGTGATCCAAATGAAATTTTCAGGGCAAAATGTGAAAGTTGTGGTGGGAAATGAATAGAAATCTTGAAATTATCTAGAAACAGTGCAGTGTGTTCCTCTCTCCAGCCAGTTCTGTTGATAGGGCAGATTTGCCAATTATCTGCAATAAAGCAGCCTTTTTATTTTTTTTACAGCAAGGCAGTGCTTTAATAGTTTAAAAGCCTTTTGTTGTGGTTACAAATTGAAAGTGTGGTGCTCTTTACAACAGCATAAAAATTTTTTTTCTTTCTGAATTGGATTCATCTGTGTTGGAAATTTTTCCAGTTCAGTCCTGGTGCAGGCCCAGTGCACCCTGGAAATGGGCAGAGCTGGTTTCTCTCTCCCATCTCCCCAGGGTACTTCCCTGCCCAGACCTGCAGCTCCACTCATGATCCCACCACGTTCTTGTGGAACATCTCTCCCAATCCTTCAGCTCTGCTCTGTGGGACTGCCCTGGGAAGGATGGGAATGGTGAGAAAAGGGGGAGGAGGGATACAGGAAGCCTTGGGAACCTTCCTGAGGAACTTTTCCTGTGCTGGCACTGCTGGGATTTCTGGACAGCCATGGGGGAGCTTTGGTGGGCTCTTGCAGGGTTCTCCTGGCACGTGGAATCTCCTGGTCTGTGTCACTGAGGAGCACAGGATGCTCTCAGGGATTGCTGGGCAGTGTCAGAGCCCTCTGGGGACAAACCTTGGTGTCCTGCAGGTCCTGGCAGGGGCTGTGCCTCTATGGCACAGGAATGGGAGTCTCCAGCATGAGCTGATCCACCAGGGAGTGGAGGAGGAAGAGGAGGAGGAGGAGGCTGCAGGGTGGGCTGGTGCAGGCCCTGCCAAGCAGGTCCCAGCACAGGCACATCAGAATTTATTTCATCATCAACTTGATTTCAAACCAATGGCCAGAAGTGTTTGGTGGTGCTTGGCTCAGAGGTGGTTCAGGTGGTTCTTCATGAGCAAAGAATGGTTCAAGCTAAATTTTGACTTGATTGAATTCTGAGATAAAATTAATTTAAGGATTTACTGTGGTTCTGTGGTGTTGTTTCTTCAATTCCAGGATTGCAGTCAATGCATTGTTATTTTTGGTGGATCCCTTGTGTTCCAAGCTGTGTAGGGAAACCAGATGCAGGTGCCCTGAGAATTATCCAGCCCTGGGTCTCTCCTCTTCTCCTGCCATTTTCTCCTTCTCTCAGTCTTTGTTTTTACATCTCCAGCCTGGACTGTGTGAGAGCTACACTAGGAGGAGATGCTGTTCTTCCTTGTTTATTTAGAGATTAAAACAAATACTCTGTCACTGAGTTCTGTCCAGTCTACCAGTGTTCTATGTCTCCCCTGGAACTCACTTTTCAGTGACAAGAGAATTTTGGCTTCCCTTGGGAGGAATCTGCTGCTCTTGGCAGTCAGGAGAAGCTCAAAAACACGACCCCAACCAACCCTAGCGTAAGGAAGCAAAAATCACTTCAAAATTAAAATGCTTCCAAAACATTGAGTGCCTCTTGTTGAAGGGGCCTGCAGCAGATCTGTGTAATCACCTGTCCTCTTGTGGTTTATATCCAGATTTTGAAGCAAAATGAGCCCTTTGCAGTTTTGCAAACTGAGGAGATTTGTTGTGATCTGATCTGTGGTCTGTGTCCAATCCAACGTGAAACATTTTGCTTTGGGGAAGTTTCTTTCTTGGCATGTTGTTGTTAGATTGTGCTGCTGTAAAATTGGAAATGAAAGCAGGATTCAGAGGGGTTTGGGCCTTGTTTGCAGAGGGAGGGAAAGGGAGAAGTGTCCCACCTTGTTCTCATTTCCCTGGTGCTCCCCTGTAAGGCACAGCAGAGGAGGCAGGTGACAAGGACAGGCTTCCCTCTCTTCCTGATCAATTCATGTGCATCTCTCTCTGCCTGACAGTTTCACCACCCCCCTGGGCACTTTAATTGCTTCTGTAAATTGGAGCCTTTTCACCAGGAGATGGGGAGGGATCTGTTCCCAGTTCCAGGGAGCCCTGGACATGGCACTGCCCAGAGAATGGGAAACCTGAGTGCAACTTCCACATCTCCTAAACCTTCCTTTCCTTCTTTTTCTTGTAATTAACTGGTTTTTTTCCTCATAAGCACAGCCAGATTCCCAACCACCAGACCTCTGAGGCTGGTAAGAATCACTCTTCCATAATACTTTTCCCCAAAAAAGTCAGGATATAACAATAAGGGTGACAGAGCAAGAAGCATGTTTGATTTTCCAGAACAATACCAAGTGTCAGCTATGCCACAGGAAGACATCTGACAGTGTTAATTATCACAGTTTTGTCAAAACTGGCCTTAAATAATTATAGAACTGTGGTCTTTGACCAGTTGTAGAAGCTTCTCTGCTTTTTCTGTGCTTTTTATTTTCTTTTAATAGTCTTTTGTGTGGTCATAGATGGCCCAGGGCAGTTTATCCATTGTCTGCTTTGTAACAGCCTTCTTTCATTCAGATATATTCAATATTATCTGAAAAGTTGAGTTCTGTTTCTTTATTTCTTCATTGACAAGCTGATGTTAAATTACAGTTTTTGTGATATTTTAATGAGCCTGCTGCAAAAAAAGGAACCTTAATTCTAAAGACAACACTTAGTTGAATCAATTAATTAATTAGTCTTCAGAGATGTAGGTAAATTGATCTGTTGATGAGACATCAAGAAATTTCTTCTATAAAAAGAAATTTCTTCCTATAAAGAGCAGCAGGTTGGGTGGATGCTTGTATGGTCATAGATAAATCCTCTGGTTTAACACAATCAGAAATCTTGAAAGACTGAACAGAACCAGTTTGAACTTTTGCCATGATGTAATTTAAGCTTGTTCCTGATTTCCTTTTTGCTCCTGAGCCTGGCTCTCCCTGTGTGTTCGTTGCAAAGTGGATACTGATTGTGGTAGCTCAGTTGTGTGTCACAGAATCACAGAATGAACTGGATTGGAAAAGTCCTTTGAGAACATCAAGTCCAGCCTGTGATGTGACCCAGCAGCTCCTCATCAGCTGAACCATGGCACATTCAGGACAGTGACTCCACCACTGTGGGAATCAGACAGACAGAAACTTCCACAGACACTAAAGGGTTTGATCTGCAGCCTTAGAAAAAGGTTGAATTGATGTAAAAATACAACACAGAGACATTAAGCAGAAAAATCATAAACTTATGTTTCTATAGTTGTAAGAATGTGCCTTAAGTAAGTGAGAAACTGCACTGATAAGGTGGTGAAGGGTTTATAATGTAGGGGTGAGGTTGTATGGAATAAGCTGAGAGTTTAGAAGTTACACTAGAAGCATCTGTGTGCCTGTGAGACAGAAGCTTATTGGACAAAAGTACCCTCAGTGCAAGTAGAAGTAAGTAGAGGTGATAGGTTAGAAAAGCAAAATAAACCTTGTGGCATCTATTCATTGGGCTAGAAAGTTCTGTATTGTCTTGTAACAAGGAACTTGTGACCATTTTGATCTGTGGCTGATTGCTTGCTCCTCTAAAATCTCATGACTTCTGAGACTGATGTTTGTCTGAGCAATAAATCCTTCTTAGCCCAGCTGTGGTCCCATCCCTTCATTAAAAGCTGTGACAATGATACACCACCTCTCTGGCAGACAGTTCCAGTGCCCAGTCTCTCTTTCAGTGAAGAATTCTTTTCTGATGTTCAGTCTAAACTTCCCCTGGCCCAACTTGTGTCCTCTCGTTCTGTCAGTTGTTGCCTGGGAGAAGAGACCAACCCTCCCTGGCTACAGCCTCCTGTCAGGGGGTTGTACAAGGTCACCCCTGACCCTTCCTTTTCCATGCTAAACAACCCCAGCTCCCCAGGAGCTCCCAGGACTCACAGTTCCTCACAGGACTTGTGTTCCAAGCCCCTCACCAGCCTTGTTTCCCTTCTCTGGACACACCCCAGCCCCTAAATGTCCTTCCCAAACTGAGGGCCCCAGGGCTGGACACAGCACTCAGGGTGCAGATTCACTGCCCTGCTCCTGCTGACCACACCATTCCTTGTAGCTCCAATTTCAATTTGCCTGCCTGCCCTGGTAGACTTTGGTGCCACATTCGATAAATGGGACTAAAATGGGCAAAGCTGATGGTTTTGTGCACAGGGGGCTGGGGGAGGATCAGTCTGGGAGCTGTTTGAACCCATCCTTGTTCCTTCCTCCCTTCTGCTGCAGCCACCTCCTTGCAGGTGCTGTGGGGTTGTTGGTGTTGGATTATGACCTTTTCTGACCCAGAAATGGGGCAGCTGAGAGGTGTTTTAAAAACTTTTATTCCATTTTCAGTCTCATGAGAAGGGTGAGGCAATACAGATGTTATAATTCACACCATCACAATCAGAAGCCAACTGTTTCCTAACTGCAATACACTGTAAGTGTTTCTTGGCCTATCAGCTTTTGCCACACCATGCTGTAAATGCCTTAAAGCCAAACATCTAAAATTACACCTTGTGGGTCCCACCACAATGCATCTTTCATAGTTCTGTTTCTTTAAAGTATCCAGTCTTATTTGTGAGCTCATCCTTTTAAACTTGTTCCTAGTTCCATTTCTCTCTCAGCAATGTCTGTCCTATTCCATGGCATTTCTAAGTCAGCATTTCTTATCTCGAGGTTTGCATACAGATGCACACTGTGTGGGCCTTCTGTCAGGCTTTGAGAACTCTACAAATCCATTTCCCACATTTCCCCCTCTCTCTCAAACAGAAAAAACTTTGATGGCTTTGTTTATTGTTTACTGTGCACAGTGAAGTGTGCAAAGCACTATCACTAACATTGTCACTGTAACAATCAATTATTTTGTAAAGTTTTTTTTAGTTAAGGTGTAAAACTATGTTTTAAACAAGTCATCTAACTATGATCTATCCTCTGTTTTCATTTGATTTGTGAAATTATTTAGTTTTTGAAGTTGTTTGTGGATGGACTCTGAATGGTCAGATAAATTTATACAACACAATCCTTCAGGTTCTTTGTAACTATGATTATGTGCACAGTTTGCATACAGATCCATACTTTGCTGTGGCATTCACATTCTCTGAACAGAGAGAGTCATCATTTTCTCTCCCAGGATTTTTTCTATTTGTTTCTGGATGGACTCTGAATGGTCAGACAAATTTATACAACGCAATCCTTCAAATTTTATATAACTATGATTATGTGCACAGTTTGCATACAGATCCATACTATGCTGTGGCATTCACATTCTCTGAACAGAGAGAGACATTATTTTCTCTCCTAATATTTTTCCTGGAGAAGCACGGAGAGAAGAAGAGAAAACAATTCTTATCTCTCTACCTAAGCCTTCCATCAAGTTGTAAAAATTCTCTATTATTCATTTCCCAGGTGGGTGATGTCTGCCCTTGTTTTGCAGGTACAGCTCAGGGGAGGTGAAGCTGTGGGACACCCGCACCTGGGACTACAGAGCCCCTGTGCTGGCAGCAGTGCCAGGCCCTGGAGGGGCTGGAGCCCTGCCACACGTCTCCTTTGTGAGGATCAACAGCTCCCTGGCCGTGGCTGCCCACGAGGACGGTGAGCAAGCACAACTCTCCTCCCTATTAAAACAACAGCAAAAAAAAAAGAAAAGGCTTTACAAAAATGAAGCAGCTGTGCTCAGCTTTTTGTGTCTGTAATCCTGTGTATCCACACACACGCACACGCTTGCTTTTATGTGAGAAAGTTGGCCAATAACCCTAAATGCATTAGGAGGTATTGGAACATAGCACCCATTAAAGCTGAGCTTTAATTCCTACTGGAGCTGCTGCACAAAGCTTGAGTGCCAGGCTGTAGTCCAGCCAAGCTATCTTAAGCAAATAACTTGTTTTGCTATAAAAATATTAAATATACTTCCACCAGCCTTCTCCTCTGGCCAAAACTCCCTTGGGGTAGTGTGGAGCTTTGTTATGGGGATGGTGGTAAACTTGGATGGCTGATTAATCCCCATCCCTCTCGCTCTTGGCGTGGTGTGTGGATGCACTGAAGTGTTGGTTTGCAGTGCTGGGTTGTTGTTATATACTTGGATTTAAAGAAATGAAAGCTTTCACCTAATATTTAGTGAAACCCTCATAAAATCCTGGTTGTGTGCATTGTTTTAAATATCCTTAGAGGGTTTCTCTAATGGACAACAAGGGCCAGAGACCAACATTTTCTGGATGTGGGAACAGCAATTAAAAAAGTCAGGTTTGGACAGTACCGGCCGACTGGGATCCTAAACTGAGGGGCTCAGGCAGAACTCAACTCCCATCATCTTTAAAGTGTAAAATTTGATACTTAAAATGTCTCTTGGGTATAAATAAAGAATATTTGTAAGTTTAGAGAGCTTTGTACACATACTGTCTTTGATCCTGGTGTATCTACAGGTGAAAACAAAACAGAAGGTGGATAATCCAAACACAATCCCTAATCCATACTTTTATTTTAGAAGTAAATTAAATGCTTTATGTGTTTTAAGATTCTCAGCATCCTTAGCTGTTTTTCTAGCTTGGATCATGCCAGGATGGTTTTCTGTGGGTAAAAATTGTTAATAGGCAACATTTTCTGACACCAGCAAATCCAGTGTTAATTGTTATTATTTACTGGAGTCATAGGAAATTATAATGCAGGTTTAAGAGCTGGCTTTTTTTCCAGTGTTCCAAACAACGACTAGCAGAGGGTCTTTTGTTTGTTTTCCAGTTTCCCACTGACTAATCTAATAATTTGTCTGGGTTTTTTTGCCTGTCATATCCCTTGCTGTCAGTGCTGTGACTGAACTAGTTTGCATAAAGCTCGGCGTCTTTTATTCTTTTGGGTAGAGATTTTAATAGGCTCTGTGATATGGCAGTTACTCTGATTTGAGAAGCCTTGGTCAGAATAGATTAGTTTCTATGGGAATAGGGAAATAAAAAGACCCATTTTAGCAGTGTTTACTAACTGCAAGCCGAAAGCACATATTTACAGTTTGCTGGAGAGAGTTATTTTAAATTTTGGGGAGGGAGCGGACGGCTTTGAAGATAATGTGTTTGATTGTTCTTTGTTGTACTTTTCCAGCTCCCTTTCCTCTTTGTTTGTAAGTTTGACTAACCCAGAGGAACCATCTGCTCGTGTTGGAGGTGGTGCTGTCAGGCAGTCTAGACTTCCCTGGCGAATCCCTGGCTGGCCCCGACACCATCGGCTGCTCCCGGTCCCGCAGGGCTCCCGTGGTGCTGGCCCTGCTTCCCCATCCCAGGGAAGGGCTGGCAGGCACTGCCTGCCCTGCTCTGCTCCTCAGCTCCTTCCCCAGGCGCACCAAGGACACAGGGATGTCCTCCTGGGATGCTCTGTCCGAAGTGGGTTGACACTCCATGGTGGCCCTGGAGGAAAGTGGGATTGTGATTCCTGATGGTGCCAGCCTCGGGCTGCAGGGACAGGGAGAGGAGGGAGGAGTGGATGAGGAGCAAATGAAGTTCCCTGTGCCCGTGCCAGCGCTCAGTGGGGGCACTGGATGTACACCTGGGGCAACGGGACTTGGCAACTCGAGCCACAGTTGTGATTTTTGAATTCCAACCCACTGGCCTCATATTTCTTCTGCCTTGTTTCCTATTGTCAGCACTGGCAGTGCTCCAGTTTGATTTTACCACTAATTGTGTTGCACGTTACCGAACTGAAATGAATCAAATCAAAATGCTTTTCCTGGAGCATTAGATAAAGCAGGCGAGGGTTCTGGGTAATGAGCAGATGCTGCTAATGCAGGGACAGGAGAGGCCTTGCCAGGACTCCATCTGCTCCATGCTTGCCTGCCTTTGGCTGGGAGCCACAGCTTTTGGGAAACAGCAGTCTGCTTCAGCCATGCCTCTCCCCCCTGCGCTCTGGAGTTGCATGGTTTGACTGGCAAACAATGTGCAGCAACAGGAGAACAGAACTTTTTCCTGCTGTCCTTTAAATGCCACGGCCACCCTGCTGCAGGCACGGTGGGGAACACGGCCCTGCTGCCCTGCTTGTACCCCCTCAGGCCCACTGTGAGGAGCTGGTGGCCTTCCCAAGCTGCAGGGGAAGCACGGGAGGGTGGTTGCTGCAGGGATCAGAGGTGCTCCTGCCTGCTGCAGCCTCCAGGAGGGGAATTTTGGCAGTGCTGCTTTTTGGATTTCTGTGCCCTTGTCCTTTCGGATGCCCCTAAAGCTGCCTGGGGGTGTTGTCCCTTCTGTACCCTCTTTGCAGAGTGATGGGTTTGGTGTCCCTAAATGCCAGGACGTGCTCTAAGAGAGCAGGAGCATTCCAGGCTGGCTGGAGTGAAGGAAAAAATGTCAGAAGAAAACTGCAGGAGCAGGGGCTGCAATGTTTATTCCCATTGGTGGCTGTGGGTGCAGATCTCTTGGTCTGGGTGAGTGAAGTGTGATTTCCCATCCCATTCCCCACACTGGGAGGGAAACAGGGTCTGTGCCTTCTCTTAGGGACTGTCCAGGGATGTTGTTGTGTGGAAGTCCCTGGAAGAGGGATGGTGGAGGTAAAATCTGGGAACATTTGGTGGGAACTGGTGTGGTAATGGTCATGTGAGGGAAAGGCTCTTGCCACTTAGGTCTGATCTCTCTTTGTACCCTCAGGACCTGCTGGAAGTGAAAATTAAATGTAAAATGTTGGTTAATGAACTTCCAAGTATCTACTAAGGTTAAATTAGTGTTTACTAATATACAACTAGAAATGTTTTTGGGAAAAACTCGAAAATTCACAGCAACAAGTTTTGATACTTCAGGCTGGTGCTCATTTCCACCCATACTTTTCTTATATTGGTTGTACTTCATAGAGATATGATATAGCTGAAAATTATAAGGAAATAAATTCATATTCTCACTTTGAAGCAAAAAAACCCTACCTGTATGGAAGCTGTGGAAAATCACAGAGTAGCCTGAGCTGGAAGGGACCCACAAGGATCATCAAGTCCAAGGGTTTTCAAAAGGTGAAATAGAGTTTTATTTTGTTTAAATCAAGGTGGCAAGACCACAGCTCTGAAACAGGACAAGCACCATGGAGATGATGTGAATTCAGCACCTTCTGGCCTTCCCAGGCTGTTGTGTTTAGAAGCTGAAGGGAATGAGCTTGTAAACCATGAGCACGTTTGGATTCCCTGCTCCAGCACAGACAAAATTCTGGGGTTTTAATTTTTTTTTTTTTTCAGATAATGCACATATAGATTGCTTTACACCTCTTCCAAAGCTGGCAGCAGCCACCAGCTGACAGCAAATGCTGGTTTTAATGTGGAAGAGCTGATGCAAAGGGTCTTTAGGATCTGAGCTGGAATCTTCCATACCCACATCCAAGCTCCCCAAACAGGCAGCTCAGGTGGGCAGTGCCAGGTGCCCAGCTCAGGAGGGGCTCAGACAGGCTCTGTGACACTGCCAGGCACAGCCAGCATAATATTTACAAATGAGATTTAACACTGTTTGCTCTGTGGTTGTGCTGCCTTGCCCTGTCGGAGGATTAGGGGATTTTAAAGGAAAAAAAGATACTTGGGTTTGTTTAATTTTGTAGCAAATGCATTGCCTGTAATAGCAGGGAAAAACCTGTGTGAAAACAGATGTAACTGCTGCTTTTGCAGGATGTCTTTTGTGCTGCCAGCACTGCTGGTGGAGAGAGAGGAGCCTCCAGCCTCCCACCTTTGACACAGCAAGAGCGGTGCAGGGCTGGTGATGCTCCCAAAATGTGGAATTCAGTCAGGATCAGCACTGCACTCTGAGGCACTGCAGCTCCTGCTCAATGTTCTATCCAAGTACTTTCCAGTCTGGAGTCAATGGCAGTAAATGGACCTTTCATCAGGCCACAATTCAGAAATATATGGGTTGGGAGTTGAATTTTTTGTTAAATCTGGGGCAAAGTGATAAACGAGGCTGGTGCAGTGATTGTCACATTGAATATCAGCATTACACTACCAGCAGCAGCAGCTTCTTGCACTTCTTTTCATGAGCCAAGATGACTTTCCAGCTTGCTCATAATTTAAATAATTTTGGGGAGTTACTGTTAGAATTCAGTTGGAATAATCACAATTATGGTGCAGATTTTAGCGTGCTGTGAAACCGCTGCTTATAATTTTCATTTTGTCACCTTCTAACAGTAAGGTTTCAGTATTATAAAAAATAACAAAGATAACATATGGCTGCAACCTTAACTTCACCTCAGCAGAGGAATTGCTGTGGAAATGAGGTGCTGGGCAGTGCTGGAGGCAGGAAGACAGACTGTGGAGAGCAGTGATCTCATCTGCACTGCTAAATCTTTGCCTGATTTTTTTTAGTGCCACACTAATAACCTGAACTGGAATGCTGTGGGATTTTTTGCTCTTACCCAAACGTGATTGACTGCTGCAAGGACTTGCACACCCATAAATACCTTTTGTTGTTTCTGCAGTGAAGTGCAGAATATTCTGAGCAGCACTTTCAGCCCTCGTAGCAGCTTTACCTATTTATAAATCCAGTGGAGTGTTTACTTTTTCTGTTTTCCTTCTGTCCTGATCCTTGTGGATCCCTTCCAATTCAGGATATTCTTTGAACTCTCCAGGTTACTCTTTACTTTGTGCTCCTTCATCACATGTGAATTTGTGACCTTACAAGTCACTTTTTTTTTTAAGATTTCCAGGAATGTTTTGCCCGTATCATGTATCATTATATGGGCAATACAATGCACATATCTGTGTTTGTACACTCTGTGTTTGCCTGGTTAAAATCTTTTCTTTTGGACAGATTTTGTCATGTTTGAGATGCAATAACAACAATAATAGTAATAATAATAGTAATAATAGTAGTAGTAGTAATAATAATAATAATAATAATAATAATAATAATAATAATAATAATAATAATAATTAGTGCCTCGTTGCCCAAAATTAGAGAGCAGAACCCTGAGCTCTGGGTTTCTCAGTTTGCTCCTGTGGTCAGAACATTTTATTCTTTTTCCCAGAACTTTCATCCATTTAGACACTGTTAAACCCAGTGGAATGTTCATCACAGAGATGTGCAAACAAAAGCTTTCACTGAAAGCAAATCAGCCTTCTTTTTCCCCTTCATCAACCTGATATTTAATTGAGATACATTTTCTGCTGAACAAAAATTGAGAAAATTAGAGGAGCCTGGCAGCCAAATCCATGCTCTGACACAAAGTCCAGTTCTGACTCCCTGTGTCTGATAGCACTTTATCACTGATGGGGTTTTTCCTGGCCAAATCATCTCTCCTGGAGGTGAGGCCTCCCCATCCCTTTGCCTTGGGGAGGAGCAGCCCCAGCTCAGCCCTGCAGAGGGGCTGCAGCCTGTGCTGCCCACTTGGATTTGTTAACTGGGTTGAAACTGTGTGCAACCAGTCTGTTTTGCAAACCCAGTTCAGCAGTTATTTACCTTTCAAGCAATTAACATAATTACCATTATGCTAAGAAGTCATTTTGGGAAGTTCTGCTCGGAGCCCTTACGGCTCCGTCGGGACAGTTTTAGTCGGGACTGATCTTTCTGATGGAAGCCTAATTGCAGTTTTGGCTTTGTGTAAACAAACAGAGGCGGCTAATTGTTTAGGCAAATAGCAGATTAATTTAAATATTCATCCCTAATAAAACAAAAATGGTCCCCATTATGGTACTCATTCCCACGGTGAGGAATATAAATATTCAGTGGGAGTGCCATTAGACAGGGATCTTAAGGATTATCTGCATTATTTCACATGGGTAGCACTTTCCAGATACCAAATAATCTTTACAAAAGCTACCATAAATCAATTTAAACTCATTTAGCTACCATTTCACTATGTGCAGTTTCATTACCACACTCTTGCTTCACCTCCTCTGGGACTGGGGAGGAGTGTTTGCAAACTGGCAGTGGTGCCCATCCACAGCTGTCTGTCAGGGCTTTTATGTCTCCTTCTGAAGGAAGAGCTGCCATTAATCATTTCATCATTAACGTGCTCCTCTGCAAGGGAGCCTTCTCCAGCCCTGCCTGTCACGCTGGAAGATTGCTTCTCAATTCAGTGCAAAGGTGGCCCAGAAGGCTCCAATTCCCTTCTGGTTCCCTCCTGATTGCCTCAGGTTGCTCTTACTCAGATTATGATGCTTTTAAATAGAGAACTGGGGAGCCAGGCTGGCAAAAATGCAATTACAAGTATGTTTTCTTTTGACTTACACTCCTTTGTCGTTAGGATTTGTATTCTTTAGCTTTTCTCTGTGTTGACCAGGGACAGGACCCAGGGCTGGAGCTGTGCTGGGAGGTTTAGGTGGAGATCAGGGCAAGGTTCTTCCCCCAGAGGGTGCTGGCACTGCCCAGGCTGCCCAGGGAATGGGCACAGCCCCGAGGCTGCCAGAGCTCCAGGAGCCTTTGGGCAGCACTGCCAGGGATGCACAGGGTGGGATTGTTGGGGGTCTGGGCAGGGACAGAAGTGGGACTGGATGATCCCTGTGGGTCCCTTCCAGCTCATGATATTCTGTGATTCTGTGACCATGCAGCAAAGTGACTTAAAATTGGAGTGTGGGCTCTTCCTCACTGGTTTTGGGGTAATTGAGAGCCTCTCTATAATAGAACAAAATTTCAGGTGTCTGTTTGCATCTCAAACATGGAAATGTGGGAGAAGTCAAAGAGTCTTCCTCAAGGTAGCTGCTAATGTTATTGGACAGAAATTAGGAATTATGTACAGAGCAAATAGAACCTGGAATCACAGAATCACAGATGGGCTTGGGTTGGAAGGGACCTTAAAGCACATCCAGTGCCACCCCTGCCATGGCAGGGACACCTCCCACTGTCCCAGGCTGCTCCCAGCCCCAATGTCCAGCCTGGCCTTGGGCACTGCCAGGGATCCAGGGGCAGCCCCAGCTGCTCTGGGCACCTGTGCCAGGGCCTGCCCACCCTGCCAGGGAACAATTCCTGATTCCCAATATCCCATCTATACATCCCCTCCCTCAGCTTCAGGCCAGAGCACATAAATTCTCCTGTGCACCCATGGCCAGAGGAACCAGAGCATCCTGAAGTTCAGCCGTCCTGCCCCCATCTCTCCCCCGTGTGTTCCTTTGTTGCACCAGCTCCACTTGCAGCTGTTTAAAGGCTCGTTGAAGGTTGTGTCAGAGCTGAGCTAACCCCATTTCTCCTGTGCAGGCACTGTCAGTGTTTGGAGCCTGCTGCTGGGCCAGGAGCCCATCCATCACTTCCAGCACAACCAGCACCTCCAGGCGCTGGCGCTGGCCCCGGGCGGCGCCGCCGTGGCCACGGCCTCCGGCTTCCAGGTCAGGCTGGAGAGCCCCGACGACAGAGGATTCTGGCAAACCCCAGGAACCTTTGAAATCCAGAAACTGGTGAGTCTCCAGGCTGCTCTGCTTCCTTACAGGAGCTCCTGATCCACTAATTGATGTTGGTAGGGTTGGGATGGTTCTTATAAAAGTCTTACAGCCTGAGCTAGATCAGGGCGGTAGCGGCTCGAGGCTCTGACTTTGGAGCAGGTTCAGGGTGAGTTTCCATCCCTGAAGAGCAAGGGTGAACTGCTGGCTTGAGCTAGGAGTGCAAATGAACACAAGTCCATATGGTGCAGGAGGTTGGCTGGGGTTTTTGTTTTTTGTTTTTGTTTTTTTTCCTTTTTTTTTTTTTTTTTCTGTCAACAATAAACTAAGCTGGCTCATTTTGTAAATCAGTTTTCTCGCATAGAATTGGAGCTGAAACTCCAGGTCTCATTCCAGATCCACACTATCTGATTAATTCTGAGGCAGGATATTGCAGGCAGCCTAATAGTGTCACTTGTGAAGCTGTAACTACTCATGCAGCTTCTTTAGGTTGCACCTTCTGTCACTGAAGTTTTGAGAGTTGTAATTAAAACTCATTTTCTGAAGTTTTGTTTTGTCTCAGAGTATCAGCATTTGTTTGAAAGGGGAAGGAAGTGTGTGGGAATAATTGAGTCTTGCAGCCTCTCTCCTGTAGGAGGAAGTTGTGTAGTTAAAGGGTGTGAAGTGATTTAAACCACTCCTGATTAATCCCCCCTCCAAAGCTCAGTCAGTCTTGTAGTTCAGAAATAAGCTTGATGCTTGGTCTTTGTGTGGAATTAATCCATAGCTGAGGTGATTCAGGACACACACGACTAGTTTGTTCAGTTCAGCACATGCAAAAGAATTTTTGACTGTATTAAAATAAATTAAAATAAAAAATAAAATAAAAAAGTCTGCTCTTTTCAGGTCAACTTCCTTAATCTGGTTCCAGATGTGAGGGGGAGCCCTGTGGCAGTGGCAGCTGCAGAGGACATTGTCTATCTCCTGAAAGCAGAAGCTCCTGGCAGGATTCTGCACTCGGTCTATGGCCAGCCTGTCACCTGCCTCGACGTGGCTGCTCACGAGGCCGCCTTTGGCATCAAAACCTTTGGCTGGTTATTGAATGAGCCCAACCAGGTATTGTCATTATTTTCTGAGAAGATTTTTATACCTTTGTAATTAAGGAGAAAAGAGTTCATGCTGAGGACTTCTTTCCCTGCTCTCCAGCTTTTGAGAGTAGAGAGAAAATTCAATGCAATAATCTGATGCTGCTTTGTGTTCTTCTGTGGGCTGAAGTGAGGGATTACTGTTTAGCTGTGGGAAATGAATTTGTAGAGAATTTTTGAAGTTTGACACAAGGTTTACACAGTATGTATCTGTATGTAAACTTTGATATAGGAAATATAGACTTAGAGGTACTATGGAATAAGATAGATATTGTTGAGAGAGAAATAGAACTATTTCTCTCTCAACAATAGAGAAATAGAGAAAGAGAAAATAGAGAAATAGAACTAGAAACAAGTTTCAAAGGATGGTTTTATAAATAAGATTAGATACTTTAGGGAAATAGAGTTATGAAACATATATTGTAGTAAGATTTATGAAGAGTAATTTTAGATGATTAGTTTTAAGATTTACAGCATAGTGTGGTAAAAATTAATAAGTCAAAAACCACTTATACTATATTGTAATTAAGAAATAATTAGCTTCTAATTGTGGTAGTGTAAATTATAATATCTGTATTGTCTCACCCTTCACAAGAGACTAAAAATAGAAGTTTTTAAAACACCTCTCAGTTGCCCCATCTCTAGGTCAGAAGAAAGCATAATCTGACATTCAGCCAGCTGGGTTCCCTTGCACCCTCTGCTCCTCAGCAAGGAGCTCAGTCTGTGCTGCATCAATGGCATCAGGGGGAACTCATCTCAAAAATCCCACCTAAAATCCCCGGTAACCAACCCAAAATCCCAAACCATCCCTCAGCCTCTCTTGTGAGGGATCCTGAGCAGTGTCAGGCAAATGGGCGCCCTGAGGAGGAGGGTGCTTTTTGTGCTGTGCTCTTGAGTATTTGGCCAAACTGTGAGGGGATTTTGGTGTTTCCAGATGCCTTGGGAAGAGTTCCTTTCCCTTTCCTGCACCTTGCCTCCCTTTTCCAGTCCCTGGTTTAATTCCATTTTTGTGTTACACTGGGGCTGTCAGCAGTGAGGGAAGGAGCAGGAGTGGAGCACCCACTGCAGACCACTGTGATCTGGAGTGTAAAAATGCAGGATTTCCCTGGGCAAGTGACTGGAATGGGAAAGCTTTATTTAGGGCTTCCTCTGTAAGGGATAAATGTGTTCAGCTGCACCTCATCCCCCATAAACCCCCCATAAATACCTGGGGGGCTGAGATGCTGCGAGTTGTGCTGTCTTTATTCATTCCTCTGCTGTCCTAACTCCGCTCTTTTCCCTCCAGAGGTGAGAGGGCAGGAGGTGAAATTGCCTCATTTGGGGGCATTACCCCAGTGATCACTTTTGTGCCTCATAAAGAACAGAGAAACTCTCAGGTTTCTGTGGTTGAGATGACCCCTGAGGTGTTAGAAAGTCTCTTTTTTCCCAGCCCCATGACCAAAGAAGCTGAGATTCCTGGGTTCTGCTTTTCAAGGTTGTTATTTTCTCTTATCTGTTACATTCTTTCTCTGTCCAGCAGGTTGGGTTGTGGCACAGTCCCTGCCCTTGGGGTGGTGTTGGCTTTTTATACTACAAACTACATGTACTTTATAATAAAATCCCAATACCTATCACCCATGTTAGACAGTCTGTCTCTACTCTAAACCAATCCAAAAGTGTCACCATCACAGCAGAAGATGGAGGACAATAAGAAGGAGAAGAAGGACAGGACACACCCAGATTCCTCCATCTTGCCTCTTGAACCCCCATTCTAAATCCCCAAAATTCTACTTTTTCACTCTGTGACAAATTCACCATCATTCTACTCAAACTCTTGTGGCTTGTAACTCCTCACACAAAGCTGGGAATTGTTTCCATGGGTTAAAATGGAAGGCACAGGTGTTTGTGACTCTGTGCCAAGGTCTCTGAGCCCCTTGCCAGGGTCTCAAATCACCCAGGGCAGCCAGAGGAATGTCCTGGGTCCTTACAAGAAACTTCCCCAGGTCCAAATGACGCTCAGCAAAGCTGGACATTGTCACAGACATGTTTTATGAAAAATCCTTTCCTTAGGAATTTTTCTCCTGAGAAGCTGAGAGGCCTCAGGAACAAAATGTAAATAATAATTATCTGCTGGTGTGGAATGCAACAGGTGCATCTGGGATTGGTCCATGTTGGTTGGTTCTAATTAATGGCCAATCACAGCCCAGCTGTCTTGGACTCTCAGTCGGACACAAGCTTTTGTTATCATTCTTTTTCCTTCTTTGCAAACCTTCTGATGAAATCTTTCTTCTATTCTTTTAGTATAGTTTTAATATAATATATATAATAAAATAATAAATCAGGCTTCTGAAACATGGAGTCAACATTGTCATCTCTTCCCTCGTCCAGAGACCCCTGTGAACACCAGCACAGGACATCTTTCCTCATTTAGTCCTGAGCTCCCTGGCTCTTGCTGGCAGATTGCATTAAACCTGGTGCATCCTAATCAGGGAGATGGGCCCAGACAGCCAGGGGGTGTGACAAGGACACTGCCTTGGCACTGCTGCTCCAGCTGACATCACGCCGGAAATTAATTACTGATGGCTCTTATGCTAACGAGCGGCCCCGCGCAGACGTGCAGGGACTCTGCAGTGGCTGATTACACTGGGCCCACGGGGACAGCCTGGCTTTGGGAGAGCTCCCCAGCCTGGAAATGCCATCCTGGAGGATTCCAGCCCCCCTGGCTGCTGCCTGTGTTCCTCCCCACTTCGGGGTTTTCTTTGTTTTCCTCCTGGTTATTATTTTCCTTCTGGCAATCCCTGCCTAGTAACCTGCTTCCTGATCAAAACACTTAGGGAAACCATCTTTTTCCTCCCTCTCTCTCTTTTTATAAAATCATTTTCTAATTTTAGCCACGTTTGACAGCAGAGCTGAGATCTGAGGCATAAATTTTCTGGGAACTTTTATGTTGGAGAGGAGGAAAACATCAAATCCGTGGCCTAGACTTGGCTCCTGTCAGATGAGAGACACCCGTGCAGGAGGGAGGAGAAAACAGAAATGCTTCTTCCCTGAGAAGTTCAGCTTGCACTTTAGTAGCACCAGACAACCCAAATATGCTGCTGTTTCTTGAAAGTTCTTCTGCTCTAGTGCTCCTGGAACTCTTTTGAAGTTAAGCAATGAAAGATTTTGTTGTTTCAGCTCTTTCAACTTAACATGAAATCCCTTCAAGTCCAAATTCTGAGATCTCTGTTCCTATCTAGGCTTGTCTAGGGCTAATTAAATAGCCCAGATAATGACCATGGGGGAAATCCTTATTCCCAGGGCATCCAGGGGACATTCCTTGAGGGATGATGTCAGGCCAGTGACAAATCCCCTGTGTCAGGCAGTTGGGAGCCCCCTGGTCCCAGAGCTGCTGTAGCACCACAAGGCTGGGCATTCACCTGTGGGGATTTTGGGTTTAAACACCATGGGGGAGATTAAATCCACAGATTGGCTTTGGTCCACTTCAGGTCAGGATCTAAACCTCAAAAAGAAGCAGCAGGATAAATGTTAGGCTTGAGTTCATCTGGTTTCTGATGCAGTCTGGAGCTTTTCTCATAGCTGGTGCCTTTATAACCTTCCCTGAACCTGCTGTCAGGTAAGTCTGGTCTCCTACTATAGCTCAGGTGAGCTTTGTGGATTATTTCTATGAAATTTAGAGTTTGTTGTTTGTAGAGATGAGGGGAAAAATCCTAAAACACAACTTTGTCAGATTCTGTTCAAAATTCTTAACATATTCTCGGGGATATGAGACAATAAACAAAGGAGGATTTGGGGGTTTTTCTACCAAAGAAGCTTCACACAGCATGCATGAGGATTTTTCTTACAGATATTGTCAGGCACAGTTCAGGTGAGGATTTTTGTTGCAGATATTGTCAGGCACAGTTCAGGTGAGGATTTTTCTTACAGATATTGTCAGGCACAGTTCAGGTGAGGATTTTTGTTGCAGATATTGTCAGGCACAGTTCAGGTGTGGGTTTGGTTGCTTTGTGCACAAACATGAACCTGATTCCAGGGCTGGTGGATGTGGAGGAGAGGAGGGAAGGGATGATTTTACAGCTGTGAATGTGCTGAGATCAGCTCTCTTGGGTGCTGCTTGTTCATGCTGCTGCTTTTGCAGCTCTCTGGAGCTGATGATTGGCTTGAGGAAAGGTGTTCAACCTCACCTGGCTCCTCTCAGCAGCCAGTGAAACACTGCCTGGGTTTGCTCCTGGATTTCGTGTTTCCGTGGAATTCTTCAGCTGCTTGGAAATGTGAGTGTGTCCAGTGGAATTAACCAGTGATAGTGAGTGAAAACAAATTTGAAATCATAGAACCCCTGAGTGGTTTGGGTTGGAAGGGACCTTAAAGCCCACCCAGTGCCACCCCTGCCATGGCAGGGACACCTCCCACTGTCCCAGGCTGCTCCCAGCCCCAATGTCCAGCCTGGCCTTGGGCACTGCCAGGGATCCAGGGGCAGCCCCAGCTGCTCTGGACAACAGTAAATATTCCTTGAAGTTGAGTTTTATACTTTACAGTCATTTTTGGATGATATATTTAGTTCATGACTGCTTTATGTGAGCTTTTACACCTTATTTTAACTAAAATCCTCCTAACTGAGAAGCTGCATTGTCTTTCCTGGTGTTGTCTCCAGTTCTCATGGAGTTCCAGAGAGTTCCATTTTTTAATCTTAGTTTTTTCTTGTTTAAAAAATGTGGGGTTTTTCATTTCTGTTGGCCTCTGTGACCCTTGTAAAGAGCCCAATTTTCAGCAAATTCATCTTCATGAACTCTTGTTTTCATACCAGTAGAAGGGCAGGGCTTGCTGGTGTCTGAACAGATGGAACTTGCCCCAATGTCTCTCTTTGAGGAGCTGCAGGACTGCAGGGTGTTAGCAGATCTTTGGAGGTGTTGAAAGGTGTTTTAAATACCTTTTTATTTATAAGCTCTTTGGTACCATGTCAGAAAGGCAGAACTCTGTGAGGAACTGAACTATTGCAAGGAAAAGACACCAGCAGAGAGTCCAGAACTTTTTCTTGTCTAAATTTTGCATGATTTCTTGATCAAACGCTCTAAGTGATCAGGAATAATTTTGCAAGTTGAAATAAATAAAAGACTAAATAAATAATAAATAATAAATCAATCATTCCCTTTCTATTGGCTGACATTAAGGACATTCTGCTTTTTCCTCCTTGTGTGTGCTATAGTGTGAGTGCCTTAAAATTGGCACCGTGGCTGAGGTGAGTGCCTCAGGTTTGGAAAATACAGCTGCTGGGATGTGCCATGAATATTCCAGGTGATGAAACCAAGGGATTGAATTCAGTTTTTAAGGTTCTCCTTGCCTCCCTTCTCCATGGACGAAGGTTTCCCTCAGGTCAGGGAACACCTGTCCCTGGGCTAGAGGGGTTTTTGAGTGTGTGGGTGGTTCAGTGGGTAAACACAACATCCTCCCCACGGGCCCTGCAGCTCTTAGCCCAGGCTCTGGGCACGAGTCAAACGAGCCTGGTGACCCCATTCCAGTCCTAGCAGACATCTGCCCACATCCCAGCCCATCCCAGGCTGGCAGAGCCCCGGGGGCTGGCAGTGCCCAGGGCTGCAGGTGCGTTGGCAGCGCCAGCGCGGAGCTTGGCTCCCCTGCTTGCCACCAGCCTGAAGCCTCACTCTGCAACTCCAGGCACAGGGAAACTTCAAAGGGAAAAGCAAACTGCACTTGTCTCTAGCTCTGTGTGTGACTTGTGCAGCAGGTGTTGGATGGGGAGGAGCAGGGAGCTGCTTTTCCTGCTGGATTTGCTGGGAGCTCTGTTGCTGCTTTTGGGTTTTCAGGCATTGCCCGGCGCATGCGTCTGCCAGGAGAAGTCACCTTTAGGATGGCATGAAAGTCAATTTTCCACATGCTCAGAGAAGCACTTGTGTTCCCAGCTCCTCACAATGACTTCTATCTGGCAAGAACTTGAAAAATAGTCTCTCTGGCTGATTGTCAAAAATTACATCATATTGGAGTAAACTGCTTTTAAATCAAACATCCATTATTCATGGATATTAACTGCTTTTTTATTTATTTATTTTTTAACTGGCTGTTTTGTGTTTGATTTACTCTTTTTCTTCTTCTCTGATTGTCTGTCTGTCTCCTTCAGCTGCTCCTTTTAAATCTTAGCTCATCTTGAAATTTATGGAGCCAGAACACTTATCTGTGTGCACAAGTATCAGCGTGCTGACCTTGCATTTGTTAACAGTCAGATTGTTTTTGTTGTTGTTGCAGTGTTATGTGCCATATTTACAGTAGGCAATCCAATACATTTGCACAGGGAAACTGTGCCCCTGGGGCTTGTAAACTTTAAAAATATTCTTGTTTTCCACATCACTTTAGATATAAAATCCAAACTTGCAGCAGTGTGTACCATATGTTGTGTTTAATTTGATGAGTTCCCCCACAAATGCATATTCCTGCTTTTGTAGGTACCCTCTGGATCAGATGGGTTTGACCTGAGCAGACACCAGGTCCCTTTTTGTTTATGGTGGACTTGGAATTTCACAGCCCCTTTTTCATTGGCAATATTTGTGTGTATTCAGGCAATGTTTTTTCCAATTGGCAGAGGGCTGGACAGAAGCAAAGGGGAGAAATATAATCTGAAAATAAATGTAAATTCTGTTCTCAGGCTTGCTGCTTGATCCTCTGCCACTGTGAGCAACTCAGTGTGGTTTTATTTTACTTGAAATGACAGAAACCTCAATCCTGGATGGTTCTTTCTGAAAAAGTGCTTCTGTAATGGATCCTGTGTGTTGTACAGTGAGGAGAAGGATGTAGGGTTTGAGTGTGGTTTTACAACGTGCTTTTTGCTGATATTTATGATCCTCCTTCCAATACTGCATCTAAATAAGAACCAAATTCAGAGAATAAGAATTATAAGAACCAACACACAGAGGGATTCACCCAGTTCTGAGACACAGCTCTGTCTCCAGCTGCCCCATGCTGTTCCTGTGGGCAGGAGGCAGGAATGGGCTGGAAAGGGAAAGGGAAAGGGAGGCAGGAATGGGCTGGGAAGGGAAAGGGAAAAGGGAAAGGGAAAGGGAAAGCAGCTCTTCCCAGAGCAAGCGTGTGCTGGCTGCCATCCAGGACAGTGGGATGGACACCCCAGCTCTTGTTGAAAGTACCACAGGCTCTTTGATAACAAGTGCTCAGGGATTTGTTGTTTTAATGTTCTGTCCAAAAAAGACATCTCCAACAACACAGCATCCCAAAACACCTGCTGGGGTTTTGGCCACGCATGGAAGAGTTCCATCAGCAGCATTTCCTACAGTTCCTTGGTTTTTCTTGGAAGTGTCTCAAGCAGAGCGCATCGACCACGCTTGACCTCACTTAGCAGCGAGATGTAACAAAGCTCACAGCTCAGCTCTTCTGGCTCCAGAGCCTTTAATTCCTTGGGAATTCATTTCAGGCATCTTTCACGAGTTCTTGGACAGCATTTAAAGAGAGCTCCCTGTCCCCAGCACTCTGCAGTTCTGTGCAGAACAGTAACTTTGCCTTTCTTCCCATGCCTGGGCTGGGTTCCTGGTGTGTCCCTCCCAGAGGAGCAGCCACAGGCTGAGCCCTGCCCGTCACCCAGCAAAGAGGGGAATTAGTCTAATGCACTGCCTTAACAAAGGGGAGACTATGAGCATGAATAATTAATACCCCCAGTCTGTGGCAGTGGGCTGAAATGAAGTCCCATTTGCTCAGCCTTATTAAAAGAGAGAGAGAGAGAGGGAGGGATGGTAAAGGTCGTTAAGGGACTTGTAACAGGGAAGGGATCGCCTCGGAGATGGATAATGTGTTTGCTAATCTCTGTGGTCTTTAACTAAACAGAATGCTGGAGGTGCTCTGGCTATTCCTGGCTTGTTGAATTATTAAGCATTCAGGGAGATTGCCTGGCTCTTGGCCAACAGCTTGGACTTTTCATTTGGCCAATGTTAATAGGTGACACTTTTTATTTGGGGCGTTGGATCCCGGTGCTGCCTGCACGGGGTCTTTAATGCTTTTCCTCCCTGAGGTCCCAGAGGGGCCAGGGCTGCTCATTAGTGTGTTATCCCAGGGTTCTTCATTTCACACCCAAATGCTCTTGGTTCACTTCCCTCAGTTCTGTACCTATTAGGTCACTGGGCTTGGGTGTCCATTATAGGATTATAAATACCTTTAAAAGGGTAATCCCTTTGCAGTGTGCATTATAGGATTATAAACCTCCCAGAGATCTTATGCTTTATCTGCCCTTTAACACACAGGCCCTTATTTCAAGTCCCTATTGACCAGGTATTTCCATTCTCTCTCCTTGGCCTTTGTAAGGAAAATCCTTCTTGCCTTGGGATATTACAGGAGAGCTCATCAGAGGTGTTCCAGCAACCTCAGAATTGTCATCAGTGTGCTTTTAAATCCCTGTCTCCAGGAAATTATTATTCAGACTTAAGCATCCTGAGTGCTTTTAGCTTCTTTACTTATCAATTGGTCAGGATAAGGGTTTGAAATTCATTTGCAGGTCATGAAACTGCTCAAGACAGGTTGAATTTCAAGATAGGCAGAACCTGGATACTGAAAATCACAGAGACTCTTCAGTGATGGGGCTAATTGGTTAGAGAGACATTTGTGCGTGATAAAATTTAAAATAAATTTAAATCAATAACAAGATTGATGGTTAAAATAAACAATCTTTAAAAGAATAGAGATGGGCATGAGAAGGAATTGAAGGGGGTAGGAGAAGATGATATAAGCTTTTCTTCCATTTTTGTGGGTGTGAACCCTTATTTTTTTTACAGATTCTTTGATGCAAACACTTTAAATTGCTGGCCACCCTCAAGTTATGTGAGGATAAATAAGTTTGTTTTTTTTCCAGCTGCTGTTACCTATGAGCTTTGCCACAGGGCTGCAGGCAGAGCAAATGCAACGTGGAAAACGTTACATGGGAATCTTTCAGTGCAATTTTTCATTCCAGCCTTTCATGGCCATGGCTGGATGTTCAAGTATGTATCCTGTGTTTTAAAGCAGAGATGGGAGCTCTGGTCATTTAGATAAATTAATAGTTTATGGATGTTCACTGCAAATATCAGCCCCAGGGGACTTTTAAGAAAGCAGCTTTTGGCCCTCTCCCCTCTGGAGTTTTAACTTCCAGCTGGGAAGGGCCCAACTGGGAGCTGGAATGCATTGCTCCTGACCCTGTCAGTTCTTTCTTAAGCTGAATTCAGCAGTTTATTGTCTTTGTCTTTTGTTCCAAACTTTCCAAGGAGAAGTTTGGGTTGCCAGGCACAGATATTAATTTCCTTAGCACTGAGAACCCTTTGAGGTGCCTTTGCCAGAACATCATTATCTGTGGGTTTGGTTACTGAGCTGCTGGGAGCTGGGCTGAAGTGAGAACAGGCTGTAAACTGGTTTTTACCTCAAACACTAACATTGCCATGCAGTTTGTAGCAGCTTTTTCCTTGAGGTGGAAGTTTAAATTAATTTTAATTTAAATTTAACTTTTATGTCCTAGGTTTTCCAACAGAGGTCATCCTTGCTTTGGTTTTTTGGGTCTTAAGGATGAAAAATGCCATGTTTTTTGAGACAGCTTCACAAAGAACTAATTGGGAGATTATAAATCTTAGGAACACCTAAGGAAGTTGGATGTGTTGATCCTAGTAGGGAGCTGCAATATGCCTGAATTTGCCTGGGAGAATGGCAGGTGGAGGAAACCTGCAAATTCTCTGTCTCTTTTTGCCCTGTTCCTTGAGATCTTTAAAGCTTCACTTTGATTGCCCAGAGGCCTCCATCACAGAATGATCCTTTCCTGCTCTCTTAATTCACCTTTCAGATCTCTGAAATGGCACAGATAGGAAATAAAAGGCCGGGCAGCATCAGTGCTGCTGTTCTGGCAAATGTTGAAATAATCCATCCAGATAGTGCAATATTTATTGAGCTGCACGTGGCTATAATCAGCAAATTAGAAGTAAAGAATATTGATGTGACGTTGACATGGCCATGCTGATGTTGCCATGGAAGCTGTGGGGTTTTTCTGGTGTTTTAAATACTATTAACTCTTCTCATGGTCACAAGGTTTCTTTTCATTTCAACAAGCAATACCGTGAAATTGAATCATGTTTATGAAGTTATATAAGGCCAGGTGCAGCACTGAGCTCCACTGGGCTTTGACCAGTGCGTTTTTCTGTTTCTAAAAATATTTGTTCTCCTAAATTGAAAGGCCCAAGCAGACAGATCAGATCTGGCCCCACAGGAAGGACAGCAAACGTGATTAAACTGATGGAGGAGAGGAGTGGGAACGGACAGGGAACAACTCGTGCTTCTCATCCAGGCTCTGCTTGAATCATCTCAGATGCTGCCTAAAATCAGAGTTGTTTTTCTGCCTTTCCCATCCGAGCTGCCACTTCAGATGTGACATTTCTGTGTGTGTATGTGTGAGGGCACCCAGGCTCTCAGTGTGTGCTCAGCTCTGCCCTGCAGTTCCTGCTGCACTTGACCAGATCTGCCTTCACTGTCCATCTGTCCAGACCTCCTCAGGGCTGGTGCTGTTTGCTTGTACTGCTCTCTCAAACACTAAAATTGATGAGGGAACCCTTTGCTTTTCCTGTAACCCCGAAGATGTCACTTGTGTGGTTTCCCTGAGAGCTGTGCCTGGCCATTCTGGGGGTGCATCCCTGCTTGTGGCTGGATCCCACTGGGAAACCTGAATTCCTGATTTCTGAGGGTGTCTGTGATGGTGTTCACAGGGGTCCCAGGATGAGGGAAGAGATGAGAATGTTGACTCCATGTTTCAGAAGGCTTGATTTATTATTTTATGATATATATCATATTAAAACCATACTAAAATAATAGAAGAAAGGATTTCATCAGAAGGTTAGCTAAGAATAGAAAAAGAAGGAATAACAAAGGCTTGTGATTGACCAAGACAGTTTGGACAGCTGGGCTGTGATTGGCCATTAATTAGAAACAACCACATGAGACCAATCCCAGATGCACCTGTTGCATTCCACAGCAGCAGACAACCATTGGTTACATTTTGTTCCTGAAGCCTCTCAGCTTCTCAGGAGGAAAAATCCTAAGGAAAGGATTTTTCAGAAAATATCATGGCTACAGGTGTCATTGCCTTTCTTCACAGGGGTAGATCTGTCTCTTGGTTCTGTTTTACACATCAAGAAAAAAGTCCTGCAGAACACCTCAGGTGGTCACAACTCTGCTTTGTGGAGCAGCAAAACCTTGTCGTGGTGCTCCTGCTGAATTGATGTGGTGTTTTATTCCCTCTCTGCCAGATCCTCCTTTACAACCTGGAAACAAACCAGTGTGTGACCAAGGTGGGCAACTCCATGGGTGACTTCTCATGTGTCAACCTCCACAGCAGCCCCCCCAACATGCTGGTGGCAGGCAACAAGGACAGAAGGTAAGTGATCTCCAGCTCCCTGTCCTACATCTGGCCCTGCTGGAATTGCTTTCTCCTCTCGTGTTTCCATCAAGTTGAGGAACAAACTATTAGGTAATAGTTGGATGTGGCTGTCAGTGTGCTTTGTCTGGGAAGCTCCATGGGAAGAGGAGCTTTCTGAGCCATTTGGTGGAGGCAGTTGGTGCACAGCCCAGCGAGACCACTTGGAATCTCTTCCACTTCCCCACCGCCACCCGCAAAATGAGCTTGGCATTTAAAAGCTCACTTTCTGATATTAAAAAAATAACCTAAGGGATGAATCATGGAGGATGAGATGGGCCCTGCTGCCAAATGATGTCAAAAGTGTATTTGGGAACACTGTGATGTCCCTCAGGTGACAGAGAAAAAAAAGAGACTTTCATATGAACAGATTCCAGCTTCTATTTAGCTGATTAGCAGCTTTCTCTTTAACTCCTTGGCTTGGGGAGTAGGATTTTCCCAGCTCAGTGTCTGCTGCCAGGAATGGCCGCTCTGGGAACAGGCAGTGCAAAAGGATTAAAGTGCTTAAAAAGACCCTTTGAGTCCAATTTTTAGATTTCCTTTTTTTGGCGAGTCGTTTGTGGGGTCTGATCCAGTGCACCAAAGGAGATGTGGGATGGCCAGGAGCCAGTCTCTAATGGCTCCTGCTTCCTTCCCTCCTCCTTTCCACACTGGGCACCAGGCTGCAGGTGGTGCTCTGCTCTGGTGCTGGGATCAGATTGGAAGGCGGGCACTTCCCTCTGCCAAATCCCAGACCTCTGTCCCGCCAGTGCAGCAGCTTGCAAAAATGATTATTTTGTCAAACAGCTTTTTTTTTTTCTTTCCTGGAGAATAGGGAGTGTGAGCAAGCCTCACACTTTCTCAGCAAGGAGGATAAAGGAAATAGCTGAAGTTTGACAAGTGGAATTGAATCCCTGGGAGGTTTTTTCCCTCTTAAAGCAGATAATTGATTTTCCAAAGCACCCCAGTGAAGTTACCTCCAGTTTTGTTCCCCTGCAAGATGATGGGAGAGGAGCTGGAGTTGCTGTCCCTCCCCTTTATAGCAGAGTGGGTGTCTGTGCCCTTCCCCTCCAGAAAGCTTTAGGGCTTCTCAGCTTTAGCACTGGCTGGGTTCAGGGGGTTGGATGTCACTAGAACAGCAAGGAGTTAGGGATGAACAGTTGGGAAGATAAGTTTGGCATCCAGGGGGCAGGAGCAGAGCATCTCAGAGGCCACATCCTCCTGTGGTGCTGCAGGAAGGTGCTGGGCATCCACAGGTGGAACGAGACTGGGATCTCCATGGCCACATTATGGAGTGAGTTTATGGAACAGGGACTGTCGGAGCATCGGGGGCAGGATGGTTGGGACACACAGAGACCAGAGATCTCTGGGGCCAGGTCAGGAACTTGGGGTTCATTGCAAAGGGCCTGGGGGCAGGGCCCTGCTGGGAGCTGCCAGGCACAGCTGGAGCAGGACTGAGAGAAGAGAGGGGCAGAGAGGATGAGAGGGGAACAGAGTAAAAGGGTGAGAGAGTAAAAGGGTGAGAGAGTAAAAGGGTAAGAGAGTAAAAGGGTAAGAGAGCAAAGTTCCCGTTACAATACCATAAATCTTTTTCTGTGTTGAATATTCTAATTCTCACTAACCAATCTAGTACAAGATACAAATCCTACAGCATTTCCATACAGCCTGTAAGAATCACTACGTTACCATACTGTGTTACATTTTAAACCCTAAAATCTCCTCTTTGGGCCCCTTCTGCCAAGGTGTAGGGTCTGCTCTGACCCTTGGGCCTGTCTGCAAGCAGAGGGTGTTGTTCCATCAAAAGGGGATCACCTTCAGCCAGCCACACCATTGTTTTCCAGTTGTTCAGTAACTGAGGGATCTCAAAGCTTGCTTTCATTTCAATCTCACTTATAGTTTCTATATTCTCAAAATCTTTTGCCAGACAATCATATTTGTAAGGCTTTCCTGTTCCATCTTCCCCAACAAGGGACCTTGCCATGGGAGCTCAGGCTGCTGCTGGCCAGAGGGAGCACTTACTGCTTGAATTAAATACAGCCATTTCCCAATTCCACCTGAATCTGCCCTTCTTTTACTCAAAATCATGATTTTGAAAAGTAATACTCACAAAATGGTTTTGGTAGGACCTCTAAAATCTGTCTTTCCATCTGAAATTCCTGCTGAAGCACTGCTGATTGATTTGATTCCTGAGCTGTGCTTTGCTCTGGCAAGAGGCCTCCTCTCCTAGCAGGGAGCGTGTGCTGATCCTGCTCTGCCTTGCTGGGAGCTGGGCTGAGCTGCTTGGGAAAGCAAACATATGGCAAACCCTGAAAGGTGTGGATCCAAACGTGTCCCAGGCTCTCCTGAAGGCCAGGAGCTCGCTCCCAAGGCAGTGTGACAGGAGGGGCCAGGCCTGGCCTCCAGAACAGCTCCCTGGAGCTGGGATGAGTCCGGAGCGCTCCCACTGAGCCCAGCTGCCCAGGCAGGACGTGCTGGGCCAGCTCTGTGTTACAGCATCACGTGAGATTGCCAAAACATTGTTCCTTTTCTTCCTTAAGGCACATCTGAGCAGCCAAATGTGCCTCTGGTTCTCCCAGGGCTGGGCCAGCATGGGAGAGCCATTTTCACCTGCCTGAAAGCTGGGTGCTTCCTCATGGGATAGCAGGACTCACTTGGATCCTGGCTTCCAGCTGTGCTTTCCAAACAGGAGCAGCTTTGCTTGCTGGGAGAACACACACAGGAGAATGAGCCCTTCCAAACACCCCATCCTGTCCCAGGCTGGAGCCAGAGCTGCTCTCTGCTGGAGCTGGGCACTGAGGAACCCTTGCCCCTCATGCTGTGGGCTGGGCTGTTGCACACAGAGCGTGTTCTCCTCCCTGTCAGATGGATGCTGCTCTGCTGGAGCTCTGGCCTGCTCTGCTGCCTTGTCTCTCAGTCCCTGCAATGTGTTATTTGTAAAATCAGATGATGCAATCTCTGCTGGAGAAGGGGAGAGGAAGGACTTGCAGCACCATTAGGATCCTAGCAGGGGGATGGAATGAAGTACAGTTAATGTGTTGGAACAAGTGTGTTTTGGCTTTTTCTGGGATTAATGTGTACCTGATGGGTTTGTTCCTGATGGCCATCAGCTGGGAGGAACTTGCTCTGGCTTCTTCTCAAACCTGAGATCAGTGTTTCCCCTTTCCTTCTGTTTTCACTTGCTGCATTTTTTGTTTATTCATGTACTTTGCTTTATCTCTTAATCTTGATAAATAAGGATCAAACCCCACACTTCTTTGTGATATGAGCTGGGTTTAAAACTTAAAACCATCAGCTCTAACTGGTATTGTGGCCTTGTGGCAATCCTAAGGTCTTAGTCTGTAGTTCTACTTCTGGCTGAGTCTTCAGTTTATTTCTCTTCAAAATGCTTTGTCTGGGTGGCCAATAATATTAAAAAATAAGATGTACCTAAAAACTGGCCACAGTCAGTTGCATTTTTGAAGTAAACAGATCCTGGTTGCTGGGTGCTTGCTTTGAAAATTGGTGATTAAATCAAGGGTATGAACCTGTAATTCCCTATCTTGTCTTTTGAATTGCCACACATAAAATCTCCTGTGGAATCTTTGCAGTAATAATCCTTTCCTTGATCCTGGTAATAATATCACCCCTGGTCCATAGTGGATGTGGGCATGTACCAGGGCTGGGATGGGTTAGCAGGGTGTCCAAAATGGGTGTGTCATAGCTTGTGGCATTGCTGATGATTTGGGAGGCACAGGGAGAGGAGCTTTCTCCAAATTTCACTTTTATTTTATATCATAACTCATAGAATAATGGAATGGCTGGGGAGGGACCTTAAAGCCCACCCAGTGCCACCCCTGCCATGGCAGGGACACCTCCCACTGTCCCAGGCTGCTCCCAGCCCCAGTGTCCAGCCTGGCTTTGGGCACTGCCAGGGATCCAGGGGCAGCCCCAGCTGCTCTGGGCACCTGTGCCAGGGCCTGCCCACCCTGCCAGGGAACAATTCCTGATTCCCAATATCCCATCCATCCCTGCCCTCTGGCAGTGGGAGCCATTCCCTGTGTCCTGTCCCTCCATCCCTTGTCCCCAGTCCCTCTGCAGCTCTCCTGGAGCCCCTTTAGGCCCTGCAAGGGGCTCTGAGGTGTCCCTGGAGCCTTCTCCTCTCCAGGTGAGCACCCCCAGCTCTCCCAGCCTGGCTCCAGAGCCCCTCCAGAGGGGCTTCCAGCCCTTGGAACATCTCTGGTGTCCCCTCTGGACTCTCTCCAGCAGCTCCAGGTCCCTCCTGTGCTGAGACTCCAGAGCCTCTTTAGGTCCTAAAATCTGCAAAGACTCAGAGAGGTCCCGTGTGGTGAGAGAAATCTGCCTGAAGAAGATCTTTGATAGCAGAAATCAGGATGAAAATTCAGTGGTGAGGAGGATGTGCCTCACTGCTTTTCCAGCCATGGAGCAGCAGTGGCTCTGCTGCTGTCCCAGGTGTGTTTCCATAACCCCAAATCCTTGTGCTGTCAGAACCTGTCACTGTTGAGACAGTCACAACCCACAGAAGAGCACCATGCATTTCAGAAAGCTTCTCTCTGTTTATTCTAACAGCATGCTGTCTGTTAGACCTTCTCAGAAAGTTTCCATTTATTCATTTGCCACAACAAATCCACACAGTGCTCGCTGGCACAGAGTGGTCTCCACTGCTGTTTTCAGCCATGTCCACCTGCAGCCCCCCTCGTTTATCTTTTCTTCTTTTCAGTTTCCATGTCAACGACCTTGATAGAATTCCTTTAAGTGACTCTTAGCACCTCTTCTCCAGCTGACTCTCCCTGGCTCACACAGCAGCTGTCAGCCCCTTCCAGGAGACCCCATGAGCTGCATGTCCAGAGCTGTCTTTGTGAGTCAGGGGGTTGAGCTAGGAATGCAGCTAAGGTAGTGAAAAACACATGCATATTTAAATTAAGAGCTTAAATGAATTTAGGGGCTAAGTTAGAAATGTAGTTAGCAAAGATCATATAGAGCTTAACAAGGAAATTAATTGAATAATTGAAACAATGTTGGGAATAACAGGTGATATATGAAGTATTGTAAGAGTGCAGGAACCATAAATACCACTGGCTTCTAAGAACGAGAGGAGGTTTGGACTGTGACCAGCAGGCCAAGGAGCCCTGCCAGCTTGACACAGGTGAAGAGTTTAGCATGAGGAAGAAGTTTTACTTCCTCTTCAGATGCCCACCAACCCAATTAAAGGGGACAATTGCACGGCCATAATGGACATTCAGCTAATTATAATAAGAGGTGAGTGTGGGTGTGACAGCCTGGTCAGAGAGAAAGCTGGATAAGGTTTCCCAGAATCAGCCTGGGAAGCTTTAGGGAGCTGGAGATAAACAATGATGGCCAAATATTAAAACAACCTGCAGGTGGTGTTTTTCTAATAATCTGTTTTTGTGTTTTCGTCATAAGATTGTTTACAAATGGATGTCCTGTTAATTAGCCAGTCATGTGAAATGTATTGATTAAATGACCAATCAGGTCCACCTGTAGCAAACTAAATTATAAAAGGAGAAAGGATGAAATAAATGAGGCTTTTTGCCACTTTGCCTTCTGATCCTACTACTGTCATCTCTGACTCAGTGGTGACAGGCAAGAGCTAATGTTTATGTAAAAAGAATCTCAGGAACCATCCTGGAAACCATCTTGCAGTATTAATCAAAAACCAATGTACCTTTATTGAATGACCACAGCAAGAGGTGTTGGGGAGGAATTGGGGAAAAAGGGAAGAATAAGGAAAAGAGGGAGGAAGAGAAGGAAGGTCTATAGCTACCAAACATAGAACAGTGAAGTCCTTTGATGTCCAGCCAGTGGAGTTCAGCAGGTCACATCCAGGGAGATCTCAGGGTTCCAGTTCATTCAAACCCTTATTATATCCTCTTTTTGATGGGGGAAGGGGATGAGTTGTCACCCTGATTTTTTAAGTTTTTCTAAGCCTTCTGGTGTTTACATTCTTGTAGCCAACTTTCTCACGCACTTTATGTAAATAACTCATTGGTTTGCATTCTTTTATGGAGGAGGAGAAATTTGATAGACTGTTAGTTTGTCCAGTGTCATTGGAGAGGTGGCACTGTCACCCTCCAATCCACTGTCACTTTTGGAAATCTATAAATGGAGTCAGAAATTAAACTTCCCTTTTCTTCACCTTGAGAGCAGCAGTGTGAGCTTGGGTTGTTTCATGTCCTATAGCAACAGATGAATCTTGAAATCAAATCAAAGGTAGTCTATTGTGTTTTTTGGGGGAAAAATGGTATTTGAAGAAGGGTGCACACAGTCCATGTTCTCAGCAGTGGTGAGAACCATTGTCTCTTGGTCCACTGCTTGCACCTGCAGCTTCCATCTTGCTTTGGTCAGCTTACCTCCCCTGGGTTGGGGGTTTCAGTCCCAGTCCTTGGAAGGAAGGGGGGGGCTTTTTCACATAGGGGTTTCATGTCTCAGGCCTTGATGGAGAGGTTTCTTCCATCTCAGTCTGTCTGTCATGGTGGTTGTAAAGCAGGTGAGGGGTCTTCTGTGGGGACCACCAAAAAACCTCAGGAGAAGTCCAGCCAGGCTGAGAGGGGGGACAAAATTCCAGGACTATTGTTGCAAAAAGGGCAAAGTACCCCTCTTTTCCTTTCACTGGGTTCAGTGTAGCATACAGCAAACACACCTGTGAACAACAGCTTAGCACTGTGCTCAGGCCTTGGGGTCCTTGGCAAGCAACTTTCTCCAACAGGGCCAGAGTTCCAGACAAGGGTCCTTTTCTTCAGTGGTCCCCAGTCTCTGTCCCTTTCATGATGACTGTGAGGCAGACGAGGGAAACTTTGGACAGAGACTTACAGCCACCCAGCCAGTTGTGGATTAATTAAATTGAAAGAGTTGTAGATTAATTAGCTGTAGAGTTGTGTGTCTCTGGGAGCCTCTCAGGGACCCTGGCCAGCCCCGGGTCAGCAGACAGCAGGGGACACTCCCTGTGCCCCGAGGGTACTGAGGGCAGCCAGGCCGGTCACCTTTGCAGCAGGAGAGACACCAGAGACATGGGTAGAGGATAAAAGGGCCGACTCTTAGCAGGGGTTAATCCAAGGTTTTATTCCAGGAGTCCCAAAGGAGCTCCTGCACCTCAGGGAGCTCCTGCTGAGAGCCCTGGGAGAGGTGCCAAGGTTGCATTTAAAGGGAGGTGGAAACCCAAAGTAGAGAACATTTACTGACCATGAGTGACCCTGAGGGATGGGTACTGAGAATGGACATTTAGGACAGGATCTGGGGTAACACTTGTGGGGCTGACCCCTGGCCTCTGGCTGATCACTCGATGTCCTGGACCGAAAGTTCTGGATGGAGGGGATGGGATGGTGAGTGACTGACAGAGAGCCAGGGTGGGGATTTGGGGGTGATCTCAGCAAAGGAAAGGGATTGCACAGGTACAGGGAGGGGGGTACAATCTGGGGTAAAGCATTTGGGAAAAATACAAACCCAAAACTATTACAAAGTATAAAAGCACACTACATCAGTTGTGGATTAATTAGCTGTAGGGTTGTGTGTCTGTGCCTCATTGTGCCTGTTCCCCAGGGTGAGGGTGTTCGACCTGCGGTGCGGTGAGGCCGTGTGCTGCGTGCAGGGGCACCAGCTGGGCGTGTGCTCCGTGCAGATGGACGAGTGGAAGGTGGTCAGCGGAGGAGAGGAGGGGCTGCTCTGTGTCTGGGACCAGCGCATGGCCACCAAGCTCTGGGAGATGCACGCCAGGTAACCCGGGGCTGGCGGGGCTGGGAGAGAGTTTTGGGGGAGTTCTGTGTGGTTTGGGGATGGGTTGTCTCCTCACATGGAGCCCTCTGTGTTTCTGAGGGGTTCTTTAGCTGTTGGTGCCTTGTGAAGGCCGGCCTAGAACAGAGACCAGACAGAGCTAAAGGATAAAGTAGGGATTTGTTGAAAGGACCTCCTCAATGGATCCACCTTGGGCAGCACAAGAGCCCAGCCAGGCCTACACCCAAGATGAACCAAAGTGGTCACAAAATGGACAAGTGGTCACACTTATGTAAATTCTGGTCCGTTTGCATATTGGAGTTAATTGTTGTCTCAGTTTCGAAAGCCAGGTGTCTGCTAAGGAAGGCAGGAGCCTCCCCTGAAATGGAAAATGGAAACCCCCTCTATCTGAATTGCTATAAATTTGAAATTAAGGGGCTCTCAGGTAAAAAAAATATGGGAGCAGGAAATAACAGTTCTTTACTAGGGAAGAAAATAAAAAGATAAAATAAACAATGCAGTAAATTAAAACAACA
Organism: Molothrus ater; assembly: GCF_012460135.2. Classification (NCBI taxonomy): domain Eukaryota; kingdom Metazoa; phylum Chordata; class Aves; order Passeriformes; family Icteridae; genus Molothrus; species Molothrus ater. The sequence goes on from NC_050495.2 coordinate 12,291,141, forward strand.
CTGCCAGAGTCAGAACCCAGCCTGACACCCTGTGGGTCAGGGTGCTGGCAGCAGAACCATTGGAATTGTGGCTCAGCCCTCCTGCAGTGGCAGGGCTGGTTCTGCTGGAGCAGGGATCCTGGAGAAAGGTGCAGTCTCTTCCTCTGAAGATCCAGGGGCAGAGGCAGCTGCTGTTGCTCTGGGCAATCCAGTGGAGAAGCTGTGCTGGTGTTCCAGAACCTCCAGATTATATCCAGTAGGAATGCTTGGCTGGTGTTCCAGAACCTCCAGATTATATCCAGGTAGGAATGCTTGGCTCCTCCCTCTGGGCTCACATCTCCCAATGGGATGCTGTAGTTCTTATCAGCCATACAGTGACATTCAATGGCTGTTATCAGCAGGTGTCTCCCCTGAGGGAGGATTGGGTGTGGAAGAGATAAGGGAAACTGCCCAATGAACAGAAGACAACTGCCATACAGATGGCAAATAGAATACAGTCTGCTTGGCAATCCAGGACAATTGTCCAATTACAGCTCCAGCCCATAAATCCCATCCTGCTTGTTTTTCTCTCTTCAGCCCAAGTTGTTTGTGCTCTTGGGCCTGAGATTTGGATCATTTGTCCTTGGTCCCCAGCTAGAGCAGGAATTGTCTCCCTGCTCTGTGCACAGAGCTCACCATCCCATAATATGAAGCTCAGAACTACACACTAAAGCAGCACAGAATATAAAAAAATAGAGAAGCTAAAACCTGAGGCATCACTGTCATGGCCTTTTTACTCATTAGCTGAGTGTTCCAGTTGGTGCTGGGGAGCAGGGAAGTTGTTCCCCCTGGATTTTCCATGAAGTTCAGTCAGTGACTTCTCCCTGCCCCAACCCCAAGCTCTATTTAGCTGTGGAACCTTGGGTTTGACATGCTGGACTGGCTGTTTGGAGAGGAGCTGGTTCTGGCTGTGCCCATCCAGTGCATCCATCACTGTCCCTGTGCTTCTGTTCACCTCATCCTTACATTTCCTTAATGGTGAGGATCAAAGCATTTAAACTCATTTAAATATTGAAATACCAGTTTGTACTGAGCACAAGGAACACAGTACTGAAAGTACAAGCAGAGATCAGCATCCTGGAGCTGACACTTTGTACAGCTGAGTGAAATTTCCTGATCAAAGCACAATTCCCAGGCTTTGTCTGGATAAAGACTTGAGGGTTTAGCCCCTTGTAAGTCTAGGTGATAACCATAAAATGAACAGATAAATCCTGATTTCGTTTTTTTTTTAATTAGTTTTAATGCATCTTCCTCAAAGAGGAGCTAGATGAGGTATTTACAGGCAGGGAAGTTCAAGCTGGAGTTGTCATTGATTAATAGCAGGTATCACTTTGTGTGTTGACCCTGGGGATGATAAAGCCTGTTGTGATGTGGCTGATGCATTAAGGACAATATTCCATTGATTGTCTCCTTGGCATGTTCATTAGTGCTGCTCCAGGAGCAGGGCAGGCAGGGCAGGGCTGAGCTCAGGGATGTGCTCCAAGTGAAACCATTAGATTAAACAGGTAGAAAACAGTGTTTAATCTATAGAGCAATCAGAAGGGATCACTTCAATCAAAAGGCTTTCCTAGATGAGGTGTGTGCTGTTATCCCTGCCTGTGGCCCCCTGCCAGGATTGGAGCACAGGAGCAGGAGCTGAGGGAGGTGACAGGAGACACATTTGGGGTGTGGAGATGAGCCATGCTCAGCTGAGGAGAGCAGTGACTCCTGCTTGAACACAAAGTGCTGCTGCTGGGTTTGGGCTCAGTGTTCACCAGTGCAAGGGAAAGGAGTCAGGACCTGACTTGAGCGTCCAGAGGAGGGACATGGGGATGGGGAAGGGTCTGGAGGAGCAGCTGAGGGCACTGGGATTGCTCAGCTGGAGCAGAGGAGCCTGAGCTCAGAGCTCAGCAGGGGCTGCAGCTCCTCCTGAGGGACAGCTCCATCTGTGTCTGGGACAGGGACAGGGACAGCTCCATCTCTGCTCTGGGACAAGGACAGGGACAGCTCCATCTGTGTCTGGGACAGGGACAGCTCCATCTCTGCTCTGGGACAAGGACAGGGACAGCTCCATCTGTGTCTGGGACAGGGACAGCTCCATCTCTGCTCTGGGACAAGGACAGGGACAGCTCCATCTGTGTCTGGGACAGGGACAGCTCCATCTCTGCTCTGGGACAAGGACAGGGACAGCTCCATCTGTGTCTGGGACAGGGACAGCTGCATATCTGCTCTGGGACAGGGACAGCTCCAATCTCTGCTCTGGGACAGGGACAGCTCCATCTGTGTCTGGGACAGGGACAGCTCCATCTCTGCTGTGGGACAGGGACAGCTCCCATCTCTGCCCTGGGACAGGGACAGCACCCAGGGCATGGCTGGGGCTGGGCCAGGGCAGGTTGAGATCAGGGCAAGGTTCTTCCCCCAGAGGGTGCTGGCACTGCCCAGGCTGCCCAGGGAATGGGCACAGCCCCGAGGCTGCCAGAGCTCCAGGAGCCTTTGGGCAGCAGTGCCAGGGATGCACAGGGTGGGATTGTTGGGGGTCTGGGCAGGATCAGTGATCCCTGGGGGTCCCTCCCCACTCCATGGCTCTCAGCTTGTGCCTTACTGTGCGTTTCTAAACCACTCAGTGCAGGGTGTGTGGGGTGTCCTTCCCCTTTTTTTGGGAAGCATCCTGCCCTTCCCGGGACTGCTGCAGTCCTTAGGGCCGCCAGCCCAGCCCAGCCCAGCCCAGCCCAGCCCAGCCCAGCCGCATCCATCCCTCCCAGACGCTGCTCTGCCTTCCAGCAGCATTTCCTGGCCTCCCCGTGTGTTCTGGGAAGAGCCCGCTAGATGGGGATAGAAGATGCGGGATGTGCTCCAGGCCGGAGGAGCCGGGAGTGCAGGTTCCCCGCCTCTGGCTGCTGATTTCAGTCACTCCGGGTTCATCCAAAGCCGGTCCTTGCCCAGCTCTCGGATTTTGGGAGCCCAGCGCAGGTGGCCGCTCACGCCGGGCTCTGGGTTGTGTTGCAGACATCCCGTGCGCCACGTGTGGTTCGATTCCCACATCCTGATCACTGCCAACATCCCCGAGGAGAAGAACCCCCGAGGCTCCAGCATCACCGAGGACGACCCCAGCTTGCACCGAAAGTGAGAAACCAGCCCTCAGCAATGTGCTTTGTTCTTAAATAGCACCCTGAGCACCTGAGTCATCACCCACAGCACTTACAGAGAGAGTATAGCAGCAAAAAAATAAAATTTAAAAAAGGTTAAGGGTAAGGTTTATAAAACAAGCAATGAATTGGCTCTTGATTTGCTTGAGCACAAAACAAAAAGCTTTTTTTTTTTTTTTTTTTCTCAGCAGGGGAACATAAAGTCCACTGAAGGCAGGCAGGGAATGCAGCCCTCTCCATGCTCGAAATATTAGTAATGCTGTCTCCTCCTAAAGGAAAACTACTGGCATTTAAGCTGCAGGTTTTGGTATTTGCATCTCAAATGGCTGTTAGTGCTAATTGAACTATCAAATACCAATGTATTTATCTTCCCCCGTGCTGGAGAGCCCGGAGATGTTTCAGCAGATGACAGTCACGTCTCTGCAGGGCTGGGGGAATGATTCACCAGCCTGGGAGGGTTCCTGGGAGGAGGCTGGGGGGAGCTTTCCCTGTTCAAAGGGCTCAGCACAGGGGATGGGGGTTTATCCAGCTCCTGCAGCATTGCCTCTTTCCATTCCCATGCTTTTTATAGTGATTCCTCTGTTTGCTTTCCCACTGAGGTGATTTGCTGTGTCCTGGTTGTTTTGCACACAGGTACCGAGGGGTGATTTATTCCTACGATTTCTCCGTGGACCAGCTGGCCGTGGACAGCGTCCTCCCCATCTGCCGCTCCTCCTACGATGAGGTGTCAGGTTACAGCTACAACATCGGCCTGGCAGTGCCCTACGACAGCATCTAGGGCCCTCCTGGGCTCTGGGCCAGCCAGGGCACGGCGAAATCCCTGTGGGACACGCAGCCAAGAGCTGGGGTGGGCTGCAGAAAGCCCTGGGGTGTGAACCCCAACAGGGCAGGGCTGCCCTGGAGCACCCTGCTGCAGTGTGTCACTCTGGACATGTCCAGAGGTCCAGCCTGGGGGAGTGGAGAGGCTCAGGAGGGAAAGGGAGCACTGCAGGGTGAACAAAAATATTCCTGCTGCTTGTGGGAAAGATGCTGCAGGGAACATCCTGGTCAGGAAGCCAGAGTGGGACTCTGAAGGGGTGGGAGCTCTCTGAGTGAGGAGTTCTTGCCTACCCCAAGAGGGGAAAAAAATCACCAAGGACTTGGAAAAAGCATGTGCTGAGCCACATGTTTGAAATGTCTGTCCTGGTATTGAGCTGCTGCTTCTTGTTTTCCTTGGAGTGCATTGGGAAGTGCCTGGGAACACCAGGCACAAAAGGTTCCAGTGGCTGGGAGAGGGGTTGGGATGGAGAGAGGGGGAAGGGAAGGTTCCCTAGGCCAGGCTGGATGCTTGGGAACTCAGCAGGGCACACACACATCAAAGTTATTTTAGAACAAATTATTTTTTTTAATTCTTTAAAATCCTGGATCAGATGTTTTCTAATTGTATGCCTACATCTGTCAGTGGAATTTTGTTCCTGAGCCTTTTAGGGTGAGCTGACCCCTGTTCACTGGGACAAAGGGCTGGCTCAGCTTGTCAGGTGTGTTCTTGGCTGGATCATGTCCTTGCACAGCACCTGGAGGGTTTTCAGTGCTGTCCTTGCTTCCAAGCTGGGAATTGATCATGGAGCAGAGGGGATGAGGTGGCCCCAGTGCCCTCCCTGGGTGCAGAGCTCCAGAGCTGTGGGGAAGCAGCAGGTGAGGGGCAGGAGGTGCTGTGCAGGTGGAAATGAGGAGTGAGGCTTTACCCTGAGCCCAGGTAGCACTGACAGACAGGTAAAACCAGTTTGGGGAACAAGAGCTCCAGTCCTGCATGGATCTTTTTACTGATTTAAAATTATTTTATTGTCATTTGCCCTTGTAAACTTACTGCTGCAAACCAAAGCTTTGTCAGTTCTGTTTAAATTGAGATTAAGTTTTAACTTACAACACCTTTTTTTCTGGGTTAATGGAATCAGTGTGAAGTGAGGGAGGGGTGGAGGAATGTGCCCAGACCTGCAGGAGAGGGGCTGGGCTGGCACTTCACCCCTGGGCAGGCACTGAGCCCTGCAGACAGCTGGGTTTCACTGCTTCTCCTTCTTTGGCTTGGGGTGCTTTCCCATGACCCCTAGGCCAAAATATCACAGTTTAGGTTTTTAAGTTACCTTTTTCCATGTGATAGATAGACAAAAAGTGCAAGGGGCAAAGCCATTCTGTCTGACCAATAAATTTAATCTTTCATAAAGCTTTGGTCTTTTATTTTTTATTTCTTTACCCTTCTGGGAAGCCAGCTCCCTCCCTCCATTCCTGGAAGAGCAGGACCATGGATGCACGGTTTGGACAAGAGTTCAGCTGAAACCTGACAAATAAATCATGGTTTCTGTAGCACGGATGACTTTGGGGGTTGCTCCGATGTGCTGAGCAGGGAGAGCTCCCAGCTCATTGTTCTCCCTTCCCCTTATCTCTCCTCATTATCTGCGAACAGCTTTGTTCTCCTCCCTCTCGCTGCTGCAAGGAGCCGAGAAGTTTGCGCGGTGCCCTTTTCCCCGAGTGCTGCCCCGGGGGTGCTGCTGTGGGCTTGTCCCTGTTAATTAAAGCAGTTAATTGAGGAAGGTGGTAGCACAGCAGAGGGGGCTGTGCTTGACTCGCAGTGTGGATGAGGACGCTCAGGCTGTTGGAGTGTCCCCATGGGGACTTTTGGGAAGGGCCGGTGTTCTGCTGCCCTGGGGGCCCATTAGGGCTGGAGGCTGCTGAGCTTGGGGGTCAGGGTGACCTAGAACAGAGACCAGACAGAGCTAAAGAATAAAGCAGGGATTTATTCAAAGGATCTCCTCCATGGATCCACCTTGGGCAGCACAAGAGCCCAGCCAGGGCTGCACCCAAAATGAACCAAAATGGTCACAAAATGCAGGACCGGGCACGGGGTCTCTCCCTTGGATCAGTTCTGCTCCATTTGCACCTTGCAGTTCATTGTCCCATTCCAGCTTTAGCCCCTGCAGTCCCATCCTTGTTTTTCTCTCTCCAGTCCCTGCTATTTCTGCTCTTGGGGCTGAGATTTGGATCATTTGTCCTTGGTCCCCAGCTGGAGCAGGAATTGTTTTGTCTCCCTGCTCTGTGCACAGAGCTCAGCATCCCCTAACATGAAACCCAGACCCACACACTAAAGCAGCACAGAATCTGAAAAATATATAATATTTTATATAAATATAAATATAAAATACTTATATAAAATATAAAGGCTAAAACCTGAGGCATCAGGGGGGCATTGAAATAGAGCCTCTGCCTTCATTTCAAGAGCAGGAATGGGGTCACCATCCCAGCTGGACTGGGGACAGAAGCCACCTTGGAGCTTCCCAGCCCACTGGCCCCAGTCAGTGGCAGGGAGGGGCCCAGTGCTCTGTCCCACAGCTCAGGGCTGGGCGCTGGGAAGGGGCAAATATGCCCTGGGTGGGCTCAGGGCTGGGCTGGAGGAGCTGGGTGTTGGAGCAGAGTGGGCTGAGCTGGCAGAGGCCAGGCTGGAGCCAGGCTCACACTGGTGCCACCTGCCAGGCTGGGGGCCCTCAGACAGGGCTCAGGGACAGCTGCAGAGCCCAGAGGTGGCACAGCAGGGAACAGCTTGGCAGGAAAAGCCTCGGGAGTGCTGGTGTCCATTGCTGGGGGCAGCAATCCTTAGGTAAAAAGAGGAGTTTGTGTCCTGGTGAGAGAGATCCCTGCTCAGAGAGAATGTGGGGTCACAGGGACCTGTGTGTGTGCCACAGGGAACTGTGTGTGTCTGTGACTGTGTCTGTGTCTGTGTGTGTGTCTGTGTGTGTGTGTGTGTCTGTGTGTGTGTCTGTGTGTGTCTGTGTGTGTGTGTGTGTCTGTGTGTGTGTGTGTGTGTCTGTGTGTGTGTGTGTGTGTGTGTCTGTGTGTGTGTCTGTCTGTGTGTGTGTCTGTGTGTCTGTGTGTCTATGTCTGTCTGTGTGTCTGTCTGTGTGTCTGTGTGTCTGTGTGTCTGTCTGTCTGTCTGTGTGTCTGTGTGTCTGTGTGTCTGTCTGTGTGTCTGTCTGTGTCTGTGTGTCTGTCTGTGTGTCTGTGTGTCTGTGTGTCTGTGTGTCTGTGCCACAGGCAGCAGCTCCAGGGGAGCCTGGCACACCATCCTGCAGGGCAGCAGGACACTGCCGAGCGCTGCTGGACAATCCCCACTGCCCTCCCCGCTCTGCTCCTGGCTCCAGCCACCACAAAGTGCTTTTTGCCTCTGTTGGTGTCCCCAGTCAGTGAGGGAGGAGCCACTACGGGGTTTCAGGGGCTGCCGTCCCTCTCCTGATCTGAGGAGTGCTGGCAGGAGGAGCAGGGGGTGCTTTTGTGGGGTGCTCTGGGGTGTCTGAACCCCCTTTCTCCTCCACCCTGTGGCCTTTGGCACCCAGCTCTGCTCTCCTGCCCTGCCCACCCCTGTCACTCCCTGTCCCAGCTGCTGTCACTGAGGGGTGAATGTGGGTGCTCTGACATGGTGCAGGAATTGTTCATGTCCTCTGTGAAAAACACCTATTTTATGATTGGCTTTTCACAAATATTAAAATTAATATTATATGTGTTGTGTTAGAAAGTGATGCTGTTTATTTTCTTAAGTAGTGGGTTAAATATAGTTTTAGGTTATAACATAATGTTAAAATAGAAACGATATATGTGAGATGTTTTTGTAAATAAAGGAATGAGGTACTCACACCAAGATAGCAGCCACAGGACACCTAAATCTTTCAGAGAAAAAGAATTTATTGCCCTCTTATCAGAAGAAAGGAACTTCTTTCCACCTTGCTTAGCCATGAAGAGCCGTCAGCATTCAGAGGAAGAAGCTGACACTGCCCAGACAGAATCCTGTGTTTGGATGGAATTCATGCATCATGGATGAGGTGTATGAATATGCAACAGGCTGTTGCTTTTAAGGGTTAATCCTCTGTTAACCTGGGGCCTTTTTCGGGCTTATTTTGCCCAGAAAGAGGTACCTGGACTATCTGTAACTCTTTGTTTCTATTGTCTCATATTGTCCTAATCCAAATTGTCCAAATTTTTATTACTCTAATTATATTACTATTTTTATAGCCATTTTATTACTATTAAACTTTTAAAACTTTAAAAACAAGCTTTTGGCGTTTTTCACACCCTCTCTGCCCCCTCTTCTCCTCCAGTGACATTTGCCTGCTCATTTCCACCTTCTGTGGGTGCTCCTGAAACTCCAGGTACTGGAGCTGTGTTGTCCCTGCTGCTGGGGGGGCAGCAGGGGCTGGAGGCCCCAGGGCAGAGGAGATCCTGGTGGATTGTGAGCAGAAACCTGGGGGAAAGGGCATGTTCAGGTCGGGATTTATCTGGCAAGATTTTTAGCCACAAAAAGAATCTGCACTGGCAGACTCTCATCCAGAAATGTGGACCTTCACCTCTGGGCCAAATTCCTGTTCATGGCAGAGCTGCAGGTGGGGGTTCCCTCTGTCAGCCCTGCCTCAGCCAGAGCCACTCAAAGGAACGAGGAACTCCTCAAAATTCAGCTCAGAAATATCAGCTGCAGAAATACGGCTCTGTGGCTGTGAGCTCTGTGCTGCCTCCTGCTCTTCCCTCCCCTCCTGGCCCCTTTTTTGGTCTCTGCTGCCGTTCCCGAGCTCCAGAGTGGCTGATGGATGAGGGGGTGGTGGGGACATGGGTCAGGCTGGGTGCCAACACCCACCTGCCCAGGGTCCCTGCCCTGATCCTGGCTGGGGTCACTCAGTCCCCATCTCCAATCCTGGGGTCACTCAGTCCCCATCTCCAGTCCTGGGGTCACTCAGCTCTGGGGTCACTCAGTTCCCTCTCTGGCTTTGGGGTCACTCTGTTCCCCTCTCCAATCCCGGGGTCACTCAGTTCCCATCTCCAGCTCTGGGGTCACTCATTCCCCCTCTCCAATCCCAGGAGCTGCTCTCTCTGGTGCTGCCCAGCCTTTCTCAGCCTCCCTGGAGATTTCCAGTGTGTTTTAAAGCAGCTCCAATGTTCCAGTTCGCCCTGGGATCTGCACAGAGCTCTGTGCGTGCCCCATCCTGGCCCCACAACAGAACCATTTTCCTTTATGGATGCTCTGGGCTTTGCAGGATTTTGCTGTGACAGAAGCTGTGTCCTTGCCAGCTTTCCCGGGGCTCTGCCAGCTTTCCCTGTGATTTTCAGGAGGATTATCCCCGTTTCGCTGGGCTTTGCTGTGTGTAACACGATGCTCCTGCCCATGCACGGGACTCTCCAGCTCCATCCCTGCTCCTCTCCCTGCCCTGCCCAGCCCAGCCTCCCTCCTGCTCTCCCCTCTCCCGTTTCCCACAGGGAATTCCCAACACAAGCAAAGGTGTGATTTATGATTGGCTTTTCTCAAATATTAAAATGAATGTTATATGTGCTATGTTAGAAAGTTATGCTGTGTTTATTTTCTTAAGTTGTGTGTTAAATATAGTTTTAGGTTATAACAAAATGTTAAAATAGAAGCTTTGCTGTGTCGGATACTTTTTTTAAGAGAAGACTTTCACCAAGATAGCAGCCAGAGGACACCTGAATCCTTCAGAGAAAGAGAATTTATTGCTCCATTATCGAGTTCTTCCTGCCTTGTTCAGCCCTGAAGACACCGTCAGGATTCAGAGGAAGGAGCTGACACTGATCAGACAGAATCCTGTGTTGGAATGGAATTTATGCATCATGTACGAGGTGTATGAATTTGCAACAGGCTGTTGCTTTTAAGGGTTAATCCTCTGTTAACGTGGGTCCTTTTTCGGGCTTGTGCTGCCCAGAAAGAGGTACCTGGACTGTCTGTAACTCTCTATTGTCTCATATTGTCCTAATCCTAATTGTCCAAATGCTTATTACTCTAATTGTATTACTATTTTTATAGCCATTTTATTACTATTAAACTTTTAAAATTTTAAAACCAAGTGGTTGACATTTTTCACAAAGGGAAAGTGCTGCAGCTGCTTTGTGTTGGATGCCTCTGTTTCCCAACCTCCCTTGCTTTCCTTGCCACTTGGAATATCAGGGGCAGCTAATTATATTATAATGATTATATATATTATAATATATAATATATAATAATATATTATATATATTATTACTATATTATAATTTGCTAATTGTAATGGCTAATTAACCCAAGGGATAATAATTATCCTCTCATCCATCCTCTTCACTCCTCCTGGCCTTCACCTCTACTGGGATCCTCTGGGATGATCCTCGAGGAAATTGGGGTGTGTAGGGGAGAGGGACCCTGAGCTGGTGTTAACCCCTGCAGCCCCAGCCGGGGATCTGGGGCAGAAAAGGACCCGGGACTGTGAGGGGAGCTCGGGGCTGTGAGGGGAGCTCGGGGCTCTGAGGGGAGCTCGGGGCTGTGAGGGGAGCTCGGGGCTCTGAGGGGAGCTCGGGTTTGTGAGGGGAGCTCGGGGCTGTGAGGGGAGCTCGGGGCTGTGATGGGAGCTCGGGGCTGTGAGGGGAGTTCGGGGCTCCGATGGGAGCTCGGGGCTGTGAGGGGAGCTCGGGTTTGTGATGGGAGCTCGGGGTTCTGAGGGGAGCTCGGGGCTCTGAGGGGAGCTCGGGGCTCTGAGGGGAGCTCGGGTTTGTGATGGGAGCTCGGGGCTGTGAGGGGAGCTCGGGTTTGTGATGGGAGCTCGGGGCTGTGATGGGAGCTCGGGGCTGTGAGGGGAGCTCGGGGCTGTGAGGGGAGCTCGGGTTTGTGATGGGAGCTCGGGGTTCTGAGGGGAGCTCGGGTTTGTGAGGGGAGCTCGGGGCTGTGAGGGGAGCTCGGGTTTGTGATGGGAGCTCGGGGCTGTGAGGGGAGCTCGGGTTTGTGAGGGGAGCTCGGGGCTGTGAGGGGAGCTCGGGTTTGTGATGGGAGCTCGGGGCTCCGATGGGAGCTCGGGGCTGTGAGGGGAGCTCGGGGCTGTGAGGGGAGCTCGGGGCTCTGAGGGGAGCTCGGGGCTCCGATGGGAGCTCGGGGCCTGCCGCTGGATCAGGGACCGGGGCGCTCTCGCAGTGTCTGGGGGGGGAATTTCAGTGGGAAAGCAGGGAAAGGAGCCGGGGTTGGCTGCAGAAATCTGGATTTGGGGAGGAGCTGGGGGTCGGGGCCTCGTGTGCGTGGGGTGGGGAGGGAGCGCTGGGGATCCGGCACAGGGGGGGAGGAGGAGGAGGAGGAAGAGGAAGAAGAGGAGCAAGAAGAGGAGGAGGAGGAGGAGGAGGAGGAGGAGGAGGTGGTGGTCATGGGGGTGCCCAGAGGGGCCCAGGGAGGGAATCCCGGAGCTCTGCAAACGCAGCCCGGGCTGGGGGCAGCACCAGGAGCCCTGCAGGGCCCGAATTGGCTCCTCCGGGAGAGCCGGGAGCTGCATCCCCACCGTGCCCAGCCCAGCCCAGTCCCAGCTCAGCCCCAGCGGCAGCGCTGTCCCACAGCTCCGTGGGACATTCCCAGGGGGACATTCCCAGGTGGGACCCGGGAGCGGCTCCATCCCCGGGGCAGCCCCGGGCCGGTCCCTGGGGCAGGACAGCGCTGTCCTTGTCCTTCCCCGGGCTCCGGGAGCTGCTCCAGGCTCGGCTCCAGCGGCTCCGAACGGACACGGGGACTTGGGACGGGACAGAAACCCGAAATGTGCCCTCAATGTGGGGGTGCAGAGCAGAGACCCCTGAGCCAGGGGTGACACAGGGGTGACACAGGGATGGATGGAGGGGTGACACAGGGGTGACACAGGGATGGATGGAGGGGTGACACAGGGGTGACACAGGGAGGGACACAGGGGTGACACAGGGGTTGACACTGGGATGGATGGAGGGGTGACACAGGGGTGACACAGGGCCCGTGGCTCCGCACCCATCGCTGCCCAGCCCCTCACCTGCCGGCTGTGCTGCCCCTGTCACCAGGGGAAGCTGTTTTTTGATAAAACAAATAAATCTTCCCTGCTCTCCTAAAAATAGCCATTGCCCTTTTTCCCTGCCTCCCTCCCTCCCTCCCCAGCTCGGGCTGCCTTAGAGACAGAACCCGCCTGGAGCCACTCAGTCATTAATGGCAGTAAACAACCCCCGGCTCCCGTGCCTTGTTCCAGCGGGAACATGAGGGGGCAGAAGCCACCTGGTTGCCAGGAGCCCGTGTCCCCACGTCCCTGCTGCCTGCTGGGCTCCTCCTGCCTGCCCTGCTTTGGGATTAAACCGGGAATATTCCTTGTGTCGCTGCCTCCGCCTTCCCTGCAGGATGCAGAGTGGGACGGAGCTGTCCCTGCAGGTGCTGGGGGTGCTGCTGTCACCTCCTGCCCACCTGCATCCCCATCCCTGCCTCTCCCCTGGCCTGGGATCAGCCCAGGCTGGGCAGCTCCTTCCCCACAGCAGCACCTGGCAGAGGTGAAACCCAGATTTATGGGGCAGCCAGGATTTGTGGAGGGTTTCTGCTCAGGGAGACACTCCAGCATGGAGGGATGGATGGATGGATGGATGGATGGATGGATGGATGGATGGATGGATGGATGGATGGATGGATGGATGGATGGAGTGTTTCTCAGCGAGGACTAAAAAGAGAAATATCTTTTATTACAGATAAAAGCCTCTAATGTTTCTAGAGGGCAGCCCCAGCCTGGAACAGGCACACGGGCGGGGCAGAGCCACGGAGCTGGGAGCTGAGTGCCAGGACATGGAGCTGCTGCTGGGTCCTGCTCTTCCTCATCCTCCTCCTCCTCTTCCTCCTCCTCCTGCTGTCCCTCTCAGTAGCAGTGGGCGATGGTGTCCACGTTGAGGAAGCGGACGTGCATCTTGGTCTCGATGTCGATGCCCTGCCACATCTGACAGGGGACAGGGTGAGGGGACCAGGGCCACACCCCGGCCCCTGCTGTGCCCTCCCCTGTCCCGGTGCCCATCCCGGCCCCTGCTGTGCCCATCCCGGTCCCTGTGCCCGCCCCTGTCCCCACCCCGGCCCCTCCTCCCGGGGCCTCGGGGGTGTCACCGACCTTCAGGAAGTCCTCGAAGGTGATGCCCTCGTACACCTGGTCCGGGCCCTGCCGCAGTGAGAGGAAACATCGCAGCCGCCCCGGGGTGATGGGAGGGGCGGCCCAGGGATGTCCCCTGGGGCTGAGGGACACATCTCCCATGGGTTCCTGCCCTGTACCCCATGGCCAGCCCCTGAGTGGTTCCCAAGCCCCCTCGGCTGCCAGGAGCAGCCCCTTCCATAGGCAGTGAGGATGGGGGTTTGTGGGATGCTGATCCCTCTCTCACGAGGAAACATCACCCTGGGAGCTGCTGCCTGCAAAAACACCTCCAGCCAAAGCTGCCGTGGCACAGGGAGATGCCCTGGGAAGCAGGGACACCTCCCAGCCCCATTGTGATGCCAGCAGAGCCCCTGAGAGCAGCAGGAGGCTCCCAGCAGAGGCTCCCACCATTTGTCCCACACAGATGCTGGCTGCCTCCATCATGGCCCCGTCAGCGATGGACCGAGCCGACTCCTTCTCCAGGTGGGGGTTCCCTGACAGCAGCTCCTCCACCACCTGCAAGGCAGAGGCTCAGGCCAGGCCTGGGGATGGAGGGATGGGACAGGGGGGACCCAACTTTACATTTCTGTACTCCTGCAGCGTGATCTTCCCGTCGTGGTCCGAGTCGTACATGTGGAACAGGACTGGGGGGACAGCAGGGGACAGCAGGGGACAGGAGGGGACAGCAGGGTCAGGGCAGCCCCTTCCCAGCAGCCCCAAGCCCAGGTCTGCCCTGGGGCAGCCTCACATTTCAGCTTCTCCTTGCGGAAGCGGTCGAGCTGCTCCTCGTCCATGTTCATCTCGATGGGTCTGAAGTAGGACATGATGGTCAGGAAGTCCTCGAAGTTGATCTCCTCTGCCAGCCCGTCCGACTCCTGCCGCAGGTTCCTGGGGGGCCCAGCCCTCGGTGATTGGGTGTTGTGGTGTGGGTTTATACTTTGTAATACTTTGTAATAGTTTTGGGTTTGTATTTTTCCCAAATGCTTTACCCCAGATTGTACCCCCCTCCCTGTACCTGTGCAATCCCTTTCCTTTGCTGAGATCACCCCCAAATCCCCACCCTGGCTCTCTGTCAGTCACTCACCATCCCATCCCCTCCATCCAGAACTTTCGGTCCAGGACATCGAGTGATCAGCCAGAGGCCAGGGGTCAGCCCCACAAGTGTTACCCCAGATCCTGTCCTAAATGTCCATTCTCAGTACCCATCCCTCAGGGTCACTCATTGGTCAGTAAATGTTCTCTACTTTGGGTTTCCACCTCCCTTTAAATGCAACCTTGGCACCGCTCCCAGGCTCTCAGCAGGAACCCCCTGAGGTGTAGGGGCTCCTTTGGGACTCCTGGAATAAAACCTTGGATTAACCCCTGCTAAGAGTCGGCCCTTTTATCCTCTACCCATGTCTCTGGTGTCTCTCCTGCTGCAAAGGTGACCGGCCTGGCTGCCCTCAGTACCCTCGGGGCACAGGGAGTGTCCCCTGCTGTCTGCTGACCCGGGGCTGGCCAGGGTCCCTGAGAGGCTCCCAGAGACACAGAGACAATGGGGAACCCGCCCCAGCCCCACCACACCCCCAGCAAAGCCCTAGGACTGCTTTATCCCTAAAATCCAGTTTAAATGTCTCATTCTCCGCCCGGCTCCACCCCAGCCTTTAGGGGGAAGGTCCCTGCCCAGCCCCAGCCCATTCACAGAGGGTAAATCCTCCCTCCCTGGGTGCTGGGCGTTCTCACCGCTTGTCAAAAAAGGCGTGGACGATTTTCCCTCTGATGGGGTTGAACTCCAGGTCGGGGATGCTGTCAAAGTTCTCCTTGCTGCAAAGGGCACAGAGAGCCCAGGGTGTGAGGGACGTGCGGAGGAGGGAGAAGCCCTGAGAACCCCCCAGAGACCCAACCCTTCCTTCCAAAGCAAACACGGAAAAATAAAGGGATTTTGGATAAAAACCCTTTTTCCTTCTGTTCGGACTGACAGCAAGTCCATGCTCAGAGATTTTGTCCCCCCAGGATGGGTCCTGGGGAAGCTCTTGGGATGACCCCAGGGCTCTTTGCATGGCTTCACCTGCAGTGGATTTGGAGTTTTCCCAGGAAAAAGGCCTCAAGCAGGGCTCACCAAGGAGATTCTGCTGTCCACCCTCCCCTCAGCTTCATGCTGAGACCATGCTGGGCTTTGATCTCTGGGATTTATAAAGTAAACGAGCCAAGAAATAACCCTGAGAGAGGTCAGAGCTCTCCCATTCCCTGTGCAGCCACCAAGGAGAGGGACAGGAGCCCCTGCAACCCCCCCTTCCCTCCTCAGAGCTGTTTTTAAAGCTGGGGGGTGATGAGATGTTTGTCAGGAGAGCCCCTGCTCCCAGGCCAATGGGTTATTGTGTGTTTTCCTTGGAATATTTGCAAGGCCACCCTGCAGGAGCTGGCTCAGGGATGGCTCAGGGAAGGACACAGAATCCCAGCCCTGGACCAGCACCTCGGGCAGCCCAGGGAAGGGGGAGATGCTGGGGGTGGCATCCACCAGCAGTGGGGCTGGGATTGCTGTGGGGCTGGGATTGTAATGGGGCTGGGATTGCTGTGGGTCTGGGATTGTAATGGGTCTGGGATTGTAATGGGGCTGGGATTGAAGTGGGGATGGAACTGAAATGGGATGGGAATTGTGATGGGGCTGGGATTGCCCTGGGGCTGGGATTGTAGCAGGGCTGGCATTGCCCAGGGGCTGGGATTGCCATGGGATGGGAATTGTGGTGGGGCTGGAATTGCTGTGGGGCTGGGATTGTCCTGGGGCTGGGATTGCCACGGGATGGGAATTGCCCCGGGGCTGGAATTGTCCCGGGGCTGGCATTGTCCCAGGGCTGGCATTGTCCCGGGGCTGGCATTGCCCTGGGGCTGGCATTCCCTACCGGATCGTCAGCTGGTCCTGGCTCAGCTGCTTGAAGCGCCGGTGCAGGTGCTCGATCTGCTCAGAGGTGACTGCCAGGGAAAGGAGAGAGGTGGCAGGGGCTGAGCCCCAGGGACACCCCTCTGTGCCTGTCCCACCCCCCAGCACCAGGGCAGGGTCCTGGGCACAGCTGTGCCACCCCCATTGCCCTGTGGTGGCTCCGTGCCACCTGCAGGGTCCCTCTGAGTCCCCGTGCCCAGTGCCAAGGGCTGGGTTATTCCCTGTCCTGTCTGCAGGGAATTCCCTGGCCCAGCATGGCATGGAATGGCACGGTGGGATCCCTCCCTCAGCTCAGGATCCTTGGTGCCAGCCCACTGGAACAGCATTGGCATTTTTGGGGTTGGCACCGTGGGCAGAGCTGTGCCCAGGCAGCTCCTGCTCTCCCCCTGCCCCAGGACAGCTCTGCCTGGAGCCAGGAGGTTCCTCCATGTCCTGCACAGCCACGGCTGCTGCAGGAAACAACTCTGGGATCAGAAACCCTGACAGCAGCCAGGGAAGAGGAAAGGACACAGAGGGGGCTCAGCAGCCCAAAATCAACTCCTGGCTTTGAAATTGCTGCCACTGCTCAGGGTGAGCCACAAACCACAGGGGTGGGCACTGCACAGCACCAACCCCACCCCAGGGCAGGGCTGGAAGGGGGGACCAGCAGCTCCCTGTGAGCCCCCCGAGTGCTGGGGCTCAGCAGCACCTCCCCAGTGCCCTGATCCCCCAGCACAGGCGAGTTTATCTGCCCCCACTGCTCTCCTGGGGCTGTAACCAAGCTCTGACCCCCCAGAGCCTGACTTGTGCCAGCATTGACAGGGCCATTGCCAGGAGCCAGGGCAGTGCTCTGGAGCTGTGTCTCTGTGGGCTGGGGGTCTGTCTGGGCACCCACAGGCTCCTGCAGCCCCAGCAGGGGCAGGGCTGCCCCAGCAGCTGCAAATCAGCCACTCCTGGCATCATGGAGAGACACAAAACCACTTTAAGGGGTTGCAAAGAGTTAATTGCAGCAAGCCAGCAGGGTCAGAGCTGGGCTGAGCTGCCTCCCTCGCTGCCTTTTATGATGTTTAAATAATGTCCTTTGCTTTCCCCACTGCTGCTTCACAGCCTGGAAATAGCAGCTGCATTGATCAGCGGGGCTGGGCCTTCAGAGCCCTCTGTAATAGCCTGGAAAACCCATCTGGGATGGGCCAGGGGGGCCTTGAGCCTGCCTGGATCCCTGAGGGGTCCCCTTCAAACCCCTTTGTCCCCCCTCAGGCCCCTGGCTCCCAGGTGGTGATGCCCAGACCCCTCTGGATGTTTCCTCCCCCAGTCCCTCCCAGTTGCTGCTCTGCTGCTGTCCCATGGAAACTTTCCCTGGACTTTTTGCTTTCCAATTTTGGCCCTGCAGATGTGACCTTTCCCTCTGTGCCGTGACGCCATCGCTGTCACCGTGGGAGCCACCAAGCCCTGAGCATCTGGGGCACACCAAAAAGCTCTGATCTCTCAGAAAAACGTCCCAGGCACCAAGAGCACAAAGAACTGGGCTCAGTGGCTGGGTGCTCATGGTTGGGCTGGCCCTGGAGGGTTGGGTGAGGCTTTTCCTGCCTCTTTCCCCATCCCAGGTGCTCCTCTCAGGGCAGCTCTCCCAGCATCGCTCTGGCCTGTAAAGGTGGCAGAGCTCGGCTGCTTTCCAGAAAAGAAAAAGGGAAAATCTGCAGAAAAGGCAAAAGCCTTGCTGGAAGAAGGGCTGGCTCAAGGGCAGCAGAGGCTGCTGGTGTCCCTGAGAAGCATCCTGATGCTGCAGGCCCGTGTCCAAGCACGGCAGCCTCCTCTGCTGTTCCCAGCCTTGCGTGGTTTGTGCTGCTTGAGCAAAGGGAAAGGGGCACTGAGGGGGCTCAGGGGCACTGGGGGGGCACTGAGGGGGTCTCAGGCCTCCTGTGGGACCAGCCTGGCTGCAGGGATGGTCACAGCATCCCAGGAAGAGCCACTTCACCCTGGGGAGACGCTGCAGCAGCTTTGGGATGGAGCACACGGAGGGAAGGAGGGAGGGGAAGCAGCCCCGAGCAGCCCTCAGGGTGTCCCTCCACGGGGGAGAAGGCAAAGCAGCGAGCCTGGGGCACCTCCGGGTGGCTCTGCCCTGTCCCTGCTCCTCCCAGGGGACCGAGGGTGGCTGCAGTGCCCTGTGCGAGGTCGGAGCCCAGCAACGAGGCTGTAAATCCCTAAATCCCCCTTTAGGCAGCAGCCTCAGCACAGGAGGAGCTCTGGAATACCACGGGAGCACAGGACGGGCACCCCAGACATGGCTTGGAGTTGTGGGCTCCCCCTGCCCTCCCTCATCTGCTTTCCATGAGATTTTTGGGTGTTGCCCTCGCAAACCCTGCCCTGGCGTTGATCCCCGGGGCACCGGGGAGGAGCCTCCCACGGGCAGGTGCCGCCTGTGCCCGAGATGCTGCTGCAGGGTCCCCGGGCCAGGGGGCTCCCCAAGATCCTCCTCCCACCCTGGGCTGCCAGGCTGGCACCCCGCGGGCTCCCCAAGCTCCTGAGTCCGCCCTGGGGGGGGCTCAGCCCTCCCTGCAGAGGGAGAGGAGAGGGAGATGTGACCCCAGGAGCAGCAGCAGCACTGGGGACGGTCACCAGACCCTCTTGGCCCCCACAGAGCCTTTGGCCGTGGGCAGAGCCTCCCCTCAGCCCTCCCCTGCCCGCAGCGGCTCGGCAGGGCCGGAGCTGGAGGATCCAGGCGGGAGCTCCCCGACTCCCGTGCCCGGAGCTGCCGCGTCCTGGAGCGGTGACGCTTCCAGGACGGGCACGGCCACCCCGTCCCTCCCTCGGGGAGCCCTGGGCCGTGTCCCTGCCCCTTCCCTGCCGATCCCTCGACCCCAAAGCAGCCCCGGAACAGCCCCGAGGTGTCACGGCCCGGTGGCTCCGGGGCAGAGCAGCGCTGCGGGGACAATGCCCGGGGCCCCGGTGGGCAGAGTCCGGCTGGGGCTCGCACGTGTGGCCGCTCGACGCCCTGGCTCGGGGATTGGTGGCAGCAGGGACCAGGGTGACACGCTGGCACCCTCTGGTGACCGTCCTACACCCTCCCCTCTTATCCCCTCCCCCGCTCCATCCCGCGGTGTCACATCCTTCTCTCCCCCAGCCCAGGTGACACCTCTGCACCTCCCCAGTGACATTCCCTGCACGGGTCCCGCGACACGTCCTGCATCCCCTGCCCTGCTCGAGCGTCACCTCCCGCAGTCCCCCGGCCACCCAGGTGACATTTCCCGTGCGCTCCCCCTCCCTTCCCGGCTGGCACCTCCTGCACCCCCCCCTCCCACGGGTGACACGTCCCGCACCCCCCCCTCCCCGGTGACACGTCCGGAGCCCTCCCCGGGTGATGTGTCCCCTGCCAGACCCCGGTGTCCCCTCGGGCCCGGGGGCTCGGGGCGGGGTGGGATGATCTGGGGCGGTGCCCGCGGCTCCCCGGTACTCACAGCCCGTCCTGTCCGCCAGCTCCCGCATCTCGGCGGGCACGGAGTGCGCGGAGCCCATCCCGGGCCGTGCCGGGAGCGCCGCCGCGGGCGCTGCACCGGAGCCGCCGCCGCTTTTAAGGGCGGGCGCGGCGGGGGAGGCGGCGGCGGCGGCGGCGCGGCGGCCCCGGGTCCCTGCGCGCCCCCGCCCAGAGGCAGCGCCGGGCCCGCGGGGGTGGGAGCCTCGGGGAGCGGGGACAGCCCCGGCAGCCGCTGCTGGCACCGGGAGCCCCCGGCTGTGCCCCCGCTATCCCCCGGCGGGAACGGGGCCGGCGTCTCCCCACGGACACCCCCCGGCTGCCCCAGCCTTGGCACTGCCCGGGCTGCGTCCCCAAAGGGGGGCACCCAGGGGTGACCCCCCCATGAGGCAGCTTTGGCAGCTCGGGGGGTTCTGTCCCCATCTCCCCGGTGCCAGAGGGGCACGGGCAGGGACACAGGGAAGAGCAGAGCCCAGCCAGGAGCAGCACTGGGGACAGGCACCGGACCCTCCCGGCAGGCAGAGGTTTGGGAGCAGCTCAAAGAGCACAGCACACCGGCAGTAGGTAGCAAGTCAGAGTTGTTTATTTGTTTAAAGCCAAATATAAACAGGAAAGGAATGAAATCATTTCCAGCCTCCAGCTGTCCAGGAAAATACCTGTTTATAAATAAAAACGGGGAAAGGAGAGATGCCCCCATCTTGCAACCTCAGCTGTCATTGTCAGGGGCCCTGGGGCTCAGGGCTCCTCACCCTCCATTCCTGGGCCAGCAATTTTCCATCCAATGTGGAATTTTGCCCAGCCCAGGCACTTCCAGGCAGGAGGAGGGAAATAAATGCAGCACTCTGTCCCTGCCAACAGCCCCCGTGTCCCCTGTGGGGGAAGAGCCAGCAGGGAGGCAGGCAGGGCCCTCAGAGCTGGGATAGCCCTGGAGATGCCCAGAATGGGTCAGGACAGCACCTGGAGACAGCAGGTGGAGGTGGCCTGGAAGGGACCAGCGATCCCAGAGACCCTTCTCCAGCCCAGAGCAGCCCTTTCCTCCTCATCCTCCTGCCCCCACAGCTCTCCCTGGCCCCAGGCAGGGCTGGCTGGTCTGGACATTCCTGGGGCTTGGTTTTCCTGCAAAGATTGGAGACAAACTCCCATGGTTTGTCAGAGGCCTCAGTGCCAGCCCTCGGCTGTGCCAGGATGGCTCCAAAGGGGTTGGAAGAGTTTCCAGAGCTTCCCCAGAGGATCCAGGAGCTGTCCCTCCCTGCCCCTCCCTGTCCCTCGGCTGCTGGAGGGCACCAGCAGCTCCTCAGCCTGGCCCGGAGCAGCAGCACAGCCAGAGCTCGGCCTCCAAGGGTGGAGAAACATCCCGGGGATGCTGCTGCCCCCAGGAGAGTGCCCGGGAATGGCACTGCCCCCTGAGAATGGCACTGCCTGGGAATGGCATTGCCCGGGAATGGCACTGCCCCCTGGGGATGGCACTGCCCCCTGGGAATGGCACTGCCCCCTGGGAATGGCACTGCCTGGGAATGGCATTGCCCGGGAATGGCACTGCCCTCTGGGAATGGCACTGCCCCCTGGGAATGGCACTGCCCCCTGGGAATGGCACTGCCTGGGAATGGCACTGCCCCCTGGGAATGGCACTGCCCCCTGGGAATGGCACTGCCTGGGAATGGCACTGCCCCCTGGGAATGGCACTGCCTGGGAATGGCACTGCCCCCTGGGAATGGCACTGCCTGGGAATGGCACTGCCCCCTGGGAATGGCACTGCCCCCTGGGAATGGCATTGCCCGGGAATGGCACTGCCCCCTGGGAATGGCACTGCCCTCTGGGAATGGCACTGCCCCCTGGGAATGGCACTGCCTGGGAATGGCACTGCCCTCTGGGAATGGCACTGCCTGGGAATGGCACTGCCCCCTGGGAATGGCACTGCCCTCTGGGAATGGCACTGCCCCCTGGGAATGGCACTGCCTGGGAATGGCACTGCCCCCTGGGAATGGCACTGCCCCCTGGGAATGGCACTGCCCCCTGGGAATGGCATTGCCCGGGAATGGCACTGCCCCCTGGGAATGGCACTGCCCTCTGGGAATGGCACTGCCCCCTGGGAATGGCACTGCCTGGATTGCCATTGCCTGGGAATGGCACTGCCTGGGAATGGCACTGCCCCCTGGGAATGGCACTGCCCCCTGGGAATGGCACTGCCCCCTGGGAATGGCACTGCCTGGAATGCCATTACCTGGGAATGGCACTGCCCCCTGGGAATGGCACTGCCTGGAATGCCATTGCCTGGGAATGGCACTGCCCGGGAATGGCTCTGCCTGGAACACCCCTGAGTGCCAGCACCCAGTGGCAAAGCCTGGAACCAGCCCTGGCTTTCCCTCGCCACCCAGACAGGGAGTACTCCCTGTTTCTGCCCCTTCTCAGCCTCCTCTTCCCCCATTCTGGATTTTTCCCTTCACCTCCTGGATTTTCACATGCAGCACTGGGGCTGTTCTGTCCCCAGCACGGGTGGGAAGGGAAGGGAAGGGAAGGGAAGGGAAGGGAAGGGAAGGGAAGGGAAGGGAAGGGAAGGGAAGGGCATGAACTGCAGGAAATTCACCCCCTGCTCCCAAGGAGACTAGAGACCTGGCCTGGCTTTGCACCTGGTGGGAGAGGGGAGGCAATTCCACCTTCTCCAGAAAGCCACAGAAACCTTCCAGGGAGGGCTCCACACAGACAGGACAGACAAATCCCCATGGACAGCATCAGCACCACCTTTAACATGGACACCATGCACCCAGACATCAGCACAGACACAAGGAGCTTTTGGGATCCACTGCTGTCCCCTTGGGGAAAAGGTGGCAGTGCCTGCCCTGCCAGGAGGGGAGGGGCACAGGCAAACCTCAAATGTCACCCCAGCATCCCACAGAGGTGTTCCCACAGTGCTGGGCCCTGCATGTGCATTCCAAGGGGCATTCCAAGAGGCTGTTCCAGCATGGACACACAGGTATCCTCGGGGCTTCCCAGCTTTTCCTGGCCACCCTGGATGTATCCTGGGGGTTTCCAGGTTTCCCTGGATGTATCCTGGGGGATTCCAGCTCTCCCAGGTTTCCCTGGATATATCCTGGGGGTTTCCAGGTTTCCCTCGACGTGTCCTGGGGGATCCCAGCTCTCCCTGGTCATCCTGGATGTATCCTGGGAGTTTCCAGCTCTCCCTGGCCACACTGCATTTATCCTGGTGGTTTCCAGCTTTTCCTGGTCATCCTGGATGTATCCTGGGGGATTCCAGCTCTCCCTGGTCATCCTGGATATATCCTGGGGGTTTCCAGTTTCCCTGGATGTATCCTGGGGGTTTCCAGCTCTCCTGGCCACCCTGGATGCTGGGCTGAGGCCTCCCACAGCAGCAGGTGCTCACAGGGGAGTTTCTCCTCCCCAAGACCAGACCCCACCCAGGGCAAGCAGCACTGGAGGCAGTGGGGACACCCATCCCAAATGGGAGACCAAGGGAACTCAGCATTCCCTTTGGGTTTGTCTCAAATCCCAAAATCTGACTCGGCCCCTGGGCTGAGGTTGTGTGGAAAACACATTGAATCAGTATTTCCAAATTTTCAGCCCAATCTTTCCAAATTTGGCACCTCCAAGGCTGTGTTGGTGCTCTGGGTGACCCAACACCCACAGCCCAGGTGTGGATGTGGGCAGCACCCAGAGCTGCCTGAGGTCACAGCTCCTCCAAAACCCCTGCCAGAGGGATGAGGATTTGGTTCCAGGGTGAGTTCCTGAGTACCCAACCCTCCTGCAGCTCGAGCACACCAGTCTGTGGTGAGCAGCAGCTCCCACACTTCCTCCTGGGCCAGGCTCCTCTCAGGATATGAGCACAGAGGGGCCCAAAGAGGGACAGAAAGGGCCCTGCTGGCAGCTCTGGGACCCTGAAGCCCCCAGCAGCAGCTCCCCAGGTGGGTTGGCAAGCACTGGCCAGCTCCCAGGGAAACTGTCTGGCTCTTGTGAGCTCTGTCATGCCCTGGGTGCACTGGAGAGAGGCCCACGTGGCAGCAGAAGGGAGCACAAACCCCCAGGAATCTTGCTGGCAGCTGGGAACAGGAATGGGGAGCCCAAGCCCTGCTCTGCCCCTCCTCAGCCACCTTGGGACTCCCCAGCCCCATTCCCAACCCTGCATCCCTGCCAGGAATCTTTAGGGATCTGCTTTCACAGTGGGTTGGAGGTTTGGGGTCTATTCCAACCCTCAAAAACGAGAGATGGATTTTCAGGGTTTTTGCCTGAGGATTCCCTACCCTGCTTCACCATGGGAACTCCTCCCTCCCTCCAGGCTCCTGTCAGGACAGACCTGGGATAGTGAAGGTGTCCCTGCCCATGGAACAAGAGGAGCTTTAAGGTCCTTTCCAGCCCAAACCATTCTGGATTCTGACTCTTTAAAGACAGAATTCTGCTTGGAGCAGAGCCCCCTCAGCATTCCTCACTCTCTCCCCACAGGCTGCTCCTCCTGGAGCCCCAGATCCCTGCAGACCACCACCACCAAAGTGCTGGGCTCTCAGCATTTATTTCCACAGCAAACCAGTGCTCAGGGTTGCAGGAGGTGACATGCAGGGCAGGCATTGCTGGAGAGGAGGGCTGTGATTCCACATGGAGATACCTGTAGTGCATAAGAGACTAAAGAGCATCCACCTACCTCTACAGGGCCCTAATTGTCAGCTCAGAGAGAAGAATTACTGTGTTGCAAGTGGACAGTGACAGGAGACACGAGCTGCAGCTACTCTACACACATTGCTTCAGAAACCACAAAGATATGCACAAACACTGTGTCACTCTGCACCCCACAGCCCCTGAGCCCAGAGGAAAACCCCTTCTGCAGTGGTTCTGTCTGGGCCTTTCAGTCAAGGTTAAAAGTCATGTGCCTCGAGCTGCTAAAGCTCTTCCCTTGTAGGCAGCCAAGCCTGTGCCCCCCTAGAATCCGTTTTCTTTTGGCAAGAAGGAAGAAGGCCTCAAGCTGCAGCAATTAATATCTTGCTTCCATAATGCTTTGGCTGACTCCAGGGATGGCCAGGTTCCAGTCATCATTCCACTGTATTGCATAAATACCTATTGGAAAAAAAAAAATTGGAGATGGCAGCGAGCGGCAGCTCCGCGTCCATCGAAGTCACTCAAGGTCCCACCAAACATCCCCACGAGGCTCCAACTCCTCTGGGAACACTCATGGCTGTGCCACAGATCCCACCTTGGACACACACGATGGACAGACTGAAGAACAAGGTCAGGACATGGGCTGGGTGTGTTCAGCAGGCATGGAAAAGGGCCAGGAGCTCCTCCTCTGCTGTTGGAGTCTCTGCTGCTGGCGAGGTGGCCACCTGGCCCCGGGTGCTCTGCTCACCAGCCTCACTGCTGCTGGTTTTGTGGCTGGAGCCCTTTCCCAGGCCCATGAGGATATTGCCAGGCCCAGAAGGATATTCAGGATTGGAACAAGTAGCTCTAGGAACAATCAGACTACAGAGGTGAAGCAATACCTGACCCAGAAATTCAGACCGGAGAAGACAACAGCGAAACGTGAGAGACTTTAAAAA
This sequence comes from Molothrus ater, assembly GCF_012460135.2. NCBI lineage: Eukaryota > Metazoa > Chordata > Aves > Passeriformes > Icteridae > Molothrus > Molothrus ater. The sequence continues at coordinate 12,316,109 of NC_050495.2, forward strand.
CTATTGCCTGCATGGGATACACACTCAAACCAAACCAGACAGACACAGCCAAACAAAAATACTGCCAGGACAAGCCACTTCCTTCTCTGGAAGAGGGGATTCCTCCATATTCCACACCAGGATCTCGCTGTGCTGACCTTCTGAGGCTACCACAGAAGGAGCAGAATGTGCAGATCCTTCCCAAGGACAACGCTCCTGGCACAGCTGTCCCTGCAAGATCCTCCTGCTGGGCCTCAAGTCCCAAAGTGTCCCTGTGCCCCTGGGCCAGGACAGGCAGGCAGACAACGGGAAGATGCTGTAGCACCAGTTTCCAAGTTCAGTGCAGTTTTCAATGCATTAAGCCAAAGGATTGTCACCAAACTTGCTTCCCACACAAGTTCTGCAGAGAGGGTAAAGCTACACTCCAGCTGCTTCTGTCCCCAGGCTGCCTTTGGCACTCACTCCTTGCCTGAGCTGTAAATCTTCTGCACCGTGGCTCGGGTGAGCTCCAGATCCTCGGGGTAGCGAATCTCCAGCTCGGTGTTGGCCAGGTAGTGAAGGCCGGTGAACTCGGAGAAGTAGCGGCCGATGTCGGGGTGAGGGATCTCCCGAGGCTCAGAGTTGTACTCCAGGTTCTCTGCCAGGGAAGGGAAGCAGCAGTTACCACCACAGAACTGCAGGGCAGAACCCTGGGCCTCTCTCAGGCCTTGTTTGTGTCTCTAGAAACACCAAACCTGGTGCTTGAAAGGAAAAAATTAACCCTAATGCAGGAAAATGGGCAGAGCAGGTCAGTGTGAGTGCTCACAGAGCCTCACTCCTGATGGCCCCACTGACCAGGGACATGGCAACTGGTTTGTGCCTGGATTGCCTGGCACTGGGCTGGAGGAGCAGGGTGCTGCTCCCACTCTGCTGGTCACAGGACTTGGCTGTAAGCCTGGGGAGAAGCTGCTGCACTGAGCTCTGCTCCCCCAATCCCTCACAGCCCTGGGGGGATCTGTTTGAGGGGAGATCCCCCTCAGATGCTCCAAGGTGAGCCCACCTGCTCACCTTGTGAGCCCACCTTCCTCCCTCAGCTTGTTTCCACCATGCCAAAGCCCAGCACGTGCCTCCAGCAAAACAAACTTCCCTAAATCCAAACTTCCCCAAGTCCAGTGAAAGTCCCTAAGAAGGACACATTTAGTATTTCCCACAGCAGCTCCTTTCCTTCAGATAACCTGATTAGGCACAAGAGTTAAACAACACTGAACCCCAAAGGTGACCCCTGAACCCCAAGGGTGGCCCCTGAACACTGAACCCCAAGGGCTGCTCTGCTCTGCAGTGTCAGTGCAGAGCAGGGACTGGGAGTAAATCCCACAGGCTGGAGCCCTGCAGCACTCCCCAAATGATGTCATTTTTTTCCAGCACACTGCCAGATAAAACAGGTAGTATTAGCTAGGGGAAAAAAAAGCTGCATCAGGATCAAAGACTGACTTTGGGCAGGGCAGAAATGAGCTGGGGTGCAGGGAATGTCATTCAGGAATAATCTGTCTCTGAAATCCAGTTCATTAGTGGGAACAGAGAATTCCTATTAATCCATGCAGGCTCTTTGAAGCTGCTGCATGCCAGGGTGTGCAGCCAGCAGCACCAGAGCTTTCCATGCCTCAGCAGCCTGCTGCAGTCCTAGAGGCTTGCAAAGGACCTTTCTGGATACTGCACCACTGCGGAAAAACAATTTGCACTGCTGAGTGCTCTGCAGCAGCATGGCTGAGCTGGGAGCTGGGCTCAGGAACTGCAGGGCTAGAGCTGCAGGGATGGAGCTGCAGGGATGGGGCTGCAGGGATGGAGCTGTGCTCAGGAACTGCAGGAATGGAGCTGCAGGGATGGAGCTGCAGGGATGGAGCTGCAGGGATGGAGCTGCAGGGATGGAGCTGCAGGGATGGAGCTGCAGGGATGGAGCTGCAGGGATGGAGCTGTGCTCAGGAACTGCAGGGATGGGGCTGCAGGGATGGGGCTGCAGGGATGGGGCTGCAGGGATGGGGCTGCAGGGATGGAGCTGTGCTCAGGAACTGCAGGGATGGGGCTGCAGGGATGGGGCTGCAGGGATGGGGCTGCAGGGATGGGGCTGCAGGGATGGAGCTGCAGGGATGGAGCTGCAGGGATGGAGCTGCAGGGATGGAGCTGTGCTCAGGAACTGCAGGGATGGAGCTGCAGGGATGGAGCTGCAGGGATGGAGCTGAAGGGATGGAGCTGAAGGGATGGAGCTGTGCTCAGGAACTGCAGGGATGGAGCTGCAGGGATGGGGCTGCAGGGATGGGGCTGCAGGGATGGGGCTGCAGGGATGGGGCTGCAGGGATGGGGCTGCAGGGATGGAACAGCAGGGATGGAACAGCAGGGATGGAACAGCAGGGATGGAACAGCAGGGATGGAGCTGCAGGGATGGGGCTGCAGGGATGGGGCTGCAGGGATGGGGCTGCAGGGATGGAGCTGCAGGGATGGAGCTGTGCTCAGGAACTGCAGGGATGGGGCTGCAGGGATGGGATTGCAAGGATGGGGCTGCAGGGATGGGGCTGCAGGGATGGGGCTGCAGGGATGGGGATGCAGGGATGGGGATGCAGGGATGGGGATGCAGGGATGGAGCTGTGCTCAGGAACTGCAGGGATGGGGCTGCAGGGATGGAGCTGAAGGGATGGAGCTGTGCTCAGGAACTGCAGGGATGGGGCTGCAGGGATGGGGCTGCAGGGATGGGGCTGCAGGGATGGGGCTGCAGGGATGGAGCTGTGCTCAGGAACTGCAGGGATGGAGCTGCAGGGATGGAGCTGCAGGGATGGGGCTGCAGGGATGGAGCTGCAGGGATGGAGCTGTGCTCAGGAACTGCAGGGATGGGGCTGCAGGGATGGGGCTGCAGGGATGGAGCTGTGCTCAGGAACTGCAGGGATGGAGCTGCAGGGATGGAGCTGCAGGGATGGAGCTGCAGGGATGGAGCTGCAGGGATGGAGCTGCAGGGATGGAGCTGCAGGGATGGAGCTGAAGGGATGGAGCTGAAGGGATGGAGCTGAAGGGATGGAGCTGAAGGGATGGAGCTGTGCTCAGGAACTGCAGGGATGGGGCTGCAGGGATGGAGCTGCAGGGATGGGGCTGCAGGGATGGGGCTGCAGGGATGGAGCTGTGCTCAGGAACTGCAGGGATGGAGCTGCAGGGATGGGGCTGCAGGGATGGGGCTGCAGGGATGGAGCTGCAGGGATGGGGCTGCAGGGATGGGGCTGCAGCTGGCAGGGGAACAGGCTGACACAGGTGAGTTCAGCACAAGGTGGGAGCCTCCCAAAGGTGCTGACAAGCAGTTTTGAGCCACAGATCTCTCTCCTGTGCTGTCACAAAGCAAACAAAACACAGACAAGAGTGGACAGGTACCAAACTCCCTGAACAACACAGCAGTTCTGGAATTAACTGCACTCAACCCACAGATTTCCAGGAAGGCCTCAAACTGAGGTACATTTATCTATAATAAGCTTGGGGTTATTTCTGAGCTGGTTAAATTAAACTCCATATGAGGATTTGTTTAGGATTCTTTCAGCAAAATCTCTCCCTCCCTCCCTCCCCAGAGTCAGGTCAGAAGGATATGAAATAATCCTTCCCAAATGATCTGAGGATGTTTTAGTAGGGATATCAATAGCAGCAAGAACAAACCCTTCACTTCTCCCCAGCAATATCAGAACTCTTGCAGGCCAGAGAGATGCAGTGATAGCAGTGGCTCCTACACAGAGATAACAGTGTCAGCCTACCCTGCAAGAACTGTGGGACCAGACAGGGTTCTGTTTGTTTAAACATCATTAGACACAAGATAAGTGATGACTCAGCCCCAGCAGCACTGGGGACAATTACCTGATTAGGTAATTACCAAGATGCACATTTTAATATCAACTCCTGGCACATGAGCATTTCTGGGTTTAAGACTCTCTGAGGCCAAGCCCTGCCTGAGCTGAGCCATCAGCATTTGCCACTTCATATTTTTGGGTGTCTGAATATAAAAAAAGCCAATCTCAGGACAGTGGGAAACACCTGCACTTTACAGAGGGAGGAATGTCCCTGCCTGTAAAACCACCTTTTGTCACACCTCTTGTCACACTCAGGGGACAGAAGATGAGGGATGGAAGGGAAAGGGCATTTTGGTCAGCATTTTCCCTCCAGCAGCATCCACATCTTCCCTTAGCCAAACACACTCTGGCTGTGCAGCTGCCCTGCCTGGATGGGACTTCCCTGTCACAGGGGGAACACAAACACGAGGCAAATTAACATTTTTACAACGTACAGAGTCACAGAGGTGTTTCTCTTTTGTAATTTTCTTCAGAAGCTCAGTTCAACAGTTCTTCCTGTATCCCAACCACACAGTCTGACCACCAGACAAGAGTTTCCTCTTATGGTTTGTTGCATAAAGCACATGTGACATTGAGATTTCTACACCTCCTTGCACTTGTGAAGAGACATTCCTTTTTGTTCTGGTTAAAGGTGGCACTAACAGCCAGGTTACCTGTGTCCCCTGGGATCCTGGCACAGTGGCCAGAGCCATGTCCTGACCACAACCCCTCACTAAATCCCATTTCCAGGTCCTGTCCAAGGCACAGCTGTTGGGAGCTGCTGGCTGACCTTCAGCCTCCAGCAGAAGCTGAATTATTTCTTTCAGAGCAGCAATCAAGGTTCACACCACCAGAGTGTCCAAAACACTCCTGGGGCAAGAGGAGATCACACCAGAGTGAGCCTTCATGGCCATCCCAGCAGTGCTGATTTCATGGAGAGCAAACAGAGCAGGCCATGACTCAGGATCATTTCCTTCCTACCTCCACATTTACAAGGCTCGTTAACCACACTTAATTAACCAATGAAGCATCCCTTTGTTCTGATGTGGGCAGAGCCCCTGCTCACCTTGGGCAGCATATCTGCAGGAGCCATCCTCCACCAGGACGTTGTAGAAGGGCTGGTGGGGGCCGTGGGGGAGGCTGTGCACGTTCATGTTCCGGATCCACTCGTGGCCCATCATGCAGGCAGGATCCCAGCCATAAATCACACAGTTGTAGCCATACCTGAGTCAAGAAATTGCACACAAAGGCTGTGGAAACTCCAGGGCCAGCTCTTTTTCCTCAAGATTAACAGAGCACAAACAGGATAGGAACTTCCTGAGAGCTGGCACAAGGAGGAGAGGAGTAAGAGGGAGGAAAAAAAAAAACAATTCAGAAAGACTTTGTGTTTGTATTTTAAGGTGGAGGGAAGTGACTTTGAATGACTGGATAAACAGACAGGAATAAACAGCTGAAGACAAAGGAAAATCAAATGTGAGCAAGAAAAGAGAATGGCAAAGAGCCTGGAAGTCAAGCAGCCAGAAGAGGAAGGAAGAAATAAAGAAGGATCAACCACCCTGCTGGGCTGTGCAACTACTTCTGTGCTCATCACACAGATGTGGCAACCCCAACACTGAGAACAAAGCCATCACTACTTATAGAATGTTCATGGGTTAACTGTGAGGTGCTGTAACTATCACTGCTGATGCCCCTCAAATATGCTCTGTATGTCAAATATGTCCAGAGACAGAGGAGTAGCCAAAGCAACACAGTGCAGGCAGGAACAGGGAATGAGAGCACAGGGAAACATCCACAAACTGTCCTGGGAATATCAGAATCGATTCTGAAGTTGACTCTGTGGCACAGTCCCTCATTAAGTGATTGCTGCTGTTTCCTGGAGAGCTCTGTGCTCTGGGGATGTTACCTGTGTGACAGAGGATGACTCACACAAGTCAGTCTCTCTGCAGTGCAAACATTTGTTCTCTCCAGGCACTCCCAGAGCCTCCCCCATTTTCCTGCACGGGACAGATGCACGTGCCTGGCATTTCCCACTCCTCCTTGGCACTGAACCACATCTCAGTGCTGTCAGCCCAAACCCTTCTGCTCTGCTGCTACAGAGCTGACTCTGGGGAAGGCTCCCAGCTCACCTCTTGTGTTTCATGATGAGCCCAATGGAGAAGCAAACCTCCTTGTGCTTCTCATCCGAGCGGTGCTTGACCTCAGGGCCCAGCTCCTCCTTGCGCCGCTCGATGTGCTCCAGGGTGTGCTGCACCAGGTACCCCACAGCTCCATGCTGGGATGGGTCCAGGGCCTGGATGTGCTGCAGGATGTCCAGGACCTTCCAAACCACAGCAAAGACAGGGTCAGGACATGTCCCTGCAGCAGCACAACTTATAAACTGGCTTAGGTTAGAAGATGGAACTGTGTGTTCTGTCCCCATCTCTCAGAGCTGGGGCAGTTCTCTGCTGTCCATGGGGCAGTTTTTCCTTTTTCTCTCCCCCAGCCAATCCTCCCTGCAGGAGATCTCTGCTGTCCATGGCCACTGAGTGTCCCTGCAGGGCTGATCCAATTCCATCATCCCATGGGGAGATGCTGTGCCCAGGGCAGGAGCCAAGCATTCCTACCTGGATCCAATGTGAGCCTGGCACAGCACAGCAGCCTTTGCCCAGTGCATTGCCAGAGGAGCAGCTTCTGCTGCCCTGCATGGCCAGAGGGAGCCCAGGCCCATCTCCAGCAGCCCTGGAGCTGCAGAGGAAAACTCCCCCCTTGTGCAGGATCCCTGCTCCAGCAGCAGCACAGCTGGCACTGCAGGAGGGCTGAGCCCCCATGGGATGGGGCTGTGCCACCCCCCCTGACACACAGGGGGCAGGGCCTGCTCTGACTCTGGCAGTGGTTTGTTTGTTTGTTTGTTTGTACTTTTGTATTTTTAATTTTCCTAGTAAAGAACTGTCATTCCTATTCCCATATCTTTACCTGAGAGCCCCTTAATTTCCAAATTATAACAATTTGGAGGGCAGGGGCTGGCATTTTCCATTTCAAGGGAGGCTCCTGCCTTCCTTAGCAGACACCTGGCTGTTCAAACCAAGACATAAACACATACAGATGTACTGCTGGAGTCAGCTGCATGTGAGTGCCCTGAGATCTGCCACAGCTCCATGTTCAGCCTGCACACAGCCTGTTCTTATTCCTTTTCTCTTTGTAAAGCTCCCAGCTTCAGGAAAGACACTGGAGAGCTCAGCAGCTCCTTAAAACTCAGCCCCATGAGTTCATCATGTCCTGTTTAGTGCCCACAGAGCACCTCTCAAGGTTTCTGGTCATGAGAATGCAGTTCCCAATGTCCCAAAAATGCTGCTGGGAAGTGATTCCAGGTGACTTCTGGTGCTCTTGAGAACTCATATTTTAACTTAAAAGAGCTTCTCAGCATGTCTGTGAGGAGCAAAAATAGGGCAGCACAGGAGGAAATGGAAATAACCTCCATGATGCTTCCCCATGGAAGAAGACAGAAAAGCTGCTTGTCTCAGGATGACTGAAGAACACAGAGCAGCAAAGTCTGCAGATCCACAATTCCAGCCTCCCAACACCCTCTGGCACAACATCAGAGCACCTGCTGCTGAGTTTGTTAAGAGGCAGGCAAAGCAAATTTAAATTTTTTGGTAAAAGCAAGGAAAAAAACCTCCAATCTGTTGAGTAAACATTTTGAGAAAAAACAGGTATCTGTCTCAACATGAAATACATCAAGTCCCAAAATCTGCCACATTTTGGCTCCTGGAAAAAGGATTGTCTCCTTGATCATAGGTTTGGTCATTAAGTTCAGAGCAGCAGCAGAAGAGGAATGGAAATCTCAGGCTGTTCAGCATGAACAGCAGCCAAAAATCGAGGAAAATCAATTTAAATAAAGGACAAGTGAGTAATTCATGAGAAGAAACACAGCTCAGGCTCCTTGGCCACTTTAATTCTATTAAGAATAAAGAAGGATGTGAAAATCCTGAAAAATCCTAAAGGAAGGAAGTAACCACAGCTGCCAGAGATTCCTGGGAGTTTTATTTACTGTTATGTACAAATATTTAGGGCAACATTAAGTGTATCTCTGCAGGACTTTTTAGATTTCCTAGCCATCCATAAATCTGGCAGCTCCTGTCAAAGCTGGTACATTGTGTCCTGTCAGACCCAGCATTCTCTCTGGTTAGCTGCAATCCTGCCTGACAGCCTGGAATGACTGGATACAATCCTGAAAAACCCAAATTTGCTCATTTGCATTGCAGCTGGTGCAGAGAGCTCAGTAAAACTCAGCCCTGGGGTTGGGTTCAGTAAATCCAAATGTGGTGCTCTCCAAACTGTGCTGAGTGCCAGGAAGGGGCAGGAAGATCTTTCAGTATTCCCTATTTATGTCCAGCTCAGTGAGTCCCTCCCATACACAATTTTTGGTGCTGGTTTTACTGTGCTGACCCTAAAATTTGCTGCCATAATAAAGGAAGGGCAAGCTCAGCACAGTTTGCTCTTCAAAGGGAAGGAGGGAGCTTCTCCAGCAGTGCTGTTCCAGTTGATTTGGTGGGAAGAGCTTTGCTCCTGCTCAGCTGTGCAGCCAATATTCCTGTCCCCTTCCCAAATCTCACAGGTGGAACTGCCACAGGCTCCACTGAAGCAGCACAGGGAGTTTTGAGTAGGAAAAACCTCTGTGCTGCAGTGACACACTAAAAAAATCAGATTTTTTTGAGTTACAGGCTCTTCCCTGATTCAGTGAAAGCCTTGGATGATCCAAGCAACCTGTAAATCTCAGCACCTTCCTTCTCACACTCCCAAGATAACAGGGCTGGAGTTGTTACCCTGAAGGAAAAGGAATTCCAAGGACAGGAATATCAAGCTGCTTTTTCACAGACTGTGTGGCCAAAGTTGGAAGCACAACTTTGGTTTAATTTATAAAAGATAACTTCCTCAAGTTTTCTGATAAGGTAATTGCTCTTTTTCCAGGAGCCCAGCAGGAGTTTTACCACAATTTAGGCACAGGATGCTCTAAGAACTCACAGTCCATGGTGTTGGTTACAAGACAAGCTGTAAATCATAAATTATGACTCAAAGCTGCTCCCAAGTCTCCCCCAGGACAAGCAGCCAAGAATCATCCACTCTCCCTACTTCAAATTGATTCCCTGCAATGTGAGAACTCCTCCAACTGCATTTATTACAGAAACAACTTGTGGCAGACTGTAATGCAGGCTGACATAGCCCAAAAATCAATAACCCAGTGTTAATAGTGCTCAGCCTTCCCCACAGCATTCCCCTGAGTGCCCAGGTACCTTTTCTGGCCAGATTCCCAGGTGGAAGTATAACCTGGCCTGGAGCATGAGGTGCTGCACATTGTCTGGATACATGGCCAGGTACAGGTCCAAGGAGTCCCTCAGGAGCTGGTAGGACTGGTCAGTGCTCTCTCTGCCAGCAGAAAGGAAACTCACCTGTGAGGCTCTGCAACCCTGTCCCCAGAGCTCCCAGGGACAGGGGGAGCCCCCAGAATGGTGCTGCAGGTCCAGCATGCTCCCAGCAGTGACTGCAGCACAGACTGTCACCCAGCACATCAGCCTGCTACAAGGAAAAGCACCCCACACCTGATCACTGAACTCTGCCCTCCCACCCGCTGCTCTTCTCCTGGGTCAGATAATCCCACACACAGAACTCACTCCCCAAGCCATTTCCTTTTGTTCCCCTGACACCTACAGCAATCCTTCCACTTCTGGGAGTCTGTCTGTGGCTGCTCAGGAAAGGGATTATCAGGAGGATTTGGAAACAAAACTTGATGTTCTACACACCAACAGGATCTCTGCTCATTTGAACATGGGGGTTGTGCCTACCACATGACAGGAAAAGCTGGACAGTCCCTATCAGCTTTTCACAGAGAAAATAAAACATCTCATCTATTTTCTTGAGAGGAACTCTTTCACTAAATATTTTTGTTTCCATGCAGGTGATTAAAATGCCTTGTGACACAGGGAATTCTCATGATCTCATGAGGTGAGTGACACCTTTTGGAAGCAGCAATATTGGACATTCAGATATTGCATCCCAGGTCCTTTTTCCCAGGGTATGGATCCCCAGCTCACCTCTTGCCAAGGTTCAGGAGGTTCCCCACCATGCGCTGCAGCACCTCCTTGGAGGTCACCACTCCATAGAACTCCTCTGTCACGTGGTGCCCGATCAGGTACTCGCACTCCTTCACTGTCAGCTGCTTCCCCTTCCCAAAGGCATCAATGTAGGTGTAGTCAAAAATATCTGTGCTTCTGAGGAGGCAACAGAGAGCACAAACTGTGAGCAGGGTCTCGTGGTAAAGCAGGGTTTGCTGCTTCTCTTCATCCCTCAGCACTTCCAACCTTCATTCCTCAGCTCCCTCCTGAACACAGACTACCTGGTACCTTTCCTCTTTTCCATAATTCTCACATCACCTCATGGGTATGATTATTTCAGGAAATCTGTTCGTATTCAGCAGCAGCAGAACTGTATTCTAGGAAAACTTTCCTAAAGATCTGGTTTTTCCCTCTGTATAGGTTATAATTCCATGTGGAAAATAATTAAACATTCTCCTCTAGGTCTAGAGAAGGAAATCTGTTATTATTCAGCAGCACCAGAACTGAGTTCTAGGAAAACTTTACTAAAGATCTTCATTTCCCAGCTCCTTTCCAAACAGAGACTACTTGGTACCTTCTCTCTTTTCCATAATTCTCACATCACCTCATGGGTATTATTATTTCAGGAAATCTGTTACCATTCAGCAGCAGCAGAACTGAGTTCTAGGAAAACTTTCCTAAAGATCTGGTTTTTCCTTCTGTATAGGTTATAATTCCATGTGGAAAATAACTAAACATTCTCCTCTAGGTCTAGAGAAGGAAATCTGTTACCATTCAGCAGCACCAGAACTGAGTTCTAGGAAATCTTTCCTAAAGATCTGGTTTTTCCCTCTGAACAGGCAGATGGAACACAATTAAACACCCTCACCCAGGTGTGGAGCTGTAAATAAGTTCTGTTTTTTGTCACTGTGGGCACAATTTCAGAGTTCAGCAGGTCACTCACCCTTCTTTCCCTTGACACCATCGCAGTAGGAAATGGCTGGGAAAGTTGACAGGCTCCAGTTTGACTCCCAGCTGCCTGGCAATTGTTAAATAAAGCACAGACAAACTGATGGGAATTCCTGTCCTGCGGATCAAAACCTGGGGGAGAAAAATGTGACAAAAACACAAGTGGGACTTAAGAAAAACATGAATTTCAAGGGTTGATTTCACAACTGAAAATGCAACTTGACAGAATATGCACTGAAGGATAACAGATTTATTTAAGAGTTGTTCTTCACAGAGAATGACTTGTCTGGCTACATTCAGACAAATAAAGTGTCTCAAGCCTTGCAGCCTCACAGTTTTTGCCTGACACACACATACCTGGTGAATGTAGGAATTCAGGGAATTGTAGTAATCCAGCTCATTTCCTTTGTATTTCAGCTGCTCATACAGGACACAGTTCATGGCATCGAGCACCTGCCTCTGAAGTTCCACTTCTGGAATGAGGACCTCTCCTGCAAACACATGCAGTGAAATAAAGACAGAGAAAACAAGAGCACTCAACCTTTATGCAATGAAATCTTCACATGGGCAGGTTCAGTCTCTCCTTGGAAGCCAGAAATTACTCAGTGTTTATAAAACCAAGGAGCAAGATGCTGCCTGACCTTTGCAGATGATAAACATGCACCTTTCCACTGATGATTTTCTGAGATGAGCAGGAAAGAGGTTGTTTCCCAGTCCCACAGCTCAGCTGTAGATAACAGGACTAATAAGATTCCAGAGACAAATGGGAAAAAATAGAATTCCCCTCCCAATTCTTTCAGCATCAGATGGACTGAACCCTGGGCTACTGAACAGCTGTTTCTTGAATGACGGCTTCAGTAAATGTCACAATTTTGTTTGCCAGGGGATAAAAACAACAGCTCTCTAAGCTGCCACAACTCCCCAGCTGTTCCAGCTGTGCAGAGGGGCAGGAAGGCTCTGCAGGAAGGCACATTTCTGTACAGTACCTGCCTTGGAAGCCAAGCTGGGGTGCCTGGGGTTCTTGGTCCGCAGCACTTTGCGCACTTTGTCCGTGATATCGTCCACCTGAGCCTGGACACTCTTCAGGCAGATGTCTGACAGGGGGTTACAGTATTGATCAATCAAAACAGCACCTGGAAAAAACAAACTGCATAAGAAACAGGACTTCAGTTTTTTCTTTGCTTGGTTTTGCCTGCTCTACATTCCAGGCACGCAGCGAGCGGTTGCAGCAGAACAGCAGAGCCCAGTGTCTGAACCTGCAGTCATCTCCTGGATACACAAAATGCACAGAGTGAGCTGACAGGAGAAATTTCCAGCTGAACTCAGAATTGCCCTCTCCACCACGCTGAAAGGTATCTGTACCTCGAGCAGGAGTGCTGCTGGGTCAGGCTTGACCAGCTCTGCAGCCCCTGGCATCTCCCCAAGGTACAGAGATTTTTATTCAGAGCCTGAAACAATCCCAGCTTCACTCAAACTGATTGCTCCCTGTCACACCCTCCATATCATCCTTGTTTATCATTTCCTTATCTGCTACATTCATCTTTCTCTTCCACACCTGCTCTCCATCTTCCTAACACAACACAGAACAGAACAAGCTTTTGTGTTCCTCCTGCACAAGCCCCTCCAGGAAAATATTTTATTTACACAGAACCTTCTCCTTGGCACCACTGCTCTTTCCAAAGCCTCCTCTTTTCAATCTTTGGAATCAGCTGCAAGGATTTTGTATGGACCATACATCTTCCAGCCTCCTACAAGGCTTTGTCAGCATGTCCATGACTGGTCTGTAAACCAAGGAATTCAGCAGGGCCCCATGTCTCCTTCTTGTCCTCCCAAAGTGTTCCCTGTGCTGAAATTCCCAAAACACCTCCTGCTGCTGCTTCAAAGGCACGTTCATGGCAGACAAACCACACATATGTGTGACCCACATGACTAAGTCTCATAATTAATTTGTTTTTTTCTAGAAAATGACACTTTTTGCTTTCCCTTCTTGCCCTAACAGCCCCTTCTTCAAAGTCTACTGCATTAACAAGAACCAGCTTTGGTGTTCCAGCCTCTTTTGTCCTTTTTCAGGGACATTTTGGAGTGTGTACCAAGAGGAAGGGACTCTTCTATAGCTCCTGGCAGTTTCTGAGCCATTCAGAAGACAGAAGAAGAATAATCCACCAGACTGAGGACATGAAGAGCAGAAGAAGCAGAAGAAAGAGCTTTTTCTTTCTTAGCAGGTGTAAGTGCCCTCCCACCATGTGAATGGACTTGGATTTGTTTCCCACCAAAGTCCAGCACTCAGTTCTTGAGACACTCCCAGTGCTCAGGCTACAACAATTCCCTCTGCTTGCTCCCTGAGGAGCTCCTGGGAAGGGGGAAGCAGGGAACTGACTGGGAATCAGCTCAGGGGCCACAGCAGCAATGGCACTAATGAGGATGCCGAGCTCCAGCTCATTTTCTCAGCACCTTGTTCAACACCTTGTTCAAGACTCATTTTCTCAGCACCTTGCTCAAGGCTGCAGTGTTTTACCATTTTCTGCCTTCAGCCCAGCTGTCCAGCAGTGATTTTTCAAGCACACAGCACCGACAGCACCTGATGCCATCCTGACATTTGGATGCAATGCTGCTGTGGGATGGGAAAGATTCCAGACACATCCAAAATCCAGCCTGAGCTCTGAGCCATTAGGCAAGGGTTTGCTGGAATCTGAGCAAGGCAGGCTCCTTGCAGGTGAAAGCAGCATGGAGAGCTGGCATTAGGGGCTCTGTGCCCAGCACTCACCCTCCAGGAAGGATTGTCTCTCCGTGGGGCGCTGCAGATACTCCTTCAGGTTCTTTAGTATGTTCTGCTGCCGTAGGAAATAGAGAATTTTCTTTGCATAGTACTTCCAGGTGAGACCTTTCCTGCACAGTTAAACACAAGAGGAAGCATTTCTCTAAATAGGTATTTGAAGGGTGAACAGTTGGTTTAAGTTTTAATCCAAGTTTACAGTTTGGGTTATTGTTTTTCTCAACAAGCACTGTCACTTCAAGCCAAAAGGGGAATCCTTATCACAAAAAGCCACACAACTTGCAAAACATTGCTCCTATCATCTCCAATTTTCATCCCATCACCAATACATCCTTTTGAGAAGGTACATTATCAGGGGAAACAACACAGATCCTAATTAAAGGAGCTCAGGAATATCTGATTAAAATCCTGTACTTCATTCATAAAACATTACCCTCTGTCTGACTGTATCTCTCCAGAGCCACTCCTAAAGCATCCTCCCAGCATTAAAAATGGATTGATGAGGGACATGAATGTCAGTCCAATAGTATTCAGAAGAAAAACAAAATTCCCCAGAGGAAAAGCAACTCTGTAGCTCTGAAAAGGCAGGAGGAGATCAACAGTTGCTCTGTAGATGACACAATTCCAAAACTTTTTACAGCAAAGCCCCATCACTTTCTAAAGTCTCTCCATTCTCCTGGACAGCAGGGCAATCAAAACTCATAATATTTTATCTTCTTCCAATAAACTGGGATCCTCAATAGGGACAACTGCTTTATTGGGATATCTTCCAGGGAGATGATTTAGCCTAATGCTCCTGAATGGCACTGACTACAGCTTAATCAGGGTGTAATTAGCATCAATTCTGCTTTATGGGGAGGCATTTGGCCAGCGCAAAGCCTCAAAAGCTTTTTAACCAGTTGTCAAATGAGAGATGCTCAGGCCCAGCTCAAATAGAGCAGGCAATAAAATGGATGGGAAAAGGCAAAAATGAGATGATTGCCATTCCAGTTGGGGTTTTTCAAGCCCTATTAACAGTCCCTCCAATCAAGGCTATTAGGCCCCATTAAGGACATTTCTCACAGCTTTGTATCACACCAAACCCAGCCTGGGTAGGTGGTACCAGCAGAAAAACCTTCAAATAAAGCAAATAAAACCTTCAAATAAACATACTCATCTTGCCCAGTGTTAATCAAGGTGATAAGATTACCCAGGCAGATAAACCCAGGAGTTTTATTTACCACCTGGCTGAATAATTTACAGAACTGCAAATTTTGCAGTGGCTGAATTCAACTCAGTTGCTTCTCTGGGGACAAAAATTGGACCAACCTACCCCAGCTCAGAAAAGGAAAGAAAAAGCTGGAATTTCAGGGAACAGGGATTCAGGGTGGCAGTCCTGAAGGATTCCTGCTTCCCTCTGGTGCTCTGACCTAATCCTGAAAATCAGTTCAGCAAACTGACCCAGGCTTAAATCAAAAAGGAAGAAGAGGATGGGAACAGCTTAGGCAGAGCTGAGGGTGCATGGGATATGTCCCAAGAGATGCCACGAGCTGGCAAGGAAATAAACAACAAAAAGCACCACAAAGCCAGAGGATCTCCTCTGGTGGGACAAAGTTTCCATGGTTTCCTCTGGAAATACTCAATCTGCTGTGAAATCAGGCCTCAGCAAGCCTGGGGGTGTTGTTTATTGAGTGACCAAGGGCAGAAGCTGAGGTCAGACATGAACCAGGGTATTTTTCTCCTTGAACTGGTGAAAAGAGGGAAATCCCTGCCATTTCTCAGCCCTCTCTTACCTTCCTTCCATGTTGAGGATACACATCAGCTCATCCTCAAAGAAATGGCTGGGGCACCCCAGAGTCTCAATGTCACTGAATCCATCACAGGGCACCTGGCAAAGCAGACAAGGAGTCATGCACAGCACAACAGCTTCTCCCAAAACTTCAGAAAAAGTCTCAAAAACAAATTAATTATTATTTTTTTTTTAAATTTATTAAAGATCTTCAAAATGTCCTGCTCCCCAAATACTCCCAGTCTGTACTCATGGATTTATGAATCCACTGAGAACTCCAGGAACATTCTATAGCAATTTCAGCCCAATTCTACAGCATTTAGGGCTATGATGCTTGTGTTCATGGATTTATGAATCCACTGAGAACCCCAGGAACATTCTATAGCAATTTCAGCCCAATTCTATAGCAATTTCAGCCCCATTCTATAGCAATTTCAGCCCAATTTCAGCCCATAGCATTTAGGGCTATGATGCTGAGTTCAGGACCAGCAGAATCACATTTATGCAGGGTGAGCACAAGCTGCAAGTGATTTTAAGGTGGAATCAACTTCTCCTTGTGGTTGACTGAACCCCTCCATACACCCCCCTTTGCAGGAGATTCATCCTGGGTGAAGGAATGAAGAGCAGGAGCCTTTATTTTTTGCAACAACCATTTCTGCATCTATATTCAGAACTGCTATTTTCTTCCAGAATTCAGAATTACTTTTTAAACTTTGGCTGAACTGTAAAAAAAACAGGCTTTCAAGCTTTTCACTATAGGATATGGGCTCATGTATGGGTTGAAAGCCTTCTCAGCTCTGAGCAGGGAATCAAGCTGCAGTTTCTGGCCCCACAGGAGATGGTTCTCATCATGAGGCCTTTGGGCATTGCTTAATGGTCTCTCCATGGTCTTTGCATATGTGATCAAAACAGGAGGAATCCAGGAGCTGCTTCTCCCAGTTAATGCTATGACAATTCTCCATGGACAAATGTGTGGCTGCTGCAGAACAGAGCAGCCAGGAGACATCAAACACCCACCTGGCCCTGCTGCCTTCCTTCTGCACAGGAGCCATAAAAGGGGGGCTGTTTAGTGGCTCCTGGGTGGGATTTTGAATTCAGTCAAAGTTACAGGCAGTATTTATATTGATCTCACAGAATTCCAGGCTGACCCAGCTGTACAGCTTGCCAAAATCCACAGCTACCAAGCAAAGCAGCCAAGATACTCCTGCCTCATGTGCATGTCAGTGTGAGACACCACATTTTCACCTTTTCCTCACTGAACACAGAAGCATTTCAGGGTCATGGTTGGCTGGAGAACTTCAAAAACACACTTTGCAACTGAGTGGCCCTGTTGTGCTTTGCTCCTGAACTCAAAGGGCTTGGGACAGCTCTCAGAACTCGTCCTTGCACAAGGTCTGCAGTGAGGAACAGCAGCTGTGCTTTGTGTCAACAAAACCCTGTGGCCTTCAGAATTCCCAGAGCCAGGGCTGAGCTCCCAGCAAAAAGCAAAGAGCTTTCAGGGCTGACTGCAATCCCAGGGGGTGCTGCACTCCACACACCCCTGGATTTGGAACTCTCTCCCCTTCTGGCTGTGTTTCAGCATCTTACACAAAGTCAGGAAATACAAAATCTCTGAGTGCACAGTTGAGGTGATGTGGAGAGAGGGGCAAGAGAAACTAATGAAAAGAATTGATCACAATCAAGGAAGGTGAATCTGTGAATTATTATGGAATCATGGAATATCCCAAGCTACCAAGGATCACTCAGTCCAACTCCTGACCCTGCACAGACATCCCAAAATCCCATCACATCCCTGGCAGTGCTGTCCAAATGCTCCTGGAGCTATGGCAGAGCCAGAGGCTGTCCCCACTGCCCTGGGGAGCATGGGCAGTGCCCAGCACCCACTGGGGGAAGAAGAACCTTTTCCTAATAAAAATAATAATAAAGACTACATAAACACGTTTTTAAAAGGAAAAACCCTTCTAATTGAATGGTTTAAGGATTTTTAAAGAAGAATATACCCTGGTGATGTAAATGCTCAGGCAGTGTTGAGGAAACAGCCTCAAGGTGCTCCAGGGGAGGTTTAGGTTGGATATTAGGAAAAATTGATTAATGGAAAGGGTTGGAACGAGCTTAGGGAAGTGGTGCAACTGCTGTCCTTCAAAGAAATTCAGTTTTCTGGACCCTTGGAATGGAAATCTCCTGCTGCTGTTGGGCTGGGGCAAGGACCAGTGCTGGGCTCAGCCTAAACCCTTCTGGCAGCAGACCAAGGGTACAACATGGGCTCTTGTGGCTGCATCAATTGCAAACCACAACATTTCTGAAAATAACAACAACAATAATAATAATAATAACAATGTTCTTTGTGTCCTCAAGATGCCATCCCAGGGTGCTGTGAGAAATCTCAGCCTCTCTGAGCTCTGGTTTCTGTCCATATAAAGCTGTGAGAGCAGCACAAGCAGCCCTACAGACACCTGCACTGTGCTGCTCTCAGCTTCTCCTTGCAAGATTTGTTTTCCTAAGGGAATTTAGGAATGTCAGCTCTGGCTTTCTGAAGGTCCTCTGAAGGGTTCAGAAAATGAAGATGTGGTGCTGAGGGACACAGTTCAGGACTTGATCCTGGAGGTGTTTTCCACCTTTAATGATTCCATTAATGATTTTATTAATGATTCTATTGGACAAGTGGCAGGGCTGCTGCACACACCCACAAAGAGAGGAGGACTTACATGTTCTGAGAAGAACCTTTTGGAGAAGGAGGCCACAATCCTCTGTGCCTCCAGCCCCGCGTTGTGCCGTGCCTTGTACTCCTCCAGCCAGCTGACACTGTCACTGTGGCTGTAGTACTTCAGCAGGGATGGCCACCTGCACACACACACACACAAAACAACAGCAGCATTAATATTTCACCTCCCTGAGAACCTCCAGAACGATTTGAGGAGCTGAGACAGAGCCCAGACACTGCCCAGCTTTAAATTGTATTAAATTACCTCAGACATCAAAGCACAACTCCCCAACTGCAGCTGTGCATTAATGATTATTTAAAAGCAAGCTCTCCTGAAGCCCTCAGAGGCTCCCACTCCAGGATTTCAATGCCTAAACATCCTAAATGCTTCAGTTTTATAATGAAAAGAGTTTACCACAAAGAAGGAAGCCAACCTGGCACTGAACAGAAGGGGAATTCTCTGTCCTGTGTTCTTCCTACCACCTCGGGGAGCTCATTAAAAACACAGCTCCCTCCACTGCCCTTGCTGGTGGCAACATCTAGGGGAGGAAAACACAACCTGAAGTCAAATTGTGACAGCTAAATGCTTCTGCAGTTTGACAAAAGACAAGAAATAATTGTTTGGAAAAAAAAAAACCAAAAACCACCTCACAGCTTTCCTGTAAAAAAACCCCTCCTTTACTGAGACTCAAAGACCACACATTTCACAGCTTATCCAGAATTTCAAGGTTCAGCTGAAAATCCAACTTCAGGGCATGCTTTGGGGGCTGTTAGCAGCACCTTTTTGAATAAAGTGGGTGTGTGCTGCCACAACACAGCTTTGTGCCATAAAACAGGTGCCAGCACTGCAATTCCTGCTGCTGTGAAGACACCAGGATCACTTGTGTGAGAAACATGAACAAGAATAAACACAGATGGAAATATTTTGTAAATGAAGCTGAGAGAAAGGGGTTTCTTCTCATTTGCTGGGGGATTTATTCCACATTTTGAAATGCTGTTCATTATTACTGGTTTATACAAAACATTTTCCTTTGTCTTAGGCTTTTTTCAGATTTTATATATATATATTTATATATATATTTATAGATTTAATTTGCCAAATATTGAAATCACTCCTCCTGTATAATAATTATTACCAGTGTCCAAACAACACCTGGAAGGTATTTCACTGCTGGTTAATCATAAAACTCCCCTGCACTTGTCTCCACACAATGAAGTCAAATAACCTCACATTATATAACAACCTCTCTCCTGATGAATCCCTGGCCTTTCAGCTACTGCTGAAATGCAGCCACCTCACAATAACCATCACAGTCCTTTATTTTGGGATGAGAAAGGAGAATTTCATGGCTTGGAAGGACAGTGGGAATTTTGGAAAGATGAAAGTGCCATTGCTCACAATGGAATCCAGCCAGGATGGCAAGGTCAGGGTGAAGCCTCCTGCCAAAAATTCCATTATCAAGGAGAGAGGAGGGGAGCAACGTGTGCCAATCACCCACCACATCCCATTCCAGCTGCTGGATCCCAACCAGGCTGACACTTGCAGGAACTGCTGAAAGTCAGTCCCAGAGCCATGGCTTGGTGCAGTGGGGAAGCTGTAATTCCTCAGCAGCTTTTTCACCCCTGTGAAAGGGGGGAAAAGGGAACAATCCCCACATTTGGGCTGAGCTGAATTTCAGGAGCCAACTGGCAGTGAGAGAAAGCAATTCTGCTGCTTTTCCTGTGCCAGCACAGACAAAAGCAGGTAAGAGATGAGCCTGGACAGCCTCAGGGGATGAGAGGAGCTGCTCCCAGGACTGCTGAGACCAGCACAGCACCACCAGTGTCACAGCCACCCTTCATCCCAAAATATGCACAGTGCCACCAAGGGGGAAACAGAACAGCAGCAAAACCCCATCCCAAGGACCTGGGCATCTGTGAGAACAGCTCTCCCCAAATCCTCAGGCATAAACACCTCCCTGCTGTCCAGCATCAGTCCTGACATGGGTTTTGGCTGTTGCTTTGGCAGTTTTGGAGGGCTCAGGGAGGCCAATCCGGGCTGGCCCTGGGAATGCAGGGGATCCACGGGCCCCGGTGTGGAAAGGGCCACAAACCTGATCTCCGGCCACGGGGGATCCCCTGCGAGCAGCAGGGCCCTTCCCAGGGGATTTGGAAGGGCAGAGAGCCCTGCAGGAGCCTCGGAGCAGCACAGCCGTGGCCGCCCCATCCCTGCAGGTGCTCCAGGCCCGGCTGGATAAACCTGGAGCAGCCTGGCACAGGGCTTGGTGTCCCTGCCCATGGCAGGGGGTGACACGATGCCTTCACAGCCCCCTCCCACCCGCAGGGCCCGGTGTCCCTGCCCATGGCAGGGGGTGACACGATGCCTTCACAGCCGCCTCCCTCCCGTGCCGCCCGGTGCCCGCCCGCTGCCACCGGAGCGCCGCAGGCTCGCCCGGCCCGGGCGGAGCTCACCGCGAAAGGATCGGGCGGTGACGGCGGCGCTTCCACCGCCCCACGCGACCCTCCCAGCCCGGCCTGTCCATCCCCGGTGCCGCGGGACGCCGGCGGTGCCCGTTCCCTCCCGTCCGAGCCCGGGCGGGCCGGGCCGAGCGGCGCTGCCCACCTGAGGCGGAAGCGCTCCCGCCACACCTTGCCGCGGGGCTGGCACGCCTCGCGCAGCCGGCGGCAGGTGCAGGACACGCGGCCGATGTCGGCGGCGCCCAGCACGTCGCAGCAGAGGATGAGCTCCAGCAGCTCGCCCGGTAGGTCCGTCAGGCCCGTGCCGCCGCCACTGCCGGTGCCGGGCCCCGCCGGGCCCGCGGCCTCCGCCGCCATCTTGGCTGTTTACCTGCGCTCCGGGGCCGCCGGCGCTTCCGGGGAGGGGCGGCCCGGGGAGCGTCCGCCAAGTGCGGCCGCGGCGGCGAACGCAGAGCGGGCAAGGGAGCGTCTGACAAGTGACGGGAACGGCGGGGACGGAAAGGGCCCGGGGGGCTGCCGGTACCGGGAACGGCGGGCACAGAGGGACCGCATCGCCGTGATCAGTATTAGAAACGGAGTGCTAAAAAGGGATCAATGTGATCAGTATTGGAAACGGAGTGCCAAAGAGGGACCGAATCGGTGTGATCAGTATTGGAAACGGAGTGCCAAAAAAGGACCACATCGCCGTGATCAGTATTGGAAATGGAGTGCCAAAAAGGGATCAATGTGATCAGTATTGGAAATGGAGTGCCAAAAAGGGATTAATGTGATCAATATTTGAAACGGAGTGCCAAAAAAGGACCACATCGCTGTGATCAGTATTGGAAATAGGGGCCAAAAAGGGATCAATGTGATCAATATTAGAAACGGAGTGCTAAAAAGGGATCAATGTGATCAGTATTGGAAACGGAGTGCCAAAGAGGGACCGAATCAGTGTGATCAATATTGGAAACGGAGTGCCAAAAAAGGACCACATCGCCATGATCAGTATTGGAAACGGAGTGCCAAAAAGGGATCAATGTGATCAGTATTGGAAATGGAGTGCCAAAAAGGGATTAATGTGATCAATATTTGAAACGGAGTGCCAAAAAAGGACCACATCGCTGTGATCAATATTGGAAATGGCGGCCAAAAAGGGATCAATATGATCAGTATTGGAAATGGAGTGCCAAAGAGGGACCGAATCGGTGTGATCAGTATTGGAAACGGAGTGCCAAAAAAAGGACCACATCGCCGTGATCAGTATTGGAAACGGAGTGCCAAAAAGGGATCAATGTGATCAGTATTGGAAACGGAGTGCCAAAGAGGGACCGAATCAGTGTGATCAATATTGGAAACGGAGTGCCAAAAAAGGACCACATCGCCGTGATCAGTATTGGAAATCGAGTGCCAAAAAAGGACCACATCGCCGTGATCAATATTGGAAACGGAGTGCCAAAAAGGGATCAATGTGATCAGTATTAGAAACGGAGTGCTAAAAAGGGATCAATGTGATCAGTATTGGAAACGGAGTGCCAAAGAGGGACCGAATCGGTGTGATCAATATTGGAAATGGAGTGCCAAAAAAGGGATCAATATGATCAGTATTGGAAATGGAGTGCCAAAGAGTGACCGAATCGGTGTGATCAGTATTGGGAATGGTGACCAGAAAGGGCCAATACATTGATGTGGATCGATATTGGAAAGTAGGTGCCAAAAAGGGATTGCACTGGTGTGATCAATATTGGACACAGCGGCCAGAAGGGGACTGAATCAGTGTGATCAATGTTGGAAACAGAGTGCCAAAAAGGGACCTCATCAATGTGATCAATATTGGAAAGGGGGAACCAAAAAGGGACCACATCAGTATGATCAATATCGGAAATGGGGGCCAAAAAGGGGCGTCATCAATGTGTATCAGTATTGGGAACAGAGTGCCAAAATGGGACTGCATCAGTGTGATCAGTATTGGAAAGGGGGTTACCCAAAAGGGACCTCATCAATGTGTATCAATATTGGAAATGGAGTGCCAAAAAGGGATTGAATGAGTGTGATCAATATTGGAAATGGGGTGCCAAAAAGGGATCAATATCAGAAACGGAGTGCCAGAAAGGGACCACATCAGTGTGAACAGTATCGGGAAAGGAGTGCCAAAAAAGGGACCTCATCAATGTGATCAGTATTGGAAAGGAGGTGCCAAAAAGGGATCTCATCAATTTGTATCAATATTATAAAGGGGGTCCCAAAAAGGGTTCTCATCAATGTGTATCAGTATTGGAAACAGAGTGCCGAAAAGGGATCTCATCAATGTGTATTACTATTGGAAATGGAGTGCCAAAAAGGGATCTCATCAATGTGATCGATATTGGAAATGGGGCCAAAAAGGGACCTCATCAATGTGTATCAATACTGGGAACAGTGGCCAAAAAGGGATCAATGTGATCAATATCAGAAACAGAGTGCCAAAAAGGGACTGCATCAGTGTGATCAGTATTGGAAATGGGGGCCAAAAAGGGACTGAATCAGTGTGATCAATACTGGAAACAGAGTGCCAAAAAGTGATTGCATTAGTGTGATCAATTTTGGAATCAGAGTGCCAAAAAGAGATCTGATTAATATGTATCAGTATCAAAAATGGGGTGCTCAGCAGGATCTATCAATGTGTGTCAATATCAGAAAGGGGGTGTCCAAAGGGGGCTTAGAAAATGTATCAATATTGCAAAGGGGGGGGGCAGAAAGGGGGTGTCATCAATATGTATCAATATCAAAAATAGGGAGTACAGGGGGGACCATCCATGTGTATCGATATCAGAAAGGTGATTCCAAAAAGGGGACCTTTCAATGCATACCAAAAGCGAAAAAAGGGTGTCAAAAAGGGGCCTCATCAATGTGTATCAATAGCAAAAAGGGGGTGCCCAAAGGGGACCTTATCTAATCAATACCTAATGTGTATCAATACCTCAGAGGTGGTGCCCAAAGGGGACTTATCAAAATGTATTGAATATTGAATAGGGGGTGCCAAAAGGAGGCCGTTATCAGTGGGTATCAATATCTGAAAGGGGGAGCCCAAAGGGAACCTTATCAATGTGTATCAATACCTAAAAGAGGTGCACAAAGGGAACATATCAATGTGTAAAAATATCTTAAAATATACCAAAAGGAACTAATCAATGTGTAAAGGTCTCTTAAGGATAAACTGTCTAATTAAAAAATGACATTTAAATTATTTTTATTTTTAACTTAATAACTAATTACCTGTGTTCTGTAATGTGGTCTTTTTAATCTAATTGCACAATACTACTTAAAATTGTGAAGAAGGTAAAGAAGAAGGACTAGCTCCACTCTAAAACCTCTATCTTGTTTTATATATATATGTGTGTGTGTGTATCATTTTATATATATATAATTTCTATTATTATATAACAATATAAACAATATATAATATCTATTATATGTATTTTATACATATATAGCATTTTTATATATTCCTATATGCTAAAATCTTAAACTCTAAGTGTTCCACCCTGTGATATTACACACTTCTATTCAAACTCCACGCCCATAATCTTAGTTTTGTCATTCAATTTTGGAAGCCTTCTCCACGGCCTCAGGTCAAATGCAGTGTTCTCTTGAGGGTCAGTGCCTGTCAGCACAGAAAATCTAAAATTCTCAGTAGCTAAGGCTCTAACATACCAGTACCTAAAGGGGTGCACAGAGGGGACCTCATCAATAGGTAGAAATACCTGAAGTGGATCAATGAGTATCAATGTCCTGTGCCAGGGCCTGCCCACCCTCCCAGAGAGCAATTCCTTCCCCTTGTGCCACCTAACCCTGCTCTCTGCCAGTGGGAAACCACTCCCTGCCCATGTAAAAAAATCTCTTTTTTAATAAGCCCCCTTTTCCTTTACATGGGAAGATCATTTTTCCATGGGAGAAGCCATGTCCATGTTTCTGCCTCATTGCCCCGGCCACTGTCTCATTTCTTTCTTATTCCTTTCTCATTTCTTCCTCATTTCCAGGCCTCTCAGCTCCTGTCTGGGCTGCTTTTGCTGTGTTCCCAAGGCTCCAAAAATCACCCTGGATTGCACACAGCCAGCCCCCAAGGACACTGGATAAATGACAGGATCTCTGTGTTATAGATGCATATTATAATACTGTCTTTTCGCAAATTTTAAAATGTGTGGTGCTAAAGTAACTTTGTTATAAAGGTATTGTTTTTATTTCTGATGGTAATTAAGCTCAGTGAAATAGCTGATATCAGTGTGCTTGTGTTAAAATGCCTGCTGGGATGGGATAACACCCAGTGAACACAGGATGAGGACCCTGCTATTGATATTCCAATTATCAGCACTCACTGGCTGAAGGCAGTGTGGAGCAAGGCCCAAACACTGGAGGTGATAAAAAAGGACTAAAACCACAACCAAGGAATGTGCACACCCTAAAAAGGCAGATACAAGAAGAAGCCAGGCTAAACAATTCATGGAACTTATAAACTAGTCTGGGAAAAATTTTACTGTGCATAACTGTTTATGAATATGCAGCAGGCTGATATAAATAAAAGGTATTTAAGGGGTACCCCAAAGATAACAGGGTGTTCTTGGTTCAGTGCCAAATTGCACCCGGCCCTGATAACCTTAGCTCTGTGCTCCTTGTCCCCTATTGTCCTTTATTAAACTTTTTGGCCGTTCCCAGGAGAGTGGAGGTGTTTTTCACACACGGGTGCTGTGACTCAGGCCACCTCACGAGGCACTGTGCGTGTGTCTGGCAGGTGAAGGGGTGCTGCTGATTGTCACTGCTATTTGTGGCACCCTGGCATTGCAGGTGGCAGAGCAGAGCCGAGGCCAAGGCACCAGCAGAGACCTCGAGCACCTTCTGGTGTTAAAAACCCAGAGAGGAGAGAAGAACTGCCGGCTTTTAGTTCACTTTTTTATTTGGACCGTAATGCAAACAGGCATAAGTATTCCATAAAATCAGAAGATTGGGACTATACAGAGAGAGGTGCATGCTTCAGAACAACGTGGATATCTTGCAAACAGAGCCAGAGCCAGTCTGAGAGAGGGGCTGGAGCACGGGGGACGAATGGCAGAGATTTTAGCAGCATTGAGAGCTCAGAGGTAGGGGAAGAACCATGTTTCTGGCTGCTTAAAGCACTGGTAGGATCACACACAGCTCAGGTCACCCCACCCCTGCACAAACCTACCCTGGGATCACACAAAAAGCAGCTACAAAAGGAGCTCCCCCTGCCCCACACACACCTGGGGGATGGGATGCAAAGTGAGAGTGCCAGGCTCAAATCTTGGCATGGTTTCCTCGAGCGGATGAAGGCACAGTGACCTGAGGGTGTGAGGGGAGCAGGGAGCAGCCAGGCCTGGGAGCCCCAGCCAGCCCAGCAGGATTTACCCACATCTGAAGGGTTTACAATGGAAAATTTGGGAGTTCCCTGCCCCAAAGCTGCCACCTTGCCCAGCCCAGTCCCTGTCCTCACCGTGGCACCGCTGCTCTTCAGGAAAAGGCCACTGGAAAATGAAAGACTCCAACCCAACCTTTGAGTCTGAGACTGAAGGTGCCTGGGGGAGCCAAGGGGATAAATCCCTGCTCCTATTACAAAAATTAATTGGCACTGAATATCAAATTCCCCGGGCAGCTGGCAGAAGTGGTGTTTTTAACTCTGTGCAATGGAAAAAAGCGACGAGTCCTGGCTGAAAGTCACCGTGCTCTGCTCATCCTCTGCCTGGGGAATTGTGTGTGCACTCTGGAAAAGCTGCACACTGCTCACAAAGCACACACAGCCTGGGGTTTTTAAAGGCATTTCGAGGCAGCTGAGCATGGGAATTCGACCTTGGGAATTGTGGGGATTTGCCTATCTTGCAAGGTTTTAGCAAAGCAGGGATTTTGCACTGAATCTCTCTCACAGGGAGATTCTCCAACCCCATCCCTGTTCCTGAGCATCCTCTGGGCTGCTGGGAAGTGGCTTTTGTTAAGACAGGATTCCATGCCACGATCACACGGAGAGGAGAACACAAAAGCAGGCTCAGAAGCAAGGAGCATTAATGTCTCAGTCAATTAAGGCTGGTTTTGTTGCCCTTGATAAATTTTTAAAATCTCCGCCAGCAGTTATTGTAGGAACAAAAAGTTTGATTTAATCCAAATTTGATACACTGGCTGTTTGCTCTCTGTTTGCTTTCCTCACCCCAAAACCAACACATGAAAACAAAGCAGCAAAAAGGAGCCCTGAATTAGCTCTTCTTTTAGACCAACTTTTCAAGTATTTAGCCTTTCAATTTTCCAGGTATTAAGGATGCCCCTGGAAGGAAAATACTTTGCCTGGTGATTTTACCTCCCAGATTTCTGCACAGCCCTGCAGAGAGCTGCCCTGCATCCCAGTTCTTGCTTTTCCACAGCTCCAGAACAGCTCTGAAAGCTTTGGATACAAGAGTCTTGCCCAATTCCTCTCCACAGCAATGAGGAATAGCTGCAAAACTTCAGCCTGTAGGCTCCCGATAAACCAGGAATTCTCAGGGTCAGCATCACAGGTTTGATTTGCTCACTTTGAGGCTCTTCCTCCCCAAAATCTGGCCAGGTAGGATGTGGATGAGTGAGGCAGGAGAGCAGCAGCCCTGGCAGTGAGGTGCTGCCACCACTGCTCAGCTCTGAGCTCACAACCTCTTGGGGTTTTATTCCTGTGATTCCAGCGCTCAAATTTCCATCACAGCCAAACATCTGCAGGGGTGGAGGCCAGGAATTGCCAGTCTGCTTCATTTTCCCAGCAGGGAAACAAACAAAAGAAAAAAGGTGGATCTGCATGGCAATGCTTGGATATGCCACGAGTTTCCCAAGCTGATTTTCACCTTCCCTAAATTCTGTTTCACCTCTGGAACCAAGTGCTTTAAAGCAGCAGCTTTCTCCCTCTCCCCTGACTCCCTGCTGAGCACACATGGCCACATGGGAGAAGCTGGAGCTGGGATTTTCCTGGGAAGGGGGAGATTTCCCAGGGATTGCTGGAGCCATGCATTGCAGGCACGTGCAAGCGCAGATTGACACACGTAAAAATATTCGGAAATTGCTGCTGCTGCTGCTGCTGCTGCTGCTGTGCAAGCTGCCAAAATCCCCAGTGCCACTGAAGCCAGCAGGTGTGGAAGGCATTTTGGATCTGGGAGGACTTGGATTCCAGGCTGATTTTATCCAAGTGTAGGATTACAGGTTTTTCAAGAGCACTGGCCAAATTTTGCTCTCCCTGTTACAGCAGAAGGAATTGCTATAACAGGGAGTTTCAGCAAAGTTGAATGGTCCTGCAAATGTGTCTCCATCTGTTGTGTGAAGGGACTGTGCTCCCCTCTGGAACTGTCAATGCAATTGCAGAGTTATCAGAGCAGTTCTGAAGCTGAGAACGAGTCCCTGGTGGAAGCAGGAACAGAATCGAGTTTTGAGCATAAAATCATCCTTCCAAAAAATGGTGGGAACCCTCAGGGGGCAATGGAATGGCTTCAGTGGTCAGAAGTCAGGAGGCAGCAGCTTTGGCTTGGCCTTGGTGCAGGTCCATGAGGCTGTGAGCACAAACACAACCTCTCCCCCCAGTTTGACCAGAACGGGTTCTCCAGGGTGTGGGAGAGTTCCCAGCCCAGTCTGCACCCACACTGTGACCTCTCCCACCTCCATCCCCCTGTGGAACCCCAGCTCAGGGAGATGGGGCTGGGTTTGCTCCCAGTTACCCCAGGAGGAACAGGGAGCCCGAGGCAGGAGCAGTGCTGTGCTCCCTGCTCTGCTGCACTGCCAGTCCCTGTGCCCCCAGCAGGGCTGCCAAGGGAGGGATCCCAGGGGAAACAGCCAGCATGGGGCACAGGAATCACCACACACTGACAGGGCAGGAGCAGCCACAGGCTGGACACGGGGACATTGTCCCCTCTGTCCCCACAGCCTCCCTGCAGGGAGTGGCTGCTGGCCAGGACACAGCTGCAGGACTGCTGGCTGTGCACAGACACCTCAGATCCCTCAGATCCCTCAGATCCCCGTGCCCAGGGGGTGCACACAGTCCCTGCTCCCCTGGGGACACACAGGCACACAGGGGACAGGGACAGCACAGAGACACATCCTATTCTCTGGCCAGCTCAGCTCCTCTCGAGCAACAAGCTCAGGCCACAATGTGGAGGTGACAGCTCTGTGAGGCCACTCCTGGTGGCAGATGTCTCATTGTCCTGCCCTTGTCTCATTGTTTTACCCTTATCTCATTGTTTTACCCATTGTCTCATTGTTTTACCCTTGTCTCACTGTTTTACCCTTGTCTCACTGTTTTACCCTTGTCTCACTGTTTTGCCCCTGTCTCATTGTTTTGCTGTTGTCTCTCATAAACAGAAGAACAACAAACTCCCAGGGAGCCCTTCCCAGGAGATGAAACCTTGGAAATCACCAAGAGCACAGCACTGGATACTCATGCACTGAGTGGTTTTTCCCTGCTGGTGGGCACAGCAGGGTGGGAAAACACAGAACCTTTCCCCCTGGGATTTCAAATCCATATAATGACTCTCTGTGGACACTTGAAAGAACGAGGAAGTGAAATCTTTGCAAAAAAACCCACTTTGTAGTGTCTTGAAAATCAAACCTCCTTTTCAGAGAAGAGACTCTTTAACACCTGGAGAGTGAAAAGGAGCAGAGCTGCTCCAAACTGGGGTGGTGGTGATGGTGGAGACCCTCAGGAGAGCCACTGGGATGCTGGCCAGGCTGGGTCCATCAGGTCCAGCACAGGAGGGGTGGGCAGCAGGCACCCAGAGGGGACAGATTTGTCACCTGAGTGCCCCAGAGGCACAACCCCTGTGTGTGTGACCCCTGGAGCAGCTCAGGGCCCAGGCTGGGGCACACCCACCTCCCTCTGTGTTCATAGCAGAGATTTTGTGGCTACACCTGCACAGCAGAAAGGCCACAGGGAGACGAGCAGAGGCCAGGCTGGAAGAGCCACATCTCAGGAATAATAAAAGCACATCCACAAGTTTCTTTCCCCTGTTGCTAAGGGAGAAAATGGAGCTCGAGGGGAGTGTGAGGCCCCTGCAGGTGGAGGGGATGAAGGGGAGCAGTTCAGACGTCTGAGACTGACTCAACAGCAAAGAGTGAATCAAAATTCCCAGTGGTGCAGCTTGTGAGGAGCCAGCAGGAGCACAGGCAGCTCGGAGCCCTGGGGGGGTTTAACCTCATGGACCTTCATGGCAGGGAGGGGTTTCTGCTCCAGGTCCAGGCAAGGAGCCCTAAACCAGCATTTCCCCTCCAGGTGTTTGCTGAGCTCTGCCTGCCTGGCCCAGAGCCTCTGCAGACCCTGCTGGCTCCCCTGGGAGGGGACATGGAGCTGATGAGCTTTGGGATGCACTAAAAGCAGAATAATCCAGCTCAGACACAGGCTGCAGGTGGGAGGGGGTACAGCAGGGCAGGCAGGAGGCAGGACAGTGGGAAACCTTGCCAGCAGCACGGTGGGAGCTGGGAAGAGGACAAAGAGATGTTTCTTTGGGCATTACCTCCTCCTCCTCCTCATCATCAGGTGGCATCTTCCCTTCTTCTAAAGGAGAACCAGAGCATAAAGCAGGAGCCAGAATTTCCCAGAAGAAGAGGATGAGTCTGATTTTCTTTCTGATTTTCTTTCTGATTTTAGCTTTGTTCCTCCAGCCCCAAGATGGGGGGTCAAGCTTGCTGCAAATTCCCAGCTCTGAAGCCAGGGAGTTTTCTCCCAGAGAGGACCTCTCCCAGACTCACACATCCCAAGCCAAGGGGCCCATCCCTCTGCCTGCCCTGGGTTTGGGGTGGGCTGTCCTTTCCTCCGTGCTCCCCAGCTTTCCCCTGCAGGTCCCCAATGCCGAGGCAGTGTCACAGAGCCGGCCGTGTGTCCCAGCCCTGCTCAGCTCTGGCCACACCGTGGCAGCATTTATTCGTTTTATCCCGTGTTGGATGCTCAGCTGGCACCAGCAGACCTGGATCTCAAATTCTCCCGGTGCCTGGAGCCCTTTTGCTCCTGGGTTTTGGGCTAGAGATGTTTCAGGGATTCAGGGAGTCGAAGTTGCAGAAGGTGTCCCAGCCCACGGAGATGTGGCAGGAGATCCTGGCTGCAGGTGGGAATAACAGCACAGCCTGGGATGGTGGGGTTTGTTCCAAGGGCTGGGAGAGTGGCAGAGCTCCTGCAGCCCTTTCTGTGCTGCCTTTAGCTCAGGGCAGGAGAACTGAGCCCTGTGAAAGCTCCTGGGCAATCCCTGTGCTGTCAGCAGTTCAGCAACTCAGCTCCTCATATCCAGGATATCCATGCACAGCTGGGCACAGCAGGGCAGGAGGGGAGCATCAGCAGCTGCCACCTCAAGATGCCAACCCTGCATGCCTGCCTCCAGCAAGAGCTGCAGCCATGTCCTGCTGTCCTTGTGCTGACAGTGAGGGAGGACAAAGCTGGGATGGGCAGAGCCAAAAAACGCTGAGGTTCAATCCCTGGATGGGCCATTCATCACGAGCTGGGCTGGATCCTTGTGGGTCCCTTCCAGTTCAGAATGTTCTGTGATTCTCCAGGGTGCAGCAGCAGGAAGGACACACAAGGTCACGTTTGCTTTCCCTTGCAGACAGCTTTTCTCTGTTAGAGCCTTTCTGTTTCCTCCAACCTTTCTGTGGTTGTGTTAAATTGCTTTTGGGGCCAGGCTCTTGCAGCAGGGCCGAGGTGTGAGCGTGTCAGAGCCCAGCACCTTTGCAGCTGATCTCACCTCCCTTCTCACAGGAGCTGTCCTGGCTGAGACAGCTCGTGCCACTGGCAGGTGGCACAGAGGGGCCTCACCCCCAGAATGCCACACACGTCTCTCTTGGCAGGCAGGTGGCTCCACAGTGGCACTTTCTGCTCCCTGAAATGTGGAAAGGGCTGGCATCTGCTGTCCCAGAAGTGCTCATGAGATGTGCTAAGAGCTCTGGGATTTCATGATTCCTCTGTTGGCACATCCTCACCAAAGACCTGGAGCCTCCATCCCCCTCCAAGTGCTGCCTTTGTTCCCTCTGGGAGCTGCTTCTGTCCCGTCCTCATGGTTTTCCAGGCTCACCTGGGAGGGGGATCAGGGTGTGCAAAGCTCTGGGTGCAGCCAGAATGGCTGCAGATCAAATATTCCATGCAAAACTCCCTGGAGAAGTCACTGCCAGGAGCTTTTCCTCGGCCTGCACATCAGCCTGTGTGCTCAGAGCTTGTGGGAGAACTTCCATGGCAGCAAAAGTTGGGAGTGAGCAAAAGGAGAGGCTCACAGGGAGCAGGAAAAGAGAGCAGGAGAAGAGAGACAGAGCAGGGCCCATTTAGGAGCAATCATGACACATAAATCAGATGAAAAACCACACAGCTGTACCCAGGATGCTTGGGGATGAATAAAATTCAAGGGAATTGCACATCATCTGCCCCCAGCCTCGGGCATATGCCCAGGTTTGCCCATATCCAGAGAAAAGCCATGAAAACACAAAGATTCAGCCAAGCCCTGAGCTGGGGAACGAGGCAGCTTGGCAGGAACAACCCCCAGCTCTGGACAAGCAACAAGACCTCGCCATTGCCCAGCCCCTGCCACCTCTGCTCACCCCCAGGAACTCCCACAAATGATCACAAAGGTGGTGATTTCATGCAGCTGCAAAATGCCCTCACGGGAAGGAGGGGAAGTGTGGAATTCTGAAAAGAGCCACTGCAGGTTATAAAGCCATCCAACTCCAGTGGGGAAATCCAGGGGAGGGGAAGGAGGTGAAAAGAAATGGCCACAGGACAAGAGCAAGAGAAGGAAGAAGGAAAGGAAATAAAAGTCATCATCATCATCATCATCATCATCATCAGGACACAAGAACAGGACGAGAGACAGAGCGCTTTCCATGGGCAGTTCCCCTGGGAAAGGAGCCACCGTGTCCGTGAAATACAAAACCCAGTGCCCTCCAGCTGGAGGGGGCAGCAGGTGCTGGGACTGGTTTGGCATCCCCTGGGGGCGAAGGGTCCAGTTAGGAGCAGAAAACCCTGCAAGGGAAAGGGGAGAAAGGCTGGCCTTAGAGGGAGCAGTGGGGAGCACCGGGATCACCCCGACCTGGCCTTTCCGTGTGGTGGGCAGGAGTTTACAGAGCTGGGGGGCTGGGCAGGAAGGTGGCCTTTAGCCCTATCCACAGGTGGGAAACTGAGGCACTCTGGTAGAGTCCAGACCCCAGAGGATGTGATTCCTTGGAGAAAAATTCCTGCCAAGCCTCAGGGATGTGGGGAAACCCATTCCAGGCACTACACAAGGAAGGGGCTTCACCCCAAGCTGCCAAGGGCCAGCACAAGGAGCACGATCCGTGCAGCTGCCCCAGTCTTTATCCTAAGTAATCCTTCTGCTCAGCCAGGGAAAATCCCACCACGACCAAGCTGAGCAAATGGCAGGACTTGGTGGAGCAGAAACAAACACGGCAAATGTCAAAATTTCTTTCTTTTTTTTTTTTTTTTTTTTTTTTTTTTTTTTTTTTTTTTTTACTTCTGGTTGTTTTTGCAGCATCAGGGAGAAAAATCTCTGGATCTTTCCTGAAGGGGCATGGAGAGCTGAACAACACCTGGAGCCAGCCAGGCTTCCCTGCAGCTGGGGAGAGTCACCCCTGCCTGTGGGTTTTGCCAGCCTGGAAGCAGGCAGAACCATTTTCCTTTGCATGGGATTGTCAGGTCTGAGCACATCAGTGCAATAAATTGGGAAGCTGGGGGGATTTATCCTAGAGAGGTGACAGCTATTCCAGAGCAAAAATCAGTGCCTTCCTCAGCCTCTGCTTCAAGGTGTGCACAAAAACCAAAGCTTCCTTCCCCATCCTTCCTTCCCCATCCTTTCCCAGCCCGTGAGGTGGCTGCAGGGGTTAAAACAAAGGTGTGGACTCACTCATCCGTGTCTTTTTTGCTCTCCTCGATGAAGGCAATGGACTCGGATCTAAGGCGGTTTGTCACCTCGTACGTGCGCAGGGTGACTCCAAAAATATCCTCGTGGTACCGGCTGTCATCCTGGGAGGGAGGGTGGCAGAGGGAAAAAGGGCATTTGTGAGCACTCAGGGTCAGCCCCAGCAAAATCCTGCGTGGTGGGGAGGCAGCAAAAGCGCGGGAGAGGGTTTGGGGTTTGTCACGAGGGGACAGAGTGACCTTCCCAAGGTCACACCCTGGGCACAGTGGGGCTGTTCTGGGCATCAGAACTCCCTCAGCTGCTGGAAATTCCTGGCTGGCAGAGGCACAGTCTGTGGACAGGCAGAGGCTCTGGGCTCCCTTGGATGGGGCCTGGGTGGAGGTGGGGACATGGTTCAGAAGGGGAAATCCCATGGGAATCATGGGATTATCAATAATGGGAGCTGAGTTATCCTTCTGTGGAGAAGCAGAGCTGTTCCAGCACCCACCCGTCGGTCTGTGTCCCAAACTGAGCTCACTTAAGCTTCAGCTGCATCATCTGTGTCTGGCACGGGGTGCCCAGACAGGGAGATTTGCAGCAGGGACCCACAAGATGCCCTGATAAATCCATTTATTGACAGATGGCCAACAAGCCCTGCCGGGGGCGCCCAAAAGCGCTGGCACTGGTGCTCAGCCCGCTGCCCAGAGGAGCCAGATGACCTCCCTGTGCACAGAAACCTTTGGCATGTCCCCCTGCTGACCCTCCCTGGGCACAGGGGCAGGCAGCAGGTGCAGTGCCCCTGGCAGGAGTGGCAGTGGTGGCACGCTGCAGACAGCACTCACCCGCAGCTTGCTGAGGAAGGCTCCTGCCTCCTCTGCTGACAGCTGGCCCTGCTGCCTCACGATGAGCTGCACGGCCTTGAGGACGTCCCCGGCCATGGTGACATCCCCGCAGACGTAGATGTGGCCTCCCTGCTCCTTCAGAGCTTTGAACACGGTCTGGGCCAGCTGCTCCTGTAACACGTCCTGCACGTATTTCTGAGAGATGAGGAGGGAGCCGGGATTAACTCGGGTTTGTCCTGCCCTGGGGGCAGCATTGAGGGGTGGCCCCTCTTTGGGGGACACAGCTGTGCCTTGCAGCACCCACAGTGACAAAAAAGAGATGGGGACAGCAGCAAAGCATCCTTCTGCTCTTGCATGGACACACCTGCACCATCTCTTCCATTGCCAGGCCTGTTCAGTCCCAGTGGGAATTTGGAGCAGGTATTTGCAGTGGCTGTGGGTCACTCCACTGGGTGATACCCTTTCCCCTTTCCCCTTTCCTTTCCCCTTTCCCCTTTCCTTTCCTCACCTTTCCTCTCCTTTCCCCATTCCTTTCCCTTTTCCTTTCCCCTTTCCCCTTTTCCCTTTCCTTTCTCCTTTTCCCTCTCCTTTTTCCCCTCCTCCCTTTTCCCATTCTCCTTTCCCCTCCTCCTCTCCCACCTGGATGGCAGCAGGAACAACCTGGGCACACATTCTGGCTGGCACTGGGATGGTGACACGCTCTGGGAATGGTGCCCACAGGGAAGGGACAACCCTGCCCATTTCTGTGCCCCAGGGATGAGCCACCAGTGGCCAGGGACCCTGCCCAGGCTGGGCAGCATTCCCGGGGCCATGCCCACCTTTGGTCTGTCGGGTTCCCGGGAATAGGCCGTGTACAGCTCTCTGAAGACACCCTGGCTCTTGGCAAACAGCGTCTCCTCCTTGTAGATGTGGTCAATCCTGGACTGCCGGCAGCCAAACACCAGCACCATGGGGCACGGCTTCAGCCCTGGGGACAGCGTGGGGACAGCTCTCAGCCCGGGGACACCAATTCCCACGAGGGGCCACCAGTTCCCACCAGCCACCTCCAATTCCCACCAGCCACCTCCAATTCCCATGAGACATCTCCAATTCCCACGAGACATCTCCAATTCCCACCAGCCACCTCCAATTCCCACGAGTCGCCTCCCTCCACACTGCCACCAGATCTGCTGGGACACCCCCAGCAGGGCGGG
The DNA here is from genome assembly GCF_012460135.2 of Molothrus ater. NCBI lineage: Eukaryota > Metazoa > Chordata > Aves > Passeriformes > Icteridae > Molothrus > Molothrus ater. The sequence goes on from NC_050495.2 coordinate 12,351,519, forward strand.
ACCCCCATCCCAGCACCCCAACCAAGGGTTCCCAAAACCTGTGTGAGGTGAGGAAGAGGATGGCCCCACCCAAAATCTGTGTGAGGTCAAACAGGGGGCAGCTCTACCCAAAATCTGTGGGGTGAGGAAGAGCACAGCCTCACCCAAATCTATGTGAGATGAGGAAGAGGATGGCCCCACCCAAAATCTGTGTGAGGTGAGGAAGGATGGCCCTGCCCAAAATGAGGTGAAGAAGAGGATGGCCTCACCCAAAATCTGTGTGAGGTGAGGAAGAGGAAGGACGGCCTCACCCAAAATCTGTGAGGGGAGGAAGAGGACAGCCCTACCCAAAATCTGTGTGAGGTGAGGAAGAGGATGGCCCCACCCAAAATCTGTGTGAGGTGAAACAGGGGACAGCTCTATCCAAAATCTGTGCGAGGTGAGGAAGAGGATGGCCCCACCCAAAATCTGTGAGGCGAGGAAGGACGGCCCCACCCAAACTCCGTGAGGTGAGGAAGAGGACGGCCCCACCCAATCTGTGTGAGGTGAGGAAGAGGAGGGCCCCACCTTTGTGCTGGATGTCGAAGAGCCGCTGCTGCCAGAAGCTGCGGAAGGGGGCGATGCCGGTGCCGGGGCCGATGAGGATGCAGGGCACCTGGGGGTCCTGGGGCAGGTGGAACCCGGGGGCACTGCACACAGAAAAGCTCCAGTTAAACACCAGCAGGGTGTTCCCTCTGCCCACAGCCAGCTCCCAGAGAATGAGGGGCAGAAAATGAGGTGAAATCCCAGGATGTGGCATTTTGTGCAGAATTTCCCTCAAAGGGGAACCATTTGCTCACAAACCCAGCCCTGTTTTCTCCCACACTGTGACAACAATTGAGGGCAGAGAGCACATCCTGGGAGGGGTTTCACCCCCTCCTCTTCAGGCCTGGCCTCTGTGGGTCACTCACCCTCGTACAAAGCAGGGCACCACTTCATCCGTCTGGATCCGACTGAGCCACGAGGAGCACACTCCATGGTGGATGGGTCCCTCTCCATCTGGGAAGGGAGGGAGGGAGGGAGGGAGCGAGGGAGGGAAGGAGGTCTGTACATGGCACATCACTGTTTTCTTTCCTAAAACCCTCTCTGCTACATCCTGCATGAACACCTCCCTGAAACATTCATATCTCAGCATCCATTCTCCAAGAACTTGGCAGAGTTTTGCACTTGGATCCCTCTGTGGAGCTACCCAGGACCCTGACCTGGCAGAGCTGGACCTCCACAATGCTTAGGGAGCACACAGCTCTCCTTTGAGCATTTTTGGCAGGAGCAGCATTGTGATGCACCCAGACACAAACCCTCCATGGCAGCGCCACTGTCCTCCCTGTGTCCTGCAGAGCACCAGGATTGTGCCCATCCACACCATGACCGTGCCTGGACACATCAGTGTCACTGCTGCACAGGTTTTGCTACTAGGAATGTGGATTTTAGGGTGGGCAAACAATCCTACATGGAGCTTGGGTTATGGACCTGCCTGTCTCAGGTTGAAAGGTGTAGCTGGGGGTGTGTGTTCTGTCCCCATCTGTCAGAGCTGGGGCAGTTCTCTGCTGTCCATGGGGCAGTTTTTCCTTTATCTCTCCCCCAGCCAATCCTCCCTGCAGGAGATCTCTGCTGTCCATGGCCACTGAGTGTCCCTGCAGGGCTGATCCAATTCCATCATCCCATGGGGAGATGCTGCGCCCAGGGCAGGAGCCAAGCATTCCTACCTGGATCCAATGTGAGCCTGGCACAGCACAGCAGCCTTTGCCCAGTGCATTGCCAGAGGAGCAGCTTCTGCTGCCCTGCATTGCCAGAGGGAGCCCAGGCCCATCTCCAGCAGCCCTGGAGCTGCAGAGGAAAACTCCCCCCTTGTGCAGGATCCCTGCTCCAGCAGCAGCACAGCTGGCACTGCAGGAGGGCTGAGCCCCCATGGGATGGGGCTGTGCCACCCCCTGACACACAGGGGGACAGGGCATGGTCTGACTCTGGCAGTGGGTTTTTTTGTTCTTTGTATTGCATTTGTATTTTTAATTTTCCTCGTAAAGAACTGTTATTCCTATTCCCATATCTTTACCTGAGAGCCCCTTAATTTCCAAATTATAATAATTCAGACACAGGGGGTTTACATTTTCCATTTCAGGGGAGGCTCCTGCCTTCCTTAGCAGACACTTGGCTATTCAAACCAAGACACCACTCCAGAAGTGTCACCTCTGTGTCACTGCCACTCTCCATGCCATGGGCCAGCAGTGGTTTGGGGGAATCTACTCTTGCAGCAGGCAGAAGGGCCTCCAAGGCACATCTCCCTGCCCGAGGTTTGCTGTGGCTGCCCCTGTGCTGTTTCCCCCAGAGCCCAGCCCTGGGGCGGTACCTCGGGTGCGGTAGGACACCACAGCCACGGTGAGGTGCACCTCCCCTGGGTACATCTCTGGGGATGAGCTGATGGAGTAGTAGCGAGGCTGCAGGAGGGGCAGCTGGGTCAGCAGCAGCGTGGAGGGCATCTGCACCGAGGGGAACTCCTCCAGCACCTCCACAATCGTGGGGTTCTTGGACCACTTCCACTCCTCGTACTCCTGCAAGCCCTGGGAAAGAGAGAGGGAGAGAGGAGAGAGCTGCAGGATCCACCTTTTCCAGCTGATATCCCAGGAGGTCCGTGGCAAAGCTGGCAGTGAAGGCACCATGAGCCCTGCTCAGGGCTGGAGACTCAGCCTAAGCACAGTGTGGGATGGAAATGCCTGGCTGGGCTGTGATTGCCCCCAGGCCCTTGCAGAACCTGGGGCTTGGGCTCTTTACCTTGCTGAGCACCTGCAGACGTTTCTTCTCCTTGTCACTGGTGGCCAGCAGAGCAAACTGCTGCAGCAGCAGCGGGGTGGGAGGGGTGGTGATGTCCAGGTAGTACTTGAAGGCCTGGAAGATGGTGCAGGGTGGGACACGGTTCTCGTCTGTCCAGTTACTGATGACACCTGCCAGGAGGGAATTCAGCACGAGCTTGATGAGCAGCAGGGCCAAGGTGGGCAAATCCTGGTTCTTATCCCCCTCTGAGGCACTGGATTAGGGTTTTCCATCTCAGGCAGGGAATCAGGAAATCCCTGAAATCCAGTGTTGGGATGGCCCCTCCACATCCCTTAATTCTTCTTCCCAGTCCTAGACATTGCCCTTTCTAAGGGAATATAAACACCTTTAGTTTTGCCATGGAAAATCTTCCCCAGGGCCCTGCCCACCCTTCTGTCACAGACATCTTTTATGAAAAATCCTTTCCTTAGGACTTTTCTCCTGAGAAGCTGAGAGGCCTCAAGAACAAAATGTAACCAATGGTTATCTGCTGCTGTGGAATGCAACAGGTGCATCTGGGATGGGGCTCATGTGGCTGTTTCTAATTAAGGGCCAATCACAGTCCAGCTGTCTGGAGTGTCTCAGTCAGTCACAAGCCTTTGTTATCATTCCTTCTTTTCTATTCTTAGCCAGCCTTCTGATGAAATCCTTTCTTCTATTCTTTTAGTATAGTTTTAATATAATATATATATCATAAAATAATAAATCAAGCCTTCTGAAACATGGAGTCAGATCCTCGTCTCTTCCCTCATCCTGGGACCCCTGTGACCACTGTCACACCCTCCAAACCTTGCTCCACATCCCAAGTGCAGACAAGCAATGGCTCTGGGCAGGGCAGGGATGAAGGAGGAGCTCCCAATCCACACAAACACAGCAGGCAGATGAACATAATTTTCCTAGGGCCACCCACCTCCCTGAGGAGCTACAAAAACTTCAGGGAAAGGAGGAGAGAGGCCACCTGTGCTCCCTGGTTACCTAGAGCCGTGCTCCTCTCCTCCAGCAGCTCCACCTTCACCAGCTGGTTGGTTGGAGGGGCATCCTCAAGCCTGTCGATGAGGGCATTGACCAAGTCCTCGTGGTTGCCCGGGAAGACGCCCAGGTGGTCCCCGGGCTGGTACTGCAGCTCCTGGTGCCCGTTGGTGTGCAGGCGCAGGAAAATCGTCAGGCGGCTGCAGGGCAAGGAGCAAAAGCAGGAAAAAGTGGTTTGGGGGATCCTTCCCCAAAATCACTGACTTTGGGATGATCTTTGGGAAAGCCCCCAAAGATCCTTCAGGGAGAGGCTGAGCCCTGGCCTCAGGAGCTGCTGGTGCACTGGGAAGGGGTGGTGGCATGTCCAAGCTGCGGTGGCCATGTCACCAAGGTCACAGCAGGGAGAAGGGACACTGCAGCACACCCTGACTCACCCTCAGGGACTTTTTAAAAGGGGGAAACCAATTGAACCTCTTGCTCAGCAATTTTATCCTTCCTTTGCTGCTCCACTGTCAGGATCTTTAGCTGGTCAGAGTTACCCCAAGAAAAGTTTGGAAGTCTCTTTTCCCAGCATGGTGCTTGAAGAAGGAGTCAGGGCTCTTCATTTCTCAGTCTCAAGGTTGTTTATTGTTTCTTATCTATAAAAAATTTTCTCCTGCCCTGCCGAGGTCCATCCAGCAGGACAGTTCCAGGCACTCTGCCTGCCCCAGGGCAGGGTTATGTCTTTGTACTAAAAACTACAATGTGTACAATGTTTACAATTCCTTTCCAATACCTATCACCTGTGTTAGACAGTGAGCTTCTACTCTGAACCAATCCAAAAGTGCCACCATCACAGCAGAAGATGGAGGCCAAGAAGAAGAAGGAGAAAGGCTGGACACACCCAGTTCCCTCCATCTTGCCTCCTGAACCCCCATACCAAAACCCTAAAATCTACTTTTCCACTCTGTGATAACTTCACAAACCCACAGGTGTTTTGGGCTCTGTGCCAGGGCTTCTGAGCCCCCTGGCAGGGGTTTTGGCTGCTCAGGACAGCCAGAGGGATGTTCTGGGTTCCCACACCCCTCCAGCCAGTTCCCCATCCCATGGGCTGAGGGAGGGACCAGCAGGAATTCCACCATGCATGGAGGGCAGGAACACCCCCACTGCCTTCCAGGCTGACTCATGGCCAGCACAAAGGTGGATTCCCCGCACGTCCAGGGCTCAAGGGCTGTTTGTAGCACTGTTCTGGGTGCCCCAGGTGTGTGTCCAGCTCCCAGGACAGCTGCATCTCCTACCTGGACTTGGGGCTCTGCAGGTTCTGGCGTGTGAGGAGCCGGGCTGCATAGACACGTTTTTTGTGGATGCTGTACAGTCCTGAGGAGGAAAAGAGTCAGGGAAGGGATTCAGCAGAGCATGGCCAAGGCTTCTGTAGGATCACTGTGGGTTCAGCCCCTCAGACCAGAGCTGACCACAGGGGTTTGACCTCCCTCCTGTGAGCCCAAGGGATCAGGAACCCCAGGGGTGATCCAAGCACGTTTTTTAGTGACAGAAGACTCCAAAACCACCCCTGTGACACTCGGCAGTGCCCTCACACTGCCCACAGCTCCCCTTGCTGCCAGTGCCACCGGGCTGGCAGGAGAGTGCCTGGGTTTGGGCAGAGCTGAGCTGGTGCTGCAGGAGCTGCAGGAACCATGCTGAGGGGCCAGGTGTCCATGGGCTGGACCTGCCTTTGCTCCACAACACTCCACGGAGCAGCCTTGGACAAAATAAGCCTGGAAAGATCCCAATTTTCCAGCTCCTTGCTTCAAAAAATGGGGTCAGGAGGAGGGAGAGCAGATCATGCCCAAACATCTCTGTTACAGACACAGACAGGACCGGCCTGAGGGGCCTGGGGCTGTTCCTTGGGCATGGGATGAGGGGAAAGGCAGGGCTGAAACACTGGGGATTTAACAGAGACAAAAAAAGGGGTCAGGAGGAGGGAGAGCAGATCATGTCCAAACATCTCTGTTACAGGACCAGCCTGAGGGGCCTGGGGTTGTTCCTTGGGCATGGGATGGGGGGGAAAGGCAGGGCTGAAACACTGGAGATTTAACAGAGACAAAAATTGGGGTCAGGAGGAGGGCTGGGGGTGGAACACAAGGGCAAGGGGATACAAGGGAGGAAAACTGCTTGGGACAGGAGGGGTTTAACAACTGGATGTGGGAGGAAGGGGTTTGACACTTGTCAGAAAAGTAGCAAAGAGATAAACTGACACCTGGCTCAATTGAATAACAAAGACAAGTCTGTGTCACTCTAAAAGCAGGGGGGAGAAAAGCCTAAAAAACTACCAAACAACGAATCAAACAATAACCTGCAAAATAAAAACACACTGCAACATCGGAGCAGACCATGCCCAAACATCTCTGTTACAGACACAGACAGGACCGGCCTGAGGGGCCTGAGGCTGTTCCTTGGGCATGGGATGAGGGGAAAGGCAGGGCTGAAACACTGGGAATTTAACAGAGACAAAAAAGGGGGTCAGGATGAGGGAGAGCAGATCAGGTCCAAGCATCTCTGTTACAGGACCAGCCTGAGGGGCCTGGGGTTGTTCCTTGGGCATGGGATGGAGGGAAAGGCAGGGCTGAAACACTGGGGATTTAACAGAGACAAAAAAAAGGGGTCAGGAGGAGGGAGAGCAGATCATGCCCAAACATTTCTGTTACAGGACCAGCCTGAGGGGCCTGGGGTTGTTCCTTGGGCATGGGATGGGGGGGAAAGGCAGGGCTGAAACACTGGAGATTTAACAGAGACAAAAATTGGGGTCAGGAGGAGGGCTGGGGGTGGAACACAAGGGCAAGGGGATACAAGGGAGGAAAACTGCTTGGGACAGGAGAGGTTTAACAACTGGATGTGGGAGGAAGGGGTTTGACACTTGGCAGAAAAGTAGCAAAGTAGCAAAGAGATAAACTGACACCTGGCTCAATTGAATAACAAAGAAAGTCTGTGTCACTCTAAAAGCAGGGGGGAAAAAAGCCTAAAAAACTACCAAACAACGAATCAAACAATAACCTGCAAAATAAAAACACACTGCAACATCGGAGCAGACCATGCCCAAACATCTCTGTTACAGACACAGACAGGACCGGCCTGAGGGGCCTGAGGCTGTTCCTTGGGCATGGGATGAGGGGAAAGGCAGGGCTGAAACACTGGGAATTCAACAGAGACAAAAAAAAGGGGTTTGGCCCCTCTACCCCTGTGTGTTGCCCATGTTCCCCACAGGCAGAGCCCCCCAGGCCTGTACCTTGTGTGAGCTCCGGGGCCTCAGCCACGTAGGTCAGGCGGAACTTGCTCCTCTTCCAGCTGCGGTCGTTGCTGATCAGGGAGTTGTTGGCTTTCTCGATGTTCACGTCGTCCCCCACGCAGAACACGTCACACGCTGCCTGCAGCACCCACCAGGCCCTCAGGCACCCCCTCAGCCCAGCCCAGCTGACCCCCTCACCCAGCCCACACGGACAAGGAGCCCCCAGCAGCGTGGGGCTGTACCACTGGCCATGGCCATGGCTCTCCTGGTGGTGCTCTCCTTCCCACCTATGTGGGACGATGCAGGGATTCAACACGTTGGTGACCTTTGGGTGGCCAGCACAAAGCAGAGCATCAGCTCCACCCTCTTTACTGTGGGCTGGGGCGGTGCTGGAGTGTCCCGGTGCCGGGAAGGGGAGGCTGGGTTCGGATCCAGCTCCAAGCTCCGTCCTTCTCCCCCCTGCTCCTCCCTGCAGCCCCAGGTTACCTTGAAGACCTTCTTGGCCCAGGTCCTGAAGGATTCCTCCTGGCCACAGAGCTCATCCCCCTCTCCCATGCGGAGGATCCTCTCTCCCCCCAGCTCCTCCAGGAGCGTGTCCACGGCGCGGGCGAAGGCGCAGAAGTGGGGGTAAGCCCTGGAGCCCAGCCCAAACACGGAGAACCTGTGCAAAGATGGCTCAGCTGTGGCTGCTCAGCTGGGAGGGACCCTGAGGGGGAAGGTAATCCCACCAGAAGACACCAGAGTTTATTAATGTGGTCCCTAAATTGTAGGGCTCACAATTCTCTCAGCACACAAGGTGATGAGCAGTTTTCAACCTCAGTGTGCAGTGGGGTGACTCACCACAATGCAGCTGTTTTCACTTACTATATGAACAATTTATTCTCAGAATTCAGTTGATGTGTGGCTTTGGTGAAAATTTGCAGTTTGTGCTGCACTGGAGACCACATGTCTGGGTAGCAAGTCAGCAAATGACAGGTCAAGTTCAAAAGCTTCATCCAGATATAGCTATTAAGTTTTAAAAATCGCAGCTACTGATCTGGATTATTTCAGTTCAGAGGCAGGTCTCACAGAAACATGACAGGAAAAAGGATATTTTAAATTTGCCAGAGCACAGCTGGCCCCTCCTGTCCCACCACCACCCACAGCAGCCTGGAGGGGTCTGCACATCGCCCCAACACCTTGGGGTGAGGTGGGGTCTGTGCAGCACTGGCTCCTGCCCTGTCCCTTTACCTGACATTTGCCAGGGGCCCCGTGCTCTCGAAGTTGTCCCTGGGGTCAGGGCCATCGCTGGAGGATTTCCGTGCGTCCGAGTAGGAGGAGACGCTGTTGAACCGGACCTTGTAGCTCCTGTGGACAACAACAGCAGCCAGGCTCACACTGGGGGCACCCCCTGGCTTGGGGCTCACAGGGGGGCTCCAAAGCAGAGCTCAGGGCTCACGATTCCACCAGCAGGCAGTGTGGGAAGAGCAGAGGAATGTGCTCCCTCCGGGGGTAGAGCCATAGCAACCCCTGAGCATCCCCAGCTGGAGCAGGGATGCTCCATGAGGTCCTGGTCACCTCCCACCGTGGTGCTGGCCACCACAGTGACACAGAGCTGCCAGGACCTTGGGCTTTACCTGCCCTTCCCTGGCAGCACACAAGGTCGGGTCTGTGTGTCTGAAGAGATATTCTGAGGGTTCTTTCATTCATAGGAAGTGGGAAATTAAAAAAAAAAAAAACAACAAAAACCAGAGTGAGAGAAGAAGGGGTGAGGAGGGGGAAGGGGAGCCGAGAAAAAAAAATAAAATCTGACAACAGCAGAAGTATTTCTGAATTGAGCCATCTCCCAAAATTGCTCCGCACAAGAGTTTCTAAATTTACAGGCAGAGCAGTGAGCAGTGAGCAGCGCTGTGTGCATGAGTCACGGCACAGCTCCTGCAGCCAGCACAGCCCGGCCCGGAACGGCATGGCCTGGCATGGCATGGCACGGCATGGCATGGCATGGCATGGCATGGCCTGGCATGGCATGGCATGGCACAGCACGGCATGGCCCGGCCTGGCATGGCACAGCATGGCCCAGCATGGCATGGCATGGCACAGCATGGCCCGGCACGGCATGGCCCAGAACAGCATGGCCCAGAACGGCATGGCCCGGCATGGCCCAGCATGGCATGGCACGGCACGGCACAGCTCCTGCAGCCAGCACGGCACCGCCCTGCCCAGCACGGCACGGCATGGCCCAGCATGGCACGGCATGGCATGGCCCGGCACAGCACGGTACGGCCCGGAATGGCATGGCATGGCATGGCATGGCACGGCACCGCACGGCACTGCACGGCACAGCAGAGCTCCTGCAGCCAGCACGGCACGGCCCTGCCCAGCACGGCACGGCATGGCCTGGCACGGCATGGCCTGGAATGGCATGGCATGGCCTGGAATGGCATGGCATGGCATGGCATGCATGGCCCGGCATGGCCCGGCAGGGCACGGCACGGCCGGCCCGGCATGGCCCGGCACAGCATGGCATGGCATGGCATGGCACGGCTCCTGCAGCCGGCGCGGCACGGCGTGGCACGACACGGCACAGCATGGGAGAACACGGCCTGAGTCAGGGACAGCCAGGTCACAGGGCCCCAGTGCCATCTCTGGCAGGGACAGCCAGGGCCATCTCTGGCAGGGACAGCCGGGTCACAGGGCCCCAGTGCCACCTCTGGCAGGGACAGCCAGGTCACAGGGCCCCAGTGCCATCTCTGGCAGGGACAGCCAGGGCCACCTCTGGCAGGGACAGCCGGGTCACAGGGCCCCAGTGCCACCTCTGGCAGGGACAGCCAGGTCACAGGGCCCCAGTGCCATCTCTGGCAGGGACAGCCAGGGCCACCTCTGGCAGGGACAGCCGGGTCACAGGGCCCCAGTGCCACCTCTGCCCCCCAGCCTCCCCCCTCTCCCCAGACCTCCACTCTTTTCTGCTCCTCCACTCTGCTTGCCCTGGCCATGGCCTCCCCTGGGTTATCCCGGGTTAGGGGGCCTCCCTCCCCGGCCTCTGAGGTGCTCCCAGCTCATCTTGCAGTGTGGGAGGTTTTCTGCAACCCCAGGCTCTGTTCAGGGCAGCAGAACCCTCTGGATTGGAGGGGCACAAAGCCCAAAATGCCCAGCTGGGTGCTGGGCCCAAGGCTGGGACAGCAGCTGGAATGAGAAGGTCCCTGTGGTGTGGGATGGATGGGCTGCACTTCAACAGCAGGTTTGGAATAGGAATGCTTTGGAAAACCCTTGGGAAACCCTTGCTGTAAGACATGAGGAGCCTAATACCAAGCCCAGCACAGCCTCAGGGCTGTGAGCAGAGCCCTGACAGGCTCCTGTGACACTGTCACACTAAGGCCACCCTGCCCTGAGGGGTCTCAGCATTCCCTGGGGAGCTGGGATCCCTCAGGGCTGCATGGGCAGGAGCTGCTCTCTCCAGGTGCCTTTAACCAGGCTGACACTGTCCCTCTTCCCCCCACTGCCTCCTCCAGGTCTCCTTTTCTCATTGCAAAAGGTTTTTTGTGTGCTTGATGTTAGCAAGCTCCTGGATATTGGTTGGGGCAATCCAGAAAAGAGAAGCTGTGGATCCCTGGATCTCTGGAAGTGTCCAAGGCCAGGCTGGATGGGCCTTGGAGCAGCCTGGGACAGTGCAGGGTGTCCCTGCCTGGCTCTTAGAAACTCCCACCAGTCCTTAAATCACACTTGAAGTTATCTGGGACAAACAAACACCAAACTCAGGGGCTTTAACCTCCTCAAATCTGCCTGACCAGCCATGGGCAGCACCTCTGCAGCCAAGGAGAAGATCCTTGGGATGAGAACCACGTGTGGAATGCTCCTTCTCCATCCTCACCCCTCCAGGGCAGCCTGCTCTGTCACTGTCCCCATGGAGGCACGAGGCCATGAGGAGCCTGCTGGGTTTTCAGCTGGGCAGCCCTGCAGGGATCCATCAGCAGGGCCAGCTCTGGAGAGCCACAGACTGGTCCCTGTGTGTTTGTCACCAGCCTGGAGCCAGGGCCATCCCAGCACAGACTGGTCCCTGTGTGTTTGTCACCATCCTGGGGACAGGGCCATCCCAGCACAGACTGGTCCCTGTGTGTTTGTCACCACTCTGGAGCCAGGGCCATCCCAGCACAGACTGGTCCCTGTGTGTTTGTCACCAGCCTGGAGCCAGGGCCATCCCAGCACAGACTGGTCCCTGTGTGTTTGTCACCAACCTGGGGACAGGGCTATCCCAGCACAGACTGGTCCCTGTGTGTTTGTCACCAGCCTGGGGACAGGGCCGTCATAGACAGACTGGTCCCTGTGTGTTTGTCACCACCCTGGTGACACTGCCCTGAGCCAGGGTGCTGGAATTGCCCTGGATCCCTCCTGAATTAAGGAGCAGCCCTGTGCCAGTTGCCAGCTCAGGAGATATTCCAGGGCACAGCAGTGACCCAGTTCAGGGAAATATTTTATTCTTCACAGCTAAAATTAGAGGAGACCCCAAATGATCATTGTCAGAGCCCTCCCTTCCTTCCCCCCCTGGGATCTGCACAAAGCTCATCCTCCCCTGAAGGGGGATTTTCTACAATCCCACATTCTGTCTCCTAGGTACCGGTTACAAACATCACAGGATTATCACAGCTCTTATTTTCCCTAGAAATCTTTTCACACCATGCATGGAGCTAAATCTGGTTCTCCAGCCCTCCCCCACCTACATCTGCAAGGCTGGGAACTCCCTTCTACCTCCAACTCTTACTATTTTGGTGCCTCCTGGACAGGCCCTGGCTCTCAGAATCGATGATTTGGGGAAAATTCCTACTTTTATATGTTGTTTTCACAGATTCCTGCCTCTTCAAGATGAAGAGAGAAGCTTTGAAATGTCACCCCAGGGAATTACAAGCTGGGATCCACAGGCACCCCTGACTCTGGGTTTTTGTCCTCCCTGGGACCTCCAGTCTCTCCATTCCCTGGGTCTCCAGGCGGGTCCCATTCCTGGATATTTGCAAATGTGAGATCTGCCCGAGGATTTCCCACTCCCCTGTGAGAGGATGAAGGCGGGGAAACCTGTCCTGCATGCTGGGGTTTGGACTGGGAGGGGAAAGGGTTGGAGTGGGAGGGGAAGGGGTTGGGGTGCTCTTACTTCCTCTCCTCCAGGTTGGAGTTGGGATTCTTCATCTCCATTAATGCACAGCCAAATTTCTACAGAGAAAGAACAAAAAAAAGCCATCAGTTTTGCCAGGTTTTGCAGGAAACCAAGCCCTGAGCTCAGCCTGGGCTGTGGCTCCGCTCCCTGCTCGCAGCCCAGCTCACAGCCCCCCAGCCAGGGCACTGTCACCTTCTGTGTGACACTGCTGGGGTCACACAGCACGAACTGAACATTGGACCAGTGGCTGTGTCATGGCATGGAACCAGGAGATGTCCCTGCTCCAGAGCAGCCTGGAGGCAGCTGCAGCACCTGGACCTGTTTTGGGTCCTTCCAGCTCAGTCTGAGCCAAAAGGGGACGTTCCTGGCCCTGTCCCCTGCTGTCCCTGCTGTCCCCTGCTGTCCCTTGCTGTCCCTGCTGTCCCCTGCTGTCCCCTGCTGTCCTACCTCTCCGTTCTCAGGGGGGTCCCCGTTGCCGAAGGTGCTGGTGACCACCAGGACCATGGTCTCGTGCTCCAGGTGCACCACATCATACTCATCCATGGCCATCACCTGGGGGCACAGAGAGGGCACAGAGAGCTGGGAGCCTCCTGGGCAGGCTGGGGATGGGGACAGCACATCCCTGCTGGGACCTCTGCACGGGGAGGGTGGGAACAGGAGCCTGGAGGGACAGGGCCAGCCCTGGGGCTGCCACCCCAGGGGCCACAGCTGCAATCAGGGCAGGAAATCAGGGATTTTCCTCCACCCCAGACCCACAGGGGCACACCCTGAAGGCCCCTGGCAGCTGTTTTCACACCATGATCTCACACCCATCACGTGTCAGGAGCAATACCTTGGCATCAAAGGCGTGTTTGAAGATCTCACAGAGGGTTTTTGCATAGACCTGGGACTTCCCTGTTTCCGTGGCATACAGGATGGTGGCCTTGACCCTTTTGGCCATGGCTTGGCCCATCAGCTTGGCTGAGAACTTCACAGCCCTGGGAAGCAGGAATAAATCCCAGTCAGAGCTTGGACCTGACCCATCCCTCTAGGCCAGACCTTTTTATTTCCTATTAAATGAGCAGCCTTACAAAGCTGCAGCATCAGTTTTTTTGGTTGTCACATGGCAAACAGAGAAGCCTGGAAGAGCTCGACTTGTCAGAGAGGAAGAGGAGATGGGGGAGCTTGAACAGAGCTCAAATACCTGGATGGGGTGAAGGAGAAAAATGCTAAACCAGGCATGGGGGTGGTATTTCTGCAGGGGCACAGAAGCAGGAGAAGGATCAGAGGCAGGGAAAATAAAAAAGAAGGGAAGGGAAGGGAAGGGAAGGGAAGGGAAGGGAAGGGAAGGGAAGGGAAGGGAAGGGAAGGGAAGGGAAGGGAAGGGGAAAAGAAAAGAAAAGAAAAGAAAAGAAAAGAAAAGAAAAGAAAAGAAAAGAGAAAAAGCTGGAACCAACCAGAGCTGGAGCTACAGGAGGAACAGCAGCTCCTCCATCCCTTAAATCCAACCCAGCCCTGCTGCACACAGAGCCTGGGGACACCCAGGTCACACCCAGCTGTCCCAGTGCCTGTGATTTGCACTCTGGTGACCTTCCCTGGGAGGAGCAGGCCGGGGGTGGCACATTTACCCCAGCCTTGTGCCCAGCTGGCTCTTTCCTGTGCCTCAGCCATGCCTGGGGGCTTTTCCTCCAGGTTTCCCCCTGGCTCAGGCACACAGAGGGGCCCTGGGGGTCCCCAGCCTCTCTCCAACCCTGGCCCAGGTGATGCAGCACCAGGAATGCTGATTCCTTGTCTGTGGCACCACTGGGAGCACCGTGATGGGGCAGGGGTTGAGGGTTTGTTGTTTTAGGGACATTTATATCACATCAACACTGGTTTTCCTACACGCCAAACACTTTTTTTTTTACTAAGTGGACCACCAAGCTTTTAAATGGGGCCACCAGAAAGGCAGAAATCCATCAGGTCTGGATTTAGGCTGCTGTTGCAGCAGGGAAAGGTGATTTTAGGGAGTCTGAGGGAGCACAAAGCATCTCTGTGGCCTCTGCAGCAGGAAGGGCTGCCTGATTCACTCTGACAGCCCTTGCCCCGGGTTTTTGAGTTCAGCAGGGCTCCTGCAGCCCCTTTAGAGGAGCTGTGGGGAACAGAGGCTGCAGCTGGAGTGTGGCCGTGTTCACAGGGGTCTTATGTTGAGGGAAGAGATGAGGATCTGACTCCACGTTTCAGAAAGCTTGATTTATTATGTTATGATATATATAAAATAATAAATCAAGCTTATCAAAACTATACTAAAAGAATAGGAAAAAAGGTTTCATCAGAAAGCTAGCTAAGCTAAGAATAGAAAAGAATGATAACAAAAGTTTGTGGCTCAAAGAGCCTGAGCCAGCTGGGCTGTGATTGGCCATTAATTAGAAACAACCACATGAGACCAATCCCAGATGCACCTGTTGCATTCCACAGCAGCAGATAACCATTGGTTACATTTTGTTCCTGAGGCCTCTCAGCTTCTCAGGAGGAAAAATCCTAAAGAAAAGATTTTTCATAAAAAGATGTCTGCGACACTGGAGTGGTCACACTGGGTAGGAGGAGCCCAGCTTCCCCCTGCCCCTCCTGCCCAGGAATACTCTGGCTTTGGGGAATCATTTAGGGAGGACAAAAAGAGGGAAGAAGAGGTAGAAACTCCTGCAGGCTGGTTTATCCTGCCTGCCCCTGGCAGGGTCAGCCTCAGGAACGTTTCTGTTTGCTGCTGCATCACCACCCTCAGTGCAGTTCTGGCCCCTGTCCCCAGGGCAGGGACTGCAGGTCTGGAGGCTCAGATCTGACCAGATTTTTGAGTCTGAGCAGGCACCAAATCATGCTCAAGGCTCTGGGCTCAGGCTGCCTCTTCTTCAGCTGATAAGCTCAGATCCAGACAGGATTAATGGTGAATTACAAAAACAATTCCTTTCCCTACACCAGGAACAATGGAGATTTTGTTTTAAATGACCTGCCACGCTCACATTTTTATAAAACCATCCCTCAATGGGGCAGAGGGGAGCAATAAAAGCATTTTTTTTCTCCAAACTCCATGAATCCTCCTGCTCTTCCCCCGGCCCCAGTGTCACATTCCTCAGCTGCTGCTCCTGTTTATGGATGCACCACGGAGAGCAGCTCGCAGGAGGTGACAGCTGAAGAGTGGGAGCAAATTGATGGCAGGGATTTGGGGAAACTGAAGCATGGGGAGATGCTGTGACGAGCCAGGGCCACCTGGCAGCCTGGCCACCGTCCCCAGGGCACACCCAGCCCGCTCCTGCCTTGGCCCAGGGCTCTGCTGCCACAGAACCAGCAGCTCCTCTCTGCCAATGGCCCCCAGGGGAGGAATTTGGGCCAGAATCAGCCAAATTGTGCTTCATTCCTGCATCCCTGCTGCTGAGGAGCCTTGGCAGGGAAGAGGGACTGGGGTGGCCCCTTGCCAGGGGTCAACTGACCATGAAGTGCAAATCTCAGCTCAGCCCTGATCCATCTGCTGCCTGCAGGGAGATTCCTCATTCCCATCTCCCCCCTTCCTTCCAAAGCAGGTGTTTGGAGGGCTGGGCACACACTGGGGGCAGGTTCTCCTCATGTAGGGAAAAGTCAATGGGAAAAGAAGGAATATGGACAGGAGTTGGATCTCCTAAGTGCCAGCACAGCCCTGAAGAAGGAAGGGGAATCTTCCTGCCCCAAGGAAAGGAAAAATGGGCAAAACACCCTCCAAAAGTGGGAAAGCCATCCCTGAGAATCAAAACCTGCTAACCAGAGAATGAACAGCTTGGGAGAACAAACAATACCCAGGATCTGGGATTCACCTGGTCACACCCCTTTTGGTGGTCTGAGGGGGTGCTCAAAGGACTGCCTGTGTCCCCAAATGTCCCTCATGGCAGGTAAAGCCTTCAGTGGCCCAAAGCCCAGGCTCAGAGCCCATCATCTGTAGGCTGCTGCACACACCCACAGGGTGCCTAAATCCAGGAGCAGCCCCAAACATTCCAGGCCTTTCCAGAGCCTGCTGGTACTCACTTTGCCAGCTTCTTAAAGCCAATGGCCCTCTTCTTGGTGGGTGTCCCATTGACCCCTTTCCAGACGTGGGTGTTCCAGGGGTCCGGCTAGGAGAGGGAAAAGCAGGATCAGAGGGTGGGGAGTGCCCAGGGCTTGGAGAAATGCAGCATCCACAGCACTGAGAGTTAAATTCTCCCAGTCAGGAAGGGGAGGAATAGCTGCTACTGCACAGCTCTGCCTCTCCTCTCTGTGTCCCTGATCCTTGGAGCCTTGTGGGGGGTTTGTTTGGGCAATGGAACATGCCCAGGAAAATTGCCATCTAATAAACCCTCCTGGCTTGTAGCAGCATCTGGCCAATTGCTCTGTCACCTCTCGAGAGCAGCGTTAATAGGCCACAGCCAAAAAGAAGACAACGCCAGAAGGAGAGAGGTGATGGAAACAGATCCTTTCCCCTGCTCTGCCACAGGTTTTTTCCCCTAAGAGGCCCTTTGGGAAGGGGAGACAGCTGAAGGCAGGAGCAGGCACACAGAAGCTCATCCCGTGCCCTTGCAGGCTGCAGTCAGAGCCAGGAAGCATCGGGGGGCCTGGTGGGCTGGGCAAGGAGTGAACAGACTGCTCCTGCTCTGGGATTATTCCTTAAGGGCTCTTGACTAAAGGTCACATTGTGTGGAAAGGCTGGATAACGAGGGAGTGTTTGCTGAGGGGATTTTCCTCAGGGTCTGCAGGGTTCAACAGCCCAGCAGCAGCGTCTGAGCCCCTGTCCCACTGCTGGATCCCCTGGGTGCAGGAGCATCCTCTCAAACCTGCAGGCTGGGATATGGGGTATGGGATATGCGGTACAGGACATATATCCACTCAAACCTGCAGGCTGGAATGGGATATGGGATATGGGATATGGGATTTGGGATATGGGATATGGGATTTGGGATATGGGATTTGGGATATGGAATATGGGATATAGGAGCCATTCTCTCAAACCTGCAGGCTGAAATGGGATATGGGATATGGGATATGGGATATGGGATATGAGATATGGGATATGGGATATGGGATATGGGATATAGGAGCCATCATCTCAAACCTGCAGGCTGGGATGGGATATAGGATATTGGATATGGGATACAGGAGCCATCCTCTCAAACCTGCAGGCTGGAATGGGATATGGGATGTGGGATATGGAATATAGGAGCCATTCTCTCAAACCTGCAGGCTGGGATGGGATATGGGATATAGGATTTGGGATCCAGGAGCCGTATCCACTCAAACCTGCAGGCTGAAATGGGATCCAGGAGCCTTCCAGGCCATTTCCTCACCCACCCATTAGGCACTTCCAAAGTGTGATTAAAAACTGGGAGCTCAGGTGTCCCACATCCCCACGGAGGGGCAAAGCCCCATTATTACACTATAATGCTGGGGTGAAACATCCATTGTGCAGGAGTTGGATGGTGTCCGTCTCCTTCCTGCACCTCCTGAACTCCCACTCCCGCCCCGCCCTGGGCCAGAGGCACGGTGGAGGGTGGGGACAGCACCTGGTACTCAAAGGAGGGCGTCAGGCGGTAGTTGAGCATCTCCTGGTGGAAGACGGGGGTGATGCTGCCCGACATGGGCGGCACAATCCACACCCAGTCGGCGGGACAGCCCCCCCGGCACCGGTACTCGTTCTCCATGTGCTTGATGAAGGACTCGGTGGCCGAGTGGTGATCCACGATGGTCACCTTGTCACTCTGCAGGGGGACAAGAGAGCAGAGCCAGCAGCTGTCAACACATCCCAGAGGGAAAAAGCCATGACTTTACATCTGGAGCTGTTTGTCCCAAATATTCCCTACTCCCATGGTCTTTGGGGATGATCCAAGGTGGCTGCTGACCCTGGTCTTCCAAGGGGGCTCTAAAGTGCTTTGAGAATAGATGTGCTATGGGAGCCCTGTTCCCCCTGCTAATTGTCCTGGTCCAAGCAAAGATGAGATGGATGGGATGGATGGATGGGATGGATGGGATGGATGGGATGGATGGGATGGATGGGATGGATAGGATGGATGGGATGGATGGGATGGATGGGATGGATGGATGGGATGGATGGGATGGATGGGATGGATAGGATGGATGGGATGGATGGGATGGATGGGATGGATGGATGGGATGGATGGGATGGATGGGATGGATGGGATGGATGGATGGGATGGATGGGATGGATGGGATGGATAGGATGGATGGGATGGATGGGATGGATGGATGGGATGGATGGGATGGATAGGATGGATGGATGGGATGGATGGGATGGATGGGATGGATGGGATGGATAGGATGGATGGGATGGATGGGATGGATGGGATGGATGGGATGGATGGGATGGATGGGATGGATAGGATGGATGGGATGGATGGGATGGATAGGATGGATGGATGGGATGGATGGGATGGATGGGATGGAGCATCCTCTGCTCAGACCCTTGGGAAGCTCTTCCAGCAGGGCAGCTCCAAGCCAGCTCTGGGAAGGACTTTCCCCCTTTGAGGCTGGCTCACCAAGGACTGGTTTTGCTTCTCAGCCTTTAGGTGCAGGCTGGGGAAAAGCCTGGGCCAGTTCCTGCCTCACGGATAGGTCAGAAGGGCTGGATTTCCCCCCTGCTGGGATATTCCTTCTGGACCAGCAGGACTCAGGTGCTGGCAGCGTTGTTTTACAACATCCAGAGTGTGGAGATTATTAAATCTCACTCCAGCAGCCCAAATTCAGGAGCACAGCCCAATTTCAGCCATTGTGCTTGGGCGGATGTCTCCACACTTGTCCCACCCTGTCCCTGTGTCCCTCCAGCTGGCCCAGGCACAGCAGGGTCTGAGTGAAGTACCTGGAAGCTGTAGAGCACAGCGATGTTGATCTCCACCAGGGCCTGGTCCTTCCACAGCGAGGATGTTTTCCTCATATCCAGGTTCATTTTCTTGGCCACTTGCTGTAACAACATGTGGCAGGAGGGGAAGGATTTAATGGGCAAGAAACAAGGATGGGAGAGGTCTGCTTGGGGAGAGGAACCCAGAGGAGAGGCCCAGGCTGGCACAAGGCACCCACAGGGCAGGGAAGGGCTGATGCTGTGCTTTCCTCTGGGAAGAAATCCTGTCTTTTCCTCTCCATGGCAGGAGCACGGCCCTTCCTCCTCCATGAGCAGAGGCAGCTGGCCAAATGCTGCTGAGGAGGCCTCCAGGAGCAGCTGGACACTGCTCTGGTTTTCAGGAGACTGGGGAGGGATGGAGCCCCTGTTATAACACAGCATTCCCTGGGAGGTTTTGATGGATCCAGACCCCTGCACAGGCACCTTCCCATGGCTTGGCTTTGTCCCTCCCAGTGTGGGCAGTCCCTGAGCCATGGGACCAGCTGGAGGGTCCCCAAGGGCTCACACATCCCTGAGGAGCCACCAAGGGTCTCTCCACCCTTTCATGTTTCAGTACTTGGCCTCAACTGAGCACATGACCAGGTGCCTGCTGATCCCTAAGATTCTTTGGGAAGCCTGTGGGAAGCTCCACAGGGATCACACTGGCTGTGTCAGACACCTGCTGTCCCCACAGGACACAGAGACCTTGCCAGCCCTCAGCCATGTGGCTCCAGGAGAATTCACAGAATTCACAGAATGACCTGGTTGGAAGAGACCTTCAAGACCATTGAGTCCAACCCAGCCCCAGCACCTCAACTGAACCCTGGCACCCAGTGCCACATCCAGGCTTTGTTAAACATACCCAGGGATGGGGACTCCACCACTTCCCCAGGAAGCCATTCCAGAACTTTATCACTCATGCAAAACTTTTTCTTAACATCCAACCTGTATTTTCCTTGACACAGTTTGAGGCTGTGTCCTCTGGTTCTGTCAGTTCCTGGAGAAAGAGCCCAACCCCACCTGGCCACAGCCACCTTTCAGGAGTTGTAGAGAGTGATAAGGTCACCCCTGAGTCTCCTTTTCTCCAGGCTGAGCACCCCCAGCTCCCTCAGTGGTTCCTCACAGGGTTTGTGTTCCCAGCCCCTCTCCAGCCTCGTTGTCTCTGGATGCGCTCAAGCATCTCAACATCCTTCCCAAACTGAGGGGCCCGGAGCTGGGGCCCAGAAGGGACACCCTGTGCTCTCCCAGTGTCCTGCCTGCTCCCCAGTGACCCCAGAGGCCCGCCAGGAGCAGCAGGAGGTACCTCCAGGATGTTGTAGCGGGAGTTGTCGCAGTAGTCGCGGACGCCGATCTCCGTGCCCATGTACCAGCCACTGAAGGGGCAGGCTGAGAACTCCAAGCCCCCGATCTCCAGGAGCATGTTGGAAACGGCTGGCAGCCCGTACCACTTCAGGCCCAGGTCCTTAAACCACTCAAACCTGCCGGGGAAAAGGGTCAGGATTAGGCAACCAGCCAGGAACTCCCTTCCCAATGCAGGCAGGGGGATGGGGGAGGTCACTTTGCCACCAGGGTGAAGGACTTGAGCAGAACATTTCCATCAGTACCTTCCTTTGGGGCTGTTCATGGGGACAAGGTGATTATGGAGGGGTGTAAGCCTTGGGAGGCTTCAAGGAAAAGGAAATTTTCCAAGGAAATCAGTCTAGATACAAGGGAAAGCACTGAGACATGGACACAACCTCTCTGCCAACTTCACTGGAGGGAAGATCTGGGAGAGGGTGTTGGGTGAAGCCCCCAGGCCATGGCAAGGGTGGAACCAGGGGAGCTCAGTCCTGCTGATCCCCTGGAGCAGTTCTGGGGCTGCCCCTGACTCACTTGGGGTGCCGGATGGGCACTTCCAGCACAAGCTCTGGTGGGATTTCGAAGAGCTCGGGGTCGTTGCCGTTGGCTTGGAGGAGCAGGGGCAGGATATCGAAGCGCCCGTACGGAGCCTTCCAGCCTTGCTGGATGCAGATCTGCAGGGAAAATAAAGGCAGGGTTGGTGGTGTCCCAGCAGGTCACCTGCTCTTCAGACACTGTGGGCAGGGAATTGTGTGGTCCTTAGGAACAGCTCCTGGCAGGATTTCTGCCCTTGTGGTTGAGCAAAGGGAGCTACAAACAGGGGGTGGCCTGTCCCAGCCCACCCATGGCCAAGTCAGGGCAGTTTGGGCTACAAATGAGACTGGAATCAATCCCCAGTAGGATCGTGGCTTGTGCCTGTAGTGGTGAAGGAGAAAACGGGTAAGAAAAGCAGAAAAGTGACAAAACCCAGCCTTTACTCCTGGG
Source organism: Molothrus ater (assembly GCF_012460135.2). NCBI lineage: Eukaryota > Metazoa > Chordata > Aves > Passeriformes > Icteridae > Molothrus > Molothrus ater. The sequence goes on from NC_050495.2 coordinate 12,372,864, forward strand.
GAAAAACCTAAGGGTGACACAAACCCAACCTGCCTGGGTGGTGCTGCCCTGGACAATCCCAGACTGCTTGACCCAGCCCCTCCTCCCTCTGGGAGTGCTCAGAATTCCCAGCAGGCATGGGAAGGGTGGGTTTAATGTGGGGAATGGATTTGTAGAGTTCTCAAAACCTGACAGAAGGCCCACACAATGTGCATCTGTATGCAAACCTTGAGATAAGAAATGTTGACTTAGAAATGCCATTCTAGGAATAGGACAGACATTGTTGGGAGAGAAATGGAACTAGAAACAAGTTTAAAAGGATGAGCTCACAAATAAGACTGGATACTTTGGAGAAATAGAACTATGAAAGATCATTGTAGTGGGACCCACCAGGGGCAGTTCTGGATGATTGGCTTTAAGGCATTTACAGCATGGTGTGGCTAAAGCTGATAGGCCAAGAAACACTTAGAGTGTATTGTAATTAGGAAATAATTGGCTTCTGATTGTGATGGCATGAATTATAACATCTGTATTGTCTCACCCTTCACATGAGACTGAAAATGGAATAAAAGTTCTTCAAACACCTCACATTTGCCCCATCTCTCATTTATGGGGACAAGGTGATTATGGAGGGGTGTAAGCCCTGGGAGACTACAAGGAAAAGGAAACTTTCCAGGAAAATCCATCTGGATACACGGGAAAGCTCTGACAGACAGACAGAACTCCCTGCCAGCTCTGCCAGCTTCAATGGAGGGAAGACCTGGGAGAGGGTTTTGGGTGAAGCCCTGCCCTAGGGTGATGTTATGATGCTTGTATCCCCATTCCTGTGTTCTGTTTGTGCTGGATATCATGTTCTGTGCCTTCCAGACTGGCTCTGAAGAGCAAAGTTTTGTTTTGGTTTTGTTATCAGCTGCTCCCCCACGGCTGGTGGGACACACAGACAGGGCAGTGCATGGGTGCTGCTTTTGCTTTTTGCTTTGTTTTTTGCTTTGCTCTTGCTTCGGCTTTGCTCCTGCTTTGCTCTTGCTGTTTGCTCCTGCTCATTAGTTAGTTTAGCCAAGCAGCCCAAATTTTCCCTGGACTGTTTCTCCTTTCCCTTTTTTGGACCTACTCGAACCTGCTCCGCACTGGGACCTGGGAACACCGAGAGTTTGCACCTTGTGGCTGCAGCAGCTGCCCCAGCACAGGAGGGACTGAGAACAGAGCGGCCACCCCCAAGAGAGACTTTCTGAATTTGTCATCTTTTTCAGAGCGGTGACAGAGTGGTGTCACCTGGTATTGTTCCTTTTGTGTGCTGGGGGTGCTGTGCCTGTTAAATAAACAGGTTCTTTCCACTCCTCTCCGAGGAATCCTTCCCGAAATGGTAGGGGAAGAGGGGCTGTGTGGGTTTGCTTTCTGGAGGGGCCCCTTTGGAGGTTTTTTCTCCCAAATTTGCCCTAAACCAGGACAAGTGGAGAAGGCTCAGGAAGGGCAGAGTCAGACAGGCTGGTACCTCAGTGAGCTCCACGTTGGCGGGGTCGCCCAGCACGGAGCCGTCGGGCTGTTTGTAGCCGGCGTAGCGGATCAGCTGCGCGTTCCAGATGCGGAAGTCGTGCTTGCTGTCCGTGCGCTGCGGGAAGATGGTGATGGCCGACCTGGGGGGAAAAGGCAGAGCTGGTGGATGCCATGAGCTGCAGGAGGGGTGAGATGCTGGAGGAAAAGTGCTGCCACCACCTCTGGGTGTGCCCTGAGCGAGTCCCTGAGAGTCGGTGGATCTGGAATTTGGGGTGTTCCCAGCTCCTGGCTGCTCACAGGGGGTTTCAGATCTGGAGAGCAGTCTGAGCTCTGTGCTGTATGCAGAATATATAAAAGGGGAAATAATGGGAAAATCTTCCCTCTGAGGTCTAACAGGCAGCAAGAAGAGAGAGACTTGAACCAGCAGGACTCCTCCACCCCAGATCAGATCCCTCTAACCCTTCCCAGGACTGCTGCTGGCTGTGCAGTGCCCAGACCCAACTCCAGCTGGGTCTCCACTCATCCAGTGGCCCTCGGATTCAAAGCCTGGTGACTCCCTGGTGGCTCACCTGAGGTTCCCCTTGTTGGTGGCGTACTTGATGTGGTTGCAGATGTAATTGAACATCCCATGGGCTGTGGTGCAGTCCCGGGCATCAAACACCTGGAACAGGGAAGCAGTTGTGGGGATGTTCCAGCTCCTAGGGCAGAGCCAGGCAGAGGAAACACAGCACATGGAGAACTCCAGGCACCACTGTGGCTTCTCAGGGATCTAAAGCTCCGTAATTATGTGTTCCCTGCCTTTGGAACATGTGGATGTCTAATCCAGCTGCCCGTTTTGCTTTGGAGAGGTGACTCATCTGCTGCTCAGGCAAAAACCTCCTCATTCCCGTGCTCCCAACCTGCTGCTGTTCCTGCCTCATCCCCCAACAATTACAGAGTCTGCTCTACTTCTCTTCAGCACTCAAAGCTGGAGCAGGACAGGTGCCAGCCAGGGCTGGGGGGCAGGGAATCACGGAATCATGGAATGGCTTGGCTTGGGACTTTTAAAGAGCATCTCACTCCACCCCCTGGCCATGGCAGGGACACCTTCCACTACCCCAGGGTGCTCCAAACCCTGTCCAGCCTGGCCTTGGACACTGCTAGGGATCCAGGGTCATCCATGAAAGCATGGGGAAATCAGGAAGGGGCATGAACAGAAGTGGCTGTGCCCATTCCCTGTGTGAAGCAGCCACAGGAGCTGCTCAGCAGCACTGGATTTGTTCCAGGTTACAGGAGGAGAGTACAGCTCTGTACCAAGGGATTCCCTAGGGATCACTGATTTCCAATCCTGTTCTGTGTTTCCCTTGCCAAAAGGACACTGAGCCAAACCCTCCCCTGCTGGATCTCAGTACTGAGGACAAATGTGTCCTGCTGCCTCTCTCCAGGTGGAGCAACAGGTTCGGAAGCAGCAGGAAAGATGTTGGAGCAGGATCTGATATTGGAAAACATCCCCTGGAACACCAGCTTCCATTTCAGACACAGCCACCTCATCTCCCATCCCACAGACACTTTTCCAGCCCCTGCCAGCATCCCAGAGCTGCTGAGGGGAGCTGTGTATGCTGAACACCTGCCCCTGGGCCTGTGCTGTGCTTCCCAGGTGCTGGAGAGCAGGAATTTGCCTCTCCAGAACTCCAGCACGCCCTTTGGCAGGAATCTCCTGGGTGTTTGTGGTGGGATTGGTGCTCACCTGCAGCTTGGACCACTGGATCCTGCCCACGCAGCGCGCCGCGTTCCTCCAGGCGTGCTTGGCTCCGTAGATCAGCTCCGTGTCCCGCAGCTGGTACGTGTCAGTGGCCTCAATCTCCTTGGTCACCTCCTCCAGCCTCTCCATGTGGGCCTTGGAGCCGGATCTGGGAAGGTTGGGAGCAGAGGAGGTGGAGGGTCAGGCGGAGGGCAGGGAATGCTGCTGCTCTCCACCTGGAATGATTTGTTCCTACACATCCACAGGGATTGTGGGGATGGTTATCCCAGATTTGGGATAGCAGGTGGGCAAGGACCAGGGGGAGAGAGCAGTGGCTTGTGCAGAGACACAACAACACCAGGAATGAAACTCTACCCAAGAAGCAGCTGCTGGAGGAGCACCAGAGCCTCCCCCTGCTGTGACTTACACGGGTGGGAGATCACATCATGGAATCATGGAATGGCCTGGGCTGGAAGGGACCTTTAAACTCATCCCATTCCACCCCTGCCATGGGCAGGGACACCTCCCACCATCCCAGGCTGCTCCCAGCCCCAGTGTCCAGCCTGGCCTTGGGCACTGCCAGGGATCCAGGGGCAGCCCCAGCTGCTCTGGGCACCTGTGCCAGGGCCTGCCCACCCTGCCAGGGAACAATTCCTGATTCCCAATATCCCATCCATCCCTGCCCTCTGGCAGTGGGAGCCATTCCCTGTGTCCCTTTCCTCCATCCCTTGCCTCAAGTCTCTCTCCATGGTTTTTTTTTTTTTTGCCTCCTTCAGGCACTGGAAGGCCACAAGGAGGTCACGCCAAAGCTTCTCTTTTCCAGACTGAACAATCCCGACTCTCTCAGCCTTTCCTCCCAACAGAGCTGCTCCATCCCTCTGATCATCCTGGTGCCTCCTCTGGTGTCACTCCAGCAGCTCCAGGTCCTTCTCGTGCTGGCCCCAGCTCTGGGTTACACGTGTGACCTCTCAGCACCAGCAGCAGCCTTGGGCTGAGGCAGCATGTGGTGTTGCATTTTAGTTAAATGCTATGCTCTGTCTCACCCCTCGAAAATGTATGAAAATGTTCAGTTTATTCCAAGCCTGTGATCCTCCCCTGAAGCATCATGTATCTGCAATCCCATTGGCCCAAGGCTTATTCCACCCCACTTTGAATCTCCCTGTTAAGCTGTGCAAGGGAGATCAGACTCTCTCTTGGCCCTTCTCTCCCTAGGTTCTCCCTCTCTCCCCTTTCCCCCTTCTCCCTCAGAAGCCATGCTGCTCCTGGGGGTGGGACCCCAATAAACCTTCATCTAATTAGCACCCTCAGAAGCCGTGTGGAGTCTCCTTGCCTGCCTGCTGCTTGAGCAAACATACAGCTTAGGGAGCCCCCCGGGTCCCCAGGCAAATCACAACCAACAAATGGACAGCAACAAATGGCGCCCAACGTGCGGCACGAACCCATGACCCTGGGATTGAGTCCCATGCTCTACCATGGAGCTAGGCAGGCAGCAACAGCAGGACCAACCTCTTTATGGAGGAGTAGTACTGGTCAATGAAGTCCTTGGCTAGGAGCAGCACCTCCTCCTTGCTCCTGGTGTCCTCTGCCTTGCGGATGTGGGGGCTGGGGGTCATCACGGAGCCCATGCAGATCTGCTCGGTGCATGCCGTGGCCTGAGGGGACAGGAGGGAACAGGAATGTCCTGGAGCCACCACGGCACTGCTGGGCTGGGCTGGGGCAGTCAGCGATCAGCCACAAACAGGGACATTCCCAGCTGGCTGGGGCCACTGAGTGGTGACAGCCAGGCCATGTGCAGACACCACTTGTCCCTCCTGATCAGACAGTGGAGAGATGGGGTTCACACCCCAGCTTGGCATGAAGTCAAATGCTTTTCCTTATTTAACCCAATGGATTTCCCTCTCTTTGCTTATTGCACCAGATTTGAAATTCAAACCCTACTGGAGTGTCTCAGGTTGAAAGATGCAGCTGTGGGTGTGTGTTCTATTGCCCATCTGTCAGAGCTGGGGCAGTTCTCTGCTGTCCATGGGGCAGTTTTTCCTTTATCTCTCCCCCAGCCAATCTTCCCTGCAGGAGATCTCTGCTGTCCATGGCCACTGAGTGTCCCTGCAGGGCTGATCCAATTCCATCATCCCATGGGGAGATGCTGCGCCCAGGGGAGGAGCCAAGCATTCCTACCTGGATCCAATGTGAGCCTGGCACAGCACAGCAGCCTTTGCCCAGTGCATTGCCAGAGGAGCAGCTTCTGCTGCCCTGCATTGCCAGAGGGAGCCCAGGCCCATCTGCAGCAGCCCTGGAGCTGCAGAGGAAAACTCCCCCCTTGTGCAGGATCCCTGCTCCAGCAGCAGCACAGCTGGCACTGCAGGAGGGCTGAGCCCCCATGGGATGGGGCTGTGCCACCCCCTGACACACAGGGGACAGGGCATGGTCTCACTCTGGCAGTGGTTTTTTTTTTTTGTTTGTACTATTGCATTTGTATTTTTAATTTTCCTCGTAAAGAACTGTCATTCCTACTCCCCTATCTTTACCCGAGAGCCCGTAATTCCAAAACTATAATAATTCAGACACAGGGGGTTTACATTTTCCATTTCAGGGGAGGCTCCTGCCTTCCTTAGCAGACACCTGGCTTTTAAACCAAGACATGAATTCCTCCACTTCTGCATTCCTGGGTAAATCCACCTTGGAAATGGTGCCATTCACTCATCGATGCTCAGGGAATTTGGGGCAGCTCTACTCACCATGGCAGTCTTGAGGTGCAGGGTGTCGTGGAGCACGGATCCCGTCTCCCAGTTCTTGATTTTCACAAAGCGGGGGCATTTGGAAGGGCTCCCGTTGGCGTTCTTGGTTGGGGACTGGCGCCCAGATGACGGCGGCTGGAAAAGAGGGAACACCCAGCACAAGGTCAGAACTCATCAGCAAAATCCAGGAAAAGGCCCCTGTCAGAACCCAGGACATCCCTCTGGCTGCCCTGGATGGCTCAAGCCCCTGCCAGGGGGCTCAGAGACCTTGGCATGAAGCCAAAGAGACCTGTGCCTTTGATTTTGACCCATGGAAAAAATTACCAACTTTATATGAGGATTCACAAGCCACGGAAGTTTAAGTAGAATGATAGTTTGTTACAAAATAGAAAAATAGAATTTTGGGGTTTTAGAATGGGAGTTCAGAAGCCAAGATGGAGTGATTTGGGCATGTCTTGTCCTTCTTCTTTATTCTTCTTAGCCTCCATCTTCTGGGTGATGGTGGCACTTTTGGATTGGTTTAGAGTAGAAATGGACTGTCTAACATAGGTGATAGGTATTGGGAAATTATTGTAAATAATGTACATGTAGTTTTTAGTATAAAAAGATAACACCACCTCTGAGGCGGTCAGTGTGACTTGGACTGACTTGCTAGACAGACCTCAGCAGGTCAGGAAAAGAATGTTACAGATAACAGAGAATAAACAACCTTAAAAACCACAGCCGAAGAATCCTGACTCCTTCTTCAAACTCGGAGCTGGGAAAAAGAGACTTTCTAACACCTCAGGGTCATCTCGACCACAGAAACCCTGAGAGGTCGGAGCAACAAAGCATTGTGTATGGCTGGATGGCTGTGAGTAAATTCTGGGGTGACACAGCCAGACAAGGTGTGTTATCCCAATATTTGGTGTTATTTGGGATCCTACAACAGAGCCGTTGACTGGCAATGGAATTAAGAAGTTGTGTCTGGTTATGGGACAGCTAAACCTGTGGGAAATGAGTTAAAAACAGAGGTGGAAGTGACTTGGAGAATGTTGTGTTCAAGTTTCCTAGAGGAAGACTCTCCCCCAAAATCTGTGGGGTGTTTCTTCCCAAGGAGCATCACCTGCTCCGGTTCTGCAGGTGCCAAGCTCTGCCTGGAAGAATGAAGAGCTGAGCATCAATCTGAGCAAGCCAAAGGCACAGCTCCTCTGCTACCAATGCTGGAAAGCTTTAGGAACGAGGATGGATGAATTATCCAAGTGGGGGGCTGCTGAATCATGAGTAGTTGGATTTCTCCAGCCTCAGCTCCCTGACACTGCCTTGGCATGGGCTCATCCAGCTCTCCTTGAGTTCTGTGCCAGCACGGGGAGTCTCAGCCAGCACAGAGCTTTTGAGGAGCAGAACTGGTTACAGGTGCTCCTTTTTGCACGTTTTCACAGATAAAACCACAATTTTCTGCTGTGGCTCTTACTCACCCCAAGCACTTAAAGCTTCAAGAGCCATCAGTGTCTGCCAGTGGGGACAGGGGAGCCTGCAGTGGCTCTGGGCAGCAGAGCTCTGTCTCCCAGGAATCAGATCTTACACAGGGATGTAATTCCATCACTGGAACCTGGTGCTGCTGCTGCAGCTCTCCAGGGGACATCTGAGAGCGTCCTGGCCAAAGCTGCTGGTGTTTGGCACCACTTCAAGGCTCTGCACAGCAGCTCTGGGCTGGGACCGGGTCTGTCCCTTCCTACGACAATCCTGGGGCTGGTGTCCCTTTTGAATTATCTGGTTTTCTTGAAGCTGATGCTGCCTTCAGCAGTGTCACCTCCTTTCTGGAGGTCCTGGGCTCCTGTCACCCCTGCAGCAGGCAGCACAAATTTAAAGAAGCAAAAACCCAGCACAGGGTGGGAGAAGCTGCTGGCTCAGGAGGGAAGGCAGCAGGAGCCACAGGGATGACAGAGCAGCTGAGGCTCCAGCTCTGACTCGTTCCCACTTCACCAGGGGATTGCTCTGCTGCTCCAAAGCTCTCAGACATCAATCCTGGCTGACCCCAAGGCTGAGGCCTGGGCTGAGCAGACACCTTTGCATTTGCTGGCACTGCTGGCCAGACTTTTTGCTCAGTTCTCATTTTTACAATAAGTCCAGACTTTTTCCCCCTGGAAAACAGGGATTTCAAGCAGCCTGAGGCTTGTGGTGTAATGACACGCTCTGAAAACATATTTTGGGAGCAAGGGACAGAGGCTGGAGGGGAAGGCAGAGATTTATAGCCTGAATCCTCAGCAGGACCTTCTTTAGCCCTTGCAGTTTCCAAAAGCTGCTCCCTGCACCCCTCAGGCTGTGCTGCCATGGATCTCTGACATTCCTCATGTCACAGATCCCATGATTGTCCCAAGGAGTGTGTCAAAGTCTGCCCCTTGAAGCCAAATGTCCACAGACCACATCTCAGCCTCCCCTCTGCACGCTGCAGTAACTGAATAAAAAATCTCATGCAGAGCTCAAACCCAGCAGTAAATAAGAACCTCCTTGATGTAGTCCTGCAAAAACACTATTTTTAAACTCTTTTTTTTTTCAATTTTGAGGAGTCCAGCCTGAATCATGGCAGTGGCAGCTCCTGGTCATCTCCCCCCCTGCTTGTTTTACTCTTCCAAGAGAATTGAATCATTCTTTAGTCACCAACAGCTTCCTGTGCTCCCTGACCCACCCCGAGGACCAAAGGGGACAATCTGCCACCTTCCCTCTGAGCCTGATTGCTCAGACCATCTCCCTGAGATGGGCAAAATGTGCTGAAAACAGCTCAGAAATGCAACCAAAACCAATCCTCACCTGCAGCTCCACCTGCCAGACAGAAACCGGGAGCACCAGGCAGGGAGTGTTGATTGCACCCAGCACTTTTTAATGGGAGTTTTGATCTCCTGACAAGGTGTGCTGCTAAAATACTTCTTTCTGGAGCAGGTACGGCGCCAAAACGTGCTGAGAATGCAGATGTAGCCATGTCCCCATCCTCAGAGCAAGACTCAAAAATCTGGCCAAATCTGAGCCTTCAGACCTGCAGTCTCTGCCCCTTCCCTGCCCTGGGTCCAGCACAGCTCCTGGGGACAGGGGACACTGCCACCACGGGAGGACAAAGGGGCAGAACCTCACTGAGGGTTGGTGCTTATCTGCCTGCAGTGCTCTGCCTCAAACCCCTCCAAAGCTGCTCCCCTTCCCCATTTGTCTTTTCCCTGCAGGAGCTGGGCAAGCTGGAATCCTGGAATCACAGAGTCATTAAGGTCAGGAGAGGTCTCTGAGGTGGTTGATCCCAACCTCTGAGTGAGCACCACGCTGTCAGCTGGAGCAGAGCACCCAGTGTCATTCCTTGGACACTTCCAGGGGTTAATGGGACCCCATTAATCTGTTCCAGTGTCCCAGATTGCAAGGAAAGGGAAGGTGTGTATTCTATTTGTGTATTCTATTTGCCATCTGTATGGCAGTTGTCTTCTGTTCATTGGGCAGTTTCCCTTATCTCTTCCACACCCAATCCTCCCTCAGGGGAGACACCTGCTGATAACAGCTATTGAATGTCACTGCATGGCTGATAAGAACTACAGCATCCCACTGGGAGGTGTGAGCCCAGAGGGAGGAGCCAAGCATTCCTACCTGGATATAATCTGGAGGTTCTGGAACACCAGCACGGCTTCTCCACTGGATTTTCCAGAGGAACAGCAGCTGCCTCTCCTTCCCCTGGATCTTCAGAGGCAGAATCCACCCTTCTCTACATGATCCCTGCTCCAGCAGAGCCACCCCTGGCACTGCAGGAGGGCTGAGCCACAATTCCAATGGTTCTGCTGCCAACAGCCTGACCCACAGGGTTTCAGGCTGGGTTCTGACTCTGGCAGTGCTCTTTTGGTTCACTGCATTGTTTATTTTTATTTTCTTCCCTAGTAAAGAACTGTTATTCCTGCTCCCATATTTTTTGCCTGAGAGCCCTTTAATTTAACATTTATAGCAATTCAGAGGGAGGGGGTTTACAGTTTCCATTTCAGGGGAGGCTCCTGCCTTCCTTAGCAGACACCTGTCTTGTAAAGCAAGATATCCAGTGCCTGACAACCCTCACTGGGAGAGGCCCACGGAGATGCTGAATCCTGGGACAGCAGCCAGGCTGGAGCAGAGGTGTCAGCTCTGACACCCCCATCCCGGAGCAGCTGTGGAGGAGAGACAGAACCCAGGGGAGCCTGGGAAGGAGCTGTGTGTGAGCTGGTGTGTGTGTGTGTGTGCTGAAACAGGAGCCAAACACTCCCCGCCGCTGTGCCAGGGAGGCTGCGTGAGATCTTTTCATGTTTTAATGAGGCAGCTGGGATCTGGGTGACTCAGGAGAGGGACAAGCCGAGAGACAACTGCGGCAGCCGGGGCGCACACGCGTTATGCAAACAGCTCCCACCCAGAGCGTGCCGGCACTCCACGGATCCCGGGCTGTCTGCTCCCACAGGAGGAGCCCTGGGAACTCCTTGGGGACACGGTGACAGTGGACATCTCTGTCCTGAGCTCTGCAGGTGCTCACCCTGCTAGGCTGGGTCCCAGCGGGGCGAGAGCAGCAGCAGCCGGGTTGTGGATTTATCTCCGTGCTGACATTTCCGTCCAGACTGCATCAGCCCCGCTCGGCTCAGAGCGTGTCCTGTGCCTCTGCTCAGCTGTAAATCACCCCCACAAGCTGCTCTGAGTCGCTTCCCCTGAGAGCCACACGGGCACAGAGCTCCTGATTGCCCTCGGGCTGCTCGCGAATCAGTCCCTGTGGCTGGAACAGGACCTGGCACAACCTCAGCATCCTCAGGGTTAGGGCCAGGGGGATTGGGCTGCTGGGAAACCAGCGAAAGATGCACTGTGGTTTTGTAAAAAATAACAGAGGGATGGGGATCGATGCCCAGCGGGGCTTTCAGCACCTTATTACGAGCCTCAGTGAGCATTCGCCACCTGGCCAAGTGAATCCACCCAATCCTGCTTCAAAAAAAACCCAAGGAAAGTTCCCACTTGGCTTGACTTTCCCCAGTGTTAATAGTATTTATTGCTGCTTGAAAGAAGTTCAGCTGCCTTGACTGCACACAGCCCTGGGGAATGGCTGGGGGAAAAACCAGACTGCTTCCAGAAAAGCAGGCGTAAGGATTCGGGGATAAGAAGGATAAAAAGAAAGCTGTGCATCCAGTGGAAAAAAAAAATAATAAAGAGTTTAATAGCAGCTTAAGACAGGCGGTTTTGGCAGCCCCAGCACAGAGAGAAATTAAGCTCTGCACACAGAAGGTTATAAAGTGCTTATAGTAACAGACACGGACACGCACGGGGCTTAGCAAAGGAGCAGGAAGACTCTGCAGAGCTGGGGCAGAGGGAGCAGCCCTGACCTGTCCCTGGGCTCAGGATTCCCTGTGCTGGGACACGTGGCTGTCAATTGTGTGGGGGGACACCCAGCCCGAGGCTGGCTGTGCTGCTGGGACACCTGGCCATGGTCCTGAGATGAGGGAGGGGGGAAATGGATCCCAGCCAGGCTGGGTACAGCCCTGCAGCATGGCCAGGGCTGTCCCGGTGCCCTGTGTGGGCATCAGCACCAGCTCAGAGGGTCCAGTGTGTCCCCCATGGGTCTCTGGCACTGCCAGACTGCAAAAGTGCATGGGAACGTCATTGCATGCAGGATTGCCAGGAGAAATGCATCCAGCCCTGGGCCAGCTCAGGAGGGACCTGGAGCTGCTGGAGGGAGCTCAGAGGAGGCCATGGAGATGCTGGAGCCCCTCTGTTCTGGAGCTGTGGCTGCCCCTGGATCCCTGGAATGTCCAAGGCCAGGTTAGACACTGGGGCTTGGAGCAGCCTGGGACAGTGGGAGGTGTCCCTGCCATGGCAGGGGTGGCACTGGGTGATCCTGTGGGAATCTCTGTGGCTTTCAGACCACCCATCCCTCTGCTCTGGAGCCAGGCTGGGAGAAGAGCTGGGGGTGCTCACCTGGAGAGGAGAAGGCTCCAGGGACACCTCAGAGCCCCTTGCAGGGCCTAAAGGGGCTCCAGGAGAGCTGCAGAGGGACTGGGGACAAGGGATGGAGGGACAGGACACAGGGAATGGCTGCCACTGCCAGAGGGCAGGGATGGATGGGATCTTGGGAATCAGGAATTGTTCCCTGGCAGGGTGGGCAGGCCCTGCCCCTGGATCCCTGGCAGTGCCCAAGGCCAGGCTGGACACTGGGGCTGGGAGCAGCCTGGGACAGTGGGAGGTGTCCCTGCCCATGGCAGGGTGGTGATCTCCAGTCTGGTCCCCCAGGTCCTGCCTGGATAATCCCATCAGGGAGATCCTTTTGCCCAAGCCCTGGCAGAGCTTACGCACGTCGTGTTTTCCCCGAGGTGATCTTGGTGGCCTGGCAGGGTCTGCCTGACGTCTCTGGCTCTGCTACAAACGTGGAGTTAATCTCCTCTTGGCAAGGAAGCCTGAGAATTTATGGCCATGGAGTGTGAGAGATGAAAAGGCACCGTGGAAGGCATTATCTGAAGTGCTCTATTGAATTACCATCAGATGAATCCAAAGGACTTTAATGATGCAGCTTGGCCTGGTGCCACCAGAAGGGATCACACTCCCCAGGGAGGCCTCGGCGTCCTGCTCCTGGCTGGGCTCCCATCCCACGTCAGATGAGGAGCAGAATTCTCCAGTGACCTCCATTCCCTGCCTGACCCATGGCCACTTCAGCTCCTGGCCCCAAGGGGCTCAGGGATCCATCACCTGCAGCTTTTGGGGTCACACGCTGTCCCTGCAGGTTCTCTGCGCTGTGAGAACCCACCGGGATGGGTCACATTCCCACAAACCCTGGGAATTCTGGTTTTCCCACCCAAAGCAGCCCCAGCCACGGCCTCTTACCTGCTGTCCTTCAGAGCAGGGGTTGTTCAGGACCACGGGGACGTTGCTCTTCCCCCACAGGTCCCCCGGGACACGATCGTTCTCCATCCGAGCCGGCAGAGCTTTCTGGGGATTGTTCTCCCCTTCCCTGAAACTGAAGGGTTAAAAACCTTTTGGGGTGCTGGCACCCCAAAAGCTCCAAGCTCCAGCTGCTTCCCACAGGAGCCAAAACTTGGCCAGTGCTCCGTGGGAAGGGAGGAAAGGCAGGGCCTCAGCCAGGGCGATGAATCACCGAGGTGAGGACAACCCAAGCACCACGGGAGCTCCACCTCAGAGCCACAGGAGTGCCCACTCTGGCCCTACAGCAGAGCCTCTGCACCCCAAAATCCTGCTGGAACCTGGGAAAACAACCCTGGGAGATGGGGAAGGGAGGCTGGAGAAGCTGGTGGCAGAAGGAGCTTGCAGAGCAGGGAAGAGGAAGAAACAGCCCAGAACAAACAGGAGCTGAGCTCCCAGGAGCTCTCCCTGCTCTTCCTGACCTTTCCACATGCTGGAGTGGAAGTGATTTCAGCCAGGCAAACTGAGGAATATGTGGGATGTATTTGGGTGGAATATGGGGTATATTTGGGTGGAATATGGGATATATTTAGGAGGACTATGGGGTATATTTGGGTGGAATATGGGGTATATTTGAGAGGAATATGGGGTATATTTGGGTGGAATATGGGGCATATTTGGGTGGAATATGGGGTATATTTGGGGGGAATATGGGACATATTTGGGTGGAATATGGGTTATATTTGGGTGGAATATGGAGTATATCTGGGGACAAAATGGGACATATTTGATGGGAATATGGGATATGTTTAGGGGGAGTTGCTGGGGATGAGGGGAGGGCTGGGCACTGGAGACATCTCAGCGCTGGCTGCCCCAGCCCAGGTGGTGACACTGGAGTAGCTCAGGTGTAACCCAGGTGTAACCCAGGTGTAACTCAGGTGTAGCTCAGGTGTGACTCAGGTGTAGATCAATGTACCACACACCTTTTGGGGTGTAGGAGAGGCTCTGAAATGCCACCTGAGCTGGTGCAAAACCTCTGCCAGGTGAGCCCTCATCAAGGAGAAAACAACCAGGGTTTAGAGAGGTGACATTCAGAGAGGCAGGGGGTGGCACCTGTGTCACCAGCACCCCCAAGGCCACCAGGGAAGGGGCTCCTGGGTTGGGCAGAGCAGGGGCACGGGTCAGGATGGGCACAGGCACTGAGGAAATGCCTCAGAAATTGTTTTGCTCCTGCTGTCAGTCCTTAAAAGCCTTCCAGGTGCCACTGAATCAATAATGAGAATTCTCATTAATGGTGGCAGAGTTTGGGCACTGACCAAAGTAGGACATTTGCACCCAAGGCATAAATCACACCAACAGCATGCTCCTGATTCAATTTCAGGAAGACAAACAAATACAAATAAATTCAGTTTCACAGTCCTTGAACTCCTTTAGCTTAAGGAAAAGACTTCATTTAAAGAGCATCTCCCTGTGCTTTTTCTGTCATTTTTCTGCTTTTACAGAGCCATGCTCAGCTGCCAAAATATTTCCCTGGGCTCTGGCCACCTTCCAATGGTTGGAAAGTGGCCACCTCGGTGGGAGTGAGGACGCACAGGTGCCCAAGGGCCGTTTTCCCTGGGATTTCTGTGCCCCTCCAGGCCATGAAAGCTGTTCCAGTTCCTGGTGAGCTGGCCCTAGGAGGATGTGAAAGGGTTTCAATCAGATAAAACACAGCTTTTAAGAAACCCCACCCAAGCATCTCAGCCAAAGGCAACAGAGATCCTGTGACTGTGTTCACAGGGGTTCTTGGATGAGGGAAGAGACGAGGATCTGACTCCATGTTTCAGAAGGCTTGATTTATTATTTTATGATATATATTACGTTAAAACTATACTAAAAGAATAGAAGAAAAGGTTTCATCAGAAGGCTGGCTAAGAATAGAATAAGAAAGAATGATAACAAAGGTTTGTGGCTTGGACAGAGAGTCTGAGCCAGCTGACTGTGATTGGCCATTAATTACAAACATCCAACATGGGCCAATCCCAGCTGCACCTGTTGCATTCCACAGCAGCAGATAACCATTGGTTACAGTTTGTTCCTGAGGCCTCTCAGCTTCTCAGGAGGAAAAATCCCAAGGAAAGGGTTTTCCATAAAAGATGTCTGTGACTAGATCCCAATCCCTGCTGCAGGGGATGGTGATCCACACAGAATCCAGCATGCACAGGGATGCACAGAGATCCTGGGGACAGGGACAGCCAGCAGCCACACATCCCTCTGTGCCCAACCCAGAGGGCAAGCTCAGGGTTTCCTGCCTCCATCCCAGTAATCCCCAGCAGGCAGGCAGCAGGGAATTAGCAGGATGAGAGCCCAGCCAGCCTGGCTGTCCCCTCGGAGCCAGCCCAGCTGTTGAATCTCCTGGAGAGCTCTCATTCATTCCCACATCCCTGCCCTCCTGCCCTGATCCCAGCGTGCCAGGGGACTGGGGGAAATGGATTGGAGAATTCTCCAAACCTGATAGAAGGCCCACACAGTGTGTGCACCTGTATGCAAACCTGGAAATAAGAAATTGCTGACTTGGAAATGCCATGGAATGGGACAGGCATTGTTGGGAGAGAAATGGAACTAAAAACAAGTTTCAAAAGGTGGCCTTGCAAATAAGACTAGATAATTTAGAGAAATAGAACTGTGAAACATGCATTGAATTAAGACTTATGAGGGGTAATTTTAGATGATTGGCTTTAAAGCGTTTACAGCATGGTGTGGCAAAAAGCTGATAGGCCAAGAAATGCTTATAGTGTATAATAATTAAAAAATAGTTGGCTTGAATGACTTGTAATGGCATGAATTATAACATCTGTATTGTCTCACAATGAGAGACATTGTCTCGCAATTATCTCTTCAAATGAGACTGAAAATGGAATAAAAGCTTTTCAAACACCTCTCAGTTGCCCCATCTCTGGGTCAGGAAAGGGCATTGTCCAACAGGGACACAGAGCCAGGTCAGCACAGGGCCACCAAGCTCCTGAAGTCACCTCCAGCAGCTGACAGGCCCCAGCTGCTCCTCACAATGGGCCCAAAATCCAGACAGAAGCACTGAATCCATAAGGAAGAGATCCCTTGGCTCTCCTGGAGCTTGGGACTTGGCAGAAGGAACCTGCTGGAAAACCACGGGGCCTCTCCAGGAGAAGTTTGAGATCAGCCAGAGACCCTACAGGCACCTCCAGAATGGTGCTGGGACCTGAGGAGGGTCTGCAGGGCCAGTGCCAGCACGAGGGAAGCTTGGAGAGGATTCCTGGAGGCCTGGGAATCTCGTTGGGATCTCGTTGTGTGCACAGGAGCAAAGCCATGAACGTTGGCAGCTGGAGAAATCCCAGATGTCAAATGAAACTGGGCATTAATTTGGGTGGTTTGGGATTTCCAGGTCCTGCTGGAGCAGGGATTGCTCCCATTCCTTGGCCTCAAGCACCACCTGACAGCGAGGTGCCCCGTGCTGAGGGACAGGGACATCCAGGTGGGAATTACCTGGTGTCAGAACCCAGCACATCCCTCTGGCTGTCCAGGACGGCCAGGACCCCTGCCAGGGGGCTCAGAAGCCCTGGCACAGAGCCCAAAACACCTGTGGGTTTGATTATGACCCGTGGAGCAAATCACCAACCTTAGATGAAGATCAGCAAGCCACAACAGTTTAGGTAGAATAATAGTGAAGTTATCATGGGGTGGAAAAGTAGATTTTAGGGTTTTGGTATGGGGGTTCAGGAGGCAAGATGGAGGGAACTGGGTGTGTCCAGCCTTTCTCCTTCTTGGCCTCCACCTTCTGCTGTGATGTTGGCACTTTTGGATTGGTTCAGAGTAGAAGCTCACTGTCTAACACAGGTGATGGGTATTGGAAAGGAATTGTAAACATTGTACACATCGTAGTTTTTAGTACAAAGACATAACCCTGCCCTGGGGCAGGCAGAGTGCCTGGAACTGTCCTGCTGGATGGACCTCGGCAGGGCAGGAGAAAATTCTTTATAGATGAGAAACAATGAACAACCTTGAGCCCGAGAAATGAAGAGCCCTGACTCCTTCTTCAAGCACCGGGCTAAGAAAAGAGACTTTCAAACTTTTCTTGGGGTAACTCTGACCAGCTAAAGATCCTGACAACCTGGGTGCTCCACATCCCTTGTGTGCCTGCAGGTGTGGCAGGAGCAGGATTCCTGCTGCTCTTCCCCATGGATTTGTGGCTGCATGAGCACAGCACCGAGGGGCTGACCCTGCTGGGAAAGCACAGCCAAGGGTGGCTGTGACAAAGCCACCAGAGTGACCTGGGGGTGTCCCTGGTGCTGCGCCTGGCCAGGGCTGCCCTGAGCCTCCCCCGGATGGGGCTGCCCACAAGGATCCGGCTCTGTCCTTTTGGAGAGAGGCAGGGAGAGAAAAGCCCATTGAGAGCAGCCAGAGCCTCAGCCCAGCCCGAGCACAGATGGGGGAATAAAAATAAAAACCATCAATTGCTTCATTTTACAAATATTTCCTGGCCCTCGCTTTGTAAGGGCCTTGTTTGCGAGCTGGGACGGGAACAGGATTTTTGGGATGAGTTGTTTTCCTCTCTTGCCGTGGCTGCTGCAGCCCCCAGAGGCACAGGGTGACCTGAGGATGTCACTCACAGCTCCAGCAGGCTGAGGGGACAGCCACAGCTCAGCCCCTGGGCAATGTTCCCAAAAGGATTTTATCAACAGGAGAGCCCCAAAAGCCTTTCTGGTGGGCACTGGGGGGGCACAGCTCCCTCGAGGGAGCCAGGCTGGGCATCCCCAGGGATCTGCCCTGGGAGAGCCACAGGGAGAGAGGAGCCGGCTCCTCTTTTTAGAGAAGCTCAGGCCAGGTTGGACATTGGGGCTTGGAGCAGCCTGGGATAGTGGAAGGTGTCCTGGGACTGGAGCTTTGAGGTCTTTTCCGATCCAAACCATTCCATGAGATGTTTTTAATCCCCATTTTGATATCTTTGGAAGCAATGCTGAAGGTGGAGGCCATTGGTTGGATGAACTCCCCCAAAAGCCAGATCCAGGACCCAGGATCCCTCTCTGACCACTCCCAGATCCATCACACACTCTTGGCCAGATCTCTTGGATCCAGAGAGACCCAAAACCCTGTTTGAGGGGTTTTTGTGATCTGAAAGCCAAATCTGATACTTTAAAAAGGGAAGAGGAATCCTGCCCTCCCCCACTGGTGCCAGGCAGAGCCTGGGATGCTGCCTCCCCTTGGAAAGAGCATCTGGCTGCTTGGAGAAATGAGAGGCACCACTGTTTTCTTTTGACTAATTTGATGATGTTGCAGTGCTCCGAGTGATGAAGCAGAAGGGAAGTTGCTGAGACAGCCCTTTCAGAAATTTCTCCAAAGCTTTTCCAAAAAGAAATTAAAGGGGAGAAAAAAAAAAAAAAAGATGGAAAGGGAAGTTTGTCAGTTTGTCACTCGTCTCCTTTGAATTTCCTTGGCAGAAGGATCTCTCTGATTCCCAGGAAGGGAGCAGAGCCAGCCCTGGCTGCTGCCACCCCAGGCGGGATGGATGATGAGGGTGGCAGTGCCCACACTCTGGTGACAGCTCTGGTGACACTGATAGCATCACTCTGTGCTGTGACCAGGGACCAGCTTCTCCTTCTCCTGGCAAACCTGAGCCTGGGGCTGTGTGGGAAGCTCAGGAGAGAAATTCCTTCCTCTTACCTCATTCCCTGATTGTTCCCCGGGCATGGCTGCACTTGCAGTGCTCCTCCTTCTGGTGGGATAAGCAGCTCTTGCCTCACCTTTCTCTTGTCCCATGGAAAACCACATTCCAGAGGGGCAGAAATTAAAATTCCCTAATTTAATTAATTTAATTTAAATTAAAATTAAAATGCTCCCTTCCCTGGAAAAGGTGCTGGCTGCAGGCTGGAGGGTTCAGCAAGGTCTGGACAAGAGCAGAGGGGGAGGGATGGGGCAGGAGAAGGGATTTCCAGGGTGCAGAGGATGGAGCAGAGCTCAGGAAGGAGGTGGGAATTTGGAAAAAGGAATAACTCCAAAATCTGGGATGCACTCCCTGGAGAGGCAGCAGGGACGGTGGGAACTGCAGGGTGATCCAAGCAAGGAACAAGTGGGAGAGGGGGTCTGGGACAGCACAGAAGGAGGATGAAAAGCCTCAGGAAGAACCTGTGGAATGATCTGGAGAAGATCCTGCAGCCTCAGAACGTCAGGAATGTGCCCAGCACTGGGATCAGGGACTAATGAGCTGAGCAAGCTGCAGCCTCAGGGAGCCTGTGAAATAGGAGGCTGGCAAATGCCTTTGAGGAGGCACTGACACGGAAAGACCTGGGAACAGATCCAGGCAGTCCCAAAGTCCCAACAGCACAGCTCAAAATTCAGCCAGCACCGAGCTGCAACAGCTCCTGTCCCTCCCTGTGAGCTCCTGGAGGATCCCAGCCTGGCCAGGGGAATGAAAGAGCTCAGGGGTGCTGGGAACCACACCTGGATCTCCTGGGGGATCACACCTGGATCTCCTGGGGGATCACACCTGGAGCTCCTGGGGGATCACACTTGGGGCTCCTGGGGGGTCACACCTGGATCTCCTGGAGGATCACACCTGGATGTTCTGTGGGATCACACCTGGATCTCCTGGGGGATCACACCTGGGGCTCCTGGGGGGTCACACCTGGATCTCCTGGAGGATCACACCTGGATCTCCTGGGGGATCACACCTGGATGTTCTGTGGGATCACACCTGGATCTCCTGGAGGATCACACCTGGATCTCCTGGGGGATCACACTTGGGGCTCCTGGGGGGTCACACCTGGATCTCCTGTGGGGTCATACCTGGATCTCCTGGGGGATCACACCTGGATGTTCTGTGGGATCACACCTGGATCTCCTGGGGGATCACACCTGGATGTTCTGGGGGATCACACCTGGATCTCCTGGGGGATCACACTTGGGGCTCCTGGGGGATCACACCTGGGGCTCCTGGGGGATCACACCTGGGGCTCCTGGGGGGTCACACCTGGATGTTCTGTGGGATCACACCTGGAGCTCCTGGGGGATCACACCTGGATCTCCTGGGGGGTCACACCTGGATGTTCTGTGGGATCACACCTGGAGCTCCTGGGGGATCACACCTGGATCTCCTGGGGGATCACACTTGGGGCTCCTGGGGGGTCACACCTGGGGCTCCTGGGGGGTCACACCTGGATGTTCTGGGGGGTCACACCTGGGTCTCCTGTGGGTCACACCTGGGGCTCCTGTGGGTCACACCTGGGGCTCCTGGGGGGTCACACCTGGGTCTCCTGTGGGTCACACCTGGGGCTCCTGTGGGTCACACCTGGCCCAGGGGTTTGGCTGCTGGGGTCACACACGGGGACAAGGGCAGGGGACCCAGGGGATGAAGGAGCAGCACAGAGGCTGAGCTGTGAGAGGTGCGTTGGGAACTGGGCTGATGAGTTTGGGGGAATATGGGGTGCATTGGGGTGGAATATGGGGTCTGTTTGAGGGGAATTTGGGATGTATTTGGGGGGAATATGGAATATATTTGGGCAGAACATAGGGCATACCTGGGGAGAATATGAGATACATTTGGGAGAATATGGGGTATATTCGAGAGGAATGCTGGATATATCTGGGGGGAATATGGGATATATTTGGAGGGAATATGGGATATATTTGGAGGTATATGGGGTATATCTGGGAGGAATCTGGGATATATTTGAGAGGAATATGGGATATATTGGGTGGAATATGGGATATATTTGAGGGGAATATGGGATATATTTGGGTTGAATATGGGATATATTTGAGGGGAATATGGGATATATTTGGGTTGAATATGGGGACATATTTGGAGGAATATGGGATATATTGGGTGGAATATGGGATATATTTGAGGGGAATATGGGATATATTTGAGGGGAATATGGGATATATTGGGGAGAATATGGGGTCTATTTGGGTGGAGTATGGGGTATATTTGGTGGGAATATGTGATCTCCAGGCACAAAAAGCCTCTCTGGATCAGTGATGGAGTAGAGTGATGAGGAAGAAGCCTCAGCCAGGGGAGCAGGGGAAGGCTATTCCCTGCCAGAGCTCCCTGCATCCATTTCCAGAATGGCACAAAAGTGGAAATTCCAGGGAACCTTCTCCTTTCTGAGGTTTTAAAGTTTTGCGTCCAAGTGCAGAAGAATGAAGACAGATCAGAAATGCAAATGAAATGTTTTGAGCAACACAAAGAGATTTTGGTGGTCCTGAGGAAGGTGGAAGAGAATTTTCTCTTTGGGAACTGCAAAATTATGGGGTTTGTTCCAAGGCAAGCTGGAGCCTGAAACCTTGAAACCTTTTCTGAACTGAATTCCTGCTCTGAGCAAACTTCTCCCTCTCGGGGCTGCTGCTTGGACTGAAACTGCCATGTTTCCATCATGCTGCTCATGTCATGGAAGAGACCTGGGAAGGAAAATAAACCCTGGCAACTCAGTGGGGAGGGGGGGAAGGAGGAGGGAAGATGGGACCTGACAATCTCCCCAGAGCTCTGAGGGAAAAACAGACCTGGGTTCACTGGCAGGGAGTGAATCAAACTCTATTTTTGCTTCCTAGCCCACGGTGAGCCTCGTGGCAGAAATGCCAGCTCTCATCATACCTTGAGCCCCACATCTGTGCTCCCTTTCCTGATTGCAGATGGCCTGAGCTGAGGAGCAGCTGTGGTCACTCCATGGACACACCCTGAGGGCACAGGGCGGGAGGAGAAGCCAGCAAGGAGAATTCCCCTGGGGAATGCAGACCCTGGGGGCAGGGGATGGAGAGGAACTGATTGTGTCCCCAAAGCAAATTTAGGATCAATCAATCAATCAATCACAGAATGGATTGGAAGGGATCTTAAAAAACATCCAGTGCCACCTCTGCCATGGCAGGGACACCTCCCACTGTCCCAGGCTGCTCCCAGCCCCAGTGTCCAGCCTGGCCTTGGGCACTGCCAGGGATCCAGGGGCAGCCCCAGCTGCTCTGGGCACCTGTGCCAGGGCTTCAGAACCCTCCAGGGAACAATTCCTTCCCAATATCCCACCTAACCCTGCCCATTTTGAATCCATTCCCCTTATCCTGTCCCTCCATGCTCCTATAAGAAGTCCCTCTCCATCTCTCTTGTAGGGTCCCTTCCAGTTTTCCTTGGAAGTAACACCAGAGAGAGCAGCTGGGTGTAGTTTGAATTGGTTTAACCAAAGCCCATCTTGAGCAAGAAGTTTTTGGCTCTCTGTGGACAAGCTCAGCCTTGTGCCATCCCCTCCTGCCCTGGGAATGCTGTCCCAGCTCCCTGAGCCAGATTGGATCCAACAAAGCGCCCTGGGCTGGGGTGGTCAGCACCAGGCAGAGAGGAGACAGACCAGGATCCATCCCAATCCCACCATCTCCAGCTGGATCAACAGGCAGAGAGGAGACAGACCAGGATCAGGCTCCATCCCAATCCCACCATCTCCAGCTGGATCAACAGGCAGAGAGGAGACAGACCAGGATCAGGCTCCATCCCAATCCCACCATCTCCAGCTGGATCAACAGGCAGAGAGGAGACAGACCAGGATCCATCCCAATCCCACCACCTCCAGCTGCCCCAACAGCCAAACAGGCCAGGCTGGAGGTGTCCTGCTCAACCTTGAGCGAGGTTTTGCTCCCTCCTGGGTGTAGGCAGAGCTCAGTTCCTGCACTGTTCCTGCCTGGAGGAGTCAGGGCTGAGCTGCATCCATCTGATGAGGCTCACTGGGGCTTTTTTGGCATTTTCTTGGCACTGACCAACACTCTCCCCAGCTATCCACTCCCCATTGTTCCCTGGCCTTTCTGCACTTCTCCTGCCATCCAAGAAAACTTGGAGTGCAGGAGACCTTGAGGCTGCCCTGGCTCTGTGTGAGCCGAGCTGAGGAGATGAATCATCCCCAGCCCAATCCCACAGAAATGCCCTTTGCCCTGCACAGCAGCTCCTGACAGCTTCTCCCTGCAGTCAATCTTTCCCACATCCCTGCTCCAGCCTGGGTCTTCTCCCTCATACCACAAGAACCAGGCTGCAGCTTTTCATCAAGCAGGAGAATTTGACAGAAAAGTGGATTTTCATCCCCAAGGTATAGGGATAACAAAGACATTATTATTATTATTATTATTATTATTATTATTATTATTATTATTATTATTATTATTATTATTATTATTAGGATATTGAAAACAAAAAAATGAGATTTTGGTGAAGTTCCTGCTTTGCTGCTTCAAGATCCTTCAGTTTAAGTGAAATCAAAGTGAAATCAAAGCATTTCTGTTTAATCTCTGAATAAATGAGACTCCTCAGAGTAGAATCACGTTTTTCATCCCTCCCCACGGCTGGAGCAGAATTTCCTTGGAGATCCTGCAGCTGCTGGGATGGGAGGACATGGTCTGAAGGGTGAGGCTGCCCCTGTTCAACCCCAATGTTTGGGATTGTGTTCCCTGAGCTAAACCAGAGAGGATTTTGAAGCCTCCCTGCACATTTTGTACCCAGTCCTGACCTTTTCAATGTCTCAATCCTTAAACCAGGCTCTCCCAGGATGGGATTAAAGCATGCATAGCCCAGACAGGTTTTTGGAGAGCATCCTGAGCTCAGGGGTTAACTCACTTCCCATTGCACGGCAGATTTCTGAATTTTCCAAATCCCAACAATTCGATTGAACAATTGTTGAACAATTCTTGTTCAAAAAGTGAACCTGGAGAGTAGCTGTGCTGGGGAGGGGGTGGCAGGAAGGACACACAGACACCAGCACTGAGCCCAGCAGATATTTTTTCCCTCTGACTCAGTGTGAGCACCCTAACAAGCTTTGAGTACCGTGTCCTCCACGGGAAGCAGGAATAAATTGGGAGAGCAGGAACGACATGAAAACAACTGAAAATAAAACAAGGAAGGTGGAAAACACAGAGGGTGTGGGTGGGATTGGGATGGGAACGAGCGGGAGCTCAGCCTTGGCTGGGAGCCCATGGGGGGACCCCGCTGTGGCTCTCCCCTCTTGTTTCTGATAAAGAAAAATGAACACAACGTTTTCCTTTTCCTAAGAAGTGTCTACAGCAAGAGAACCTGAAATTACAGAGAACTTGGCATTTCAGGTCTTTCCGTGGCCGAGGCACAGATCTGCAGCTCCCGCAAACCCTCAGGGCTTTTCCAGCCAGTCAATAAGCGAGGGCAGCCACAACCCTGCTGCAGCACTTGACACTGCTAAAACGTGTTTGGGGACTTGGGGAAAAGCAGCAGGAAAAGGCAACCTAACAGTGTTAATGAACGGTCAGGAGGAGAGGGAGTTGGGACTGAAAAAACCTGGCTGCAAACAACAGCTCTGGAAAGCAGGAAGGGCCCCGGGGAGCTGCCCTGGCTCCGGAGCGGTGCTCAGGGAAACGCTGAGGAAAATCGGGAGCTGTGCCACTTCCCCCTCCTCAACGGGACGTGGGACAAGCGTTGTTCATGTCCCCACCCATGCACACGAGTCCTGAAACAGCGATCTGGCTCTAGGAGGAGCAGGGGCAGATCCATCCCGGCATTTCCACAGGGATTGGCCATCCCGAGCTCTCGATAGGGAACATCTCCCCCATCCCCACCAGGCTGGTCCCACTGCCCTCGTCCGTCTTGGCTTCAGATGGAGCTGGACTGGGGCTCTCCTTCCCTCTCCCAAAAGGTTTGGAAGCTCATTTCTCCTGGGAAGCACCGTGCCCTGCTGGTCCGACCTTCCTCTCCCATTAAAGTTAGAGCAGATTTCAACTGGAGAGCTCTAAAGCAGGACCACAAGGAGAGGAATACCCTGGACATTATTTGACAGGTGGGGAAACTGAGGCACAGAATTTTGCTTCAACTTAACACAAATGGAATTGAGAAATGGAACAGAGATTTATCCCAGCCCAGCCCGTGATCCTGATCCACCACATCACACAGCTCAGCTTTCCATGAGACATTATTCCCAATCTCCCCAATTTCTCATGCTTAGATCTTCCTTCCACAATCTTCTCCCAATTTTTCATCTTCCACTTCCCCCTTTTTCCCCATCCCTTCCCCTCCATCTCCACCCCGCTGTGCCAGGCAGCAGCCAGCTGTGGAGAGGCGCTCACCAACGCCTCGGTGAGCCAAAACCAGCGCGTTCCACCAAAGGTAAAAAATGTATTTAGGGACCTACCAGTCCACCTGGACTTCTATATCCCGTGTCTCTACCTTGGAGGGCGCATCTCCATCGCTGTCCTTACTGCTGCTGCTCTTCAGCAGGTCCAGGACGGGCTCAATCTCTTTGAGCAGCTCGTTGTCCTCCATGCTGCCGTTGAGGCAGGAGTGAGCACAAGCCCCGTCCTTGCTCCTGCTGCCTTCCGGCCCTTTGCTGCCAGGAACGAGCCCGTTAACGTGGACGTGGGGCTCCACCTCCTTGCCCGTTTCCCTGCTCCACAGCGATCCCATGGCTGCTGGCTGCTCTTTGCTTGGGTTGGACAAGTCAACCGCCTTGGGAGCCGGGCACAGGGGTCTGGTGACACGGACGGTTTTGGGCGTCCCGTCGCCCGTAAAAGTGGTCTCCAGGTGAGTGGTGAAGCCCTCGGGGCCACGCAGGATGAGGACCACGTAGGTCTCGGAGGCGATGCTTCTCAGGATCTCCAGCGCCGTCTCATAGCTCATGTCCACCAGGGGCCTGCCATTGACGGCCAGAATGATGTCCCCAGCCTGGATGAGGCCACTCTGCTCGGCAGCCCCGCCCCGGATCAGGTCCGAGATGATGACGGGCGGTTTGCTGACGCGCTCCTTCACCAGGAAGCCGAGGCCGCCCACCTTGCGCTTGAAGAGCCTCACCGAGATGACGTTGGGCTGGATCTGCTGCACGCTGAACACATTCTCTTCCATGGCAGCCCCCTCCTCCAGCCCGCTCTGCAGGACCTCAGCACCCGCTGGACGCAGGGGAATTCGCTGTCCGAGGGTGGGAAGGGACAGCTCTGCCTTTTGAGGAGCTGGACTCACTGGAAAACTCCCCTGGGCTTGGGCTGCCGAGGGGCTTCCTGCGGCATGCTCGGTGGCACTGCTCTCCGAACAGCAGAAAAGCGGGAATGTCACCCCTGGGAAGGCAGGCTAGGAGCAGGGCTGGGCATCGTCCGGGATGGGAAACATTCCAGCTTCCAGTCAGCCGCTGGCACAGAGGGGGAGGCGGCCCGCTGGCTTCACCGGCATCCCCGCCGACGGTGCGCGGGCTTCTTTATCTGCAAAGGAGGGGAAAAACCAACAAAGGAGGGAGATAAGTGAGGCAGGGCAGGCGCAAGTGCCTGCTGAGCTGAGCACGCCACGGGCACCCCGTCCCCACAGATGTCACCCCCCCGGGCTGCGTTTGGGAGCCAGGCTGCAGCCTCGCAGCGCTCCGGGCTTTGTTTCCTCCACCTCCCCCAGCGAAAATCGGCACCATCTGTTCGGCGGGGGCGCGGGGGGAGCGGGCAGCCCTGGCAGGGGCCGCTGGGCAGGGCAGGGCCGTGCTGGGCAGCCCGGCTCGGGCGCTGCCCGCTCTGCCCACCCTGCAAGGCTGGTACACCCAGGGGGCTCGGCCGGGCTCGGGATCCCCTCGCCGGGTGTTCTCCAGAGCATCCCGCAACCTGCTCGGTGAGAAGCCGACAGGGAACGGGCAGCCCTGCCCGGGAGGAAACCTGTTCCGGAGGTGGCTCCAGGAGCAGCAGCCAGGGAACAGAAGAGGCCGCTCAGCTCCCCTTCCTTCCCCCGACTTAGGAAAACACTTGCAAAGGCAATCGCTGCTTTTAAGGTTGGCTGCAGGGATCAGCGCTCAGCTCCTCCTCTCCCCAGATTCCCAGCCTGGCACGGGGAGAGGGAGGCGACACTCGCCCTCCCCCGAGCCCAGCCCCGCTCCCGCACCAACCGCTCCAGAGGAGGGGAAACATCCCCGGGAGAGCAGCGCGGAGCTCATCCCACCCTCGGGGCAGCATCCCCGGGAGGGCAGCGCGGAGCTCATCCCGCCCTCGGGACAGCATTCCCGGGAGGGCAGCACGGAGCTCATCCCGCCCTCGGGGCAGCATCCCCGGGAGGGCAGCGCGGAGCTCATCCCGCCCTCGGGGGAACCTCGCCTGGAGGGCAGCACGGAGCTCATCCCACCCTCGGGGAAACATCCCCGGAAGGGCAGCGCGGAGCTCATCCCACCCTCGGGACAGCATCCCCGGGAGGGCAGCGCGGAGCTCATCCCGCCCTCGGGACAGCATCCCCGGGAAGGCAGCGCGGAGCTCATCCCGCCCTCGGGGGAACCTCGCCTGGAGGGCAGCACGGAGCTCATCCCGCCCTCGGGGGAACCTCGCCTGGAGGGCAGCACGGAGCTCATCCCGCCCTCGGGGCAGCCTCGTGCAGCCGGGCACGGCTGGAACGGCCCTCGCAGGGCTCGGGGAGTCACAGCCCATTGGCTCCTGATGGGACCCTTGTTCTTACAAGCCACGCTTGGCTTCTGTCACTTCTGCTCCCGAAGCCTCCCCGCGCTCCCCTCGCGTTTTTCTCAGATGCTCTGGAGAACGTTTCTCTCCAGGACTGTGCCCTGACACTTCGCATCGAGCCAGCGCCTTCTTTTCTTTTTTAAAGTCGGAGTTTTAGGCAGAGAACAGAGGGCACGTGTTCTGCTGGAGGCACTGACATGGCAAGGAGAACAATCTTCTCTCTCCCCATGCTCAGGGCAGCTTTGGCACCTCCAGCCCCAGATGGGACAAACAGGGACCTGAGGGGCAGGGCAGGGACACCAGCGCCACTTGGGCACGCTAATCCTCATGTGAGGAACGCTGCTGACCCCAGGCTGAGCTTTTTAGCAGCGAATTAGGAATAAAACATTTCGAGATCCATAACCCAAACCCATGGGTTTAACCCCTGCGGCCCTTCCCCTGCTGTGACTCGGCCCTGCAGAGCAGCAGCAGCAGCTTGCAAAGGGTTAAATACCACCGGGTCACATCCTCAAGGGCTAATTAATGCCCTAATTGCAAATTACACTGGATCAGGACCCCGGGATGGGCTGTGCCGCCTCCCGGGGCTCGGGCAGCAGAGCAGGGCAGGGAAGGTTCCAGTTTCGGGGAGGACGGAGGAAAGCAGGAATTCGCTTCTACCCGACAGGTCCTGCCCCTTTCCTCCCTCCCACCTCTCCATCCCTTCCCCATCCCCACCCCGCTTTCCTTGCCGAGTTTCCCCTTTTTTCCAGACTCTTTAGGATTCACAGGAGCCGCTTCCTTCTCCCTGCCAGGTTCTGATTTCCCGACCCCTCTCCCCCACAAGGTGACCGTCACCGTGCGGGCAGGGCTGAGTCACACCAAACTCATCCCGATGAGCCTCCTGGGGACAAAGGTGGCCTCGGGAGCAGCCGCAGAGCCCCGGGAGCACGGAGCAGAGCTTCCTGCGAGGGGCCAGCCCTGCCGTGCCCTTGGGGCTCTCACCCCGGCGAGTTCTGTGTGCGCATCTCTGCGGGCACAGCCACCGTGGGCACCGCCTGGCACGGGTCCCTGTCACTGCCAGGGCTGCCAGCCGCTCACACGGGCAGATGTTGCACAGCTGGAGGGGACCGTGGATGTCCTTCAGCACCCCCCGACCTCAGAGCGGGACTTGCTGAGCTCGCTGGAAAGAGCTGAGGAGCCCCCGGTGTTTAATCCCTCTCTCTTCTCCCAGCAGGATAATTTCCAGCTATTTCCATGGAAAAGGGTTGTCATTTCTTGTGTGTGCTCAGCAATCCCGTGGAACCGCTGGGCGTTTCTAGGTGCTCATTGTTGCCTGCCCCCAAACCCATTGACACCTCAGCATTCCTCACAAAAGGGATGAGAAGAAAAAAGTCGATTTTAAGTGGTACCTCAACACCCATCCAGAGATTTGTCCTTTTTTTTCTGCTGCTCCTCAGAGTGAGGAAGGTCAGAAAAGAGCCAGAAAGGATAGGAACAGTCAAGGAGAGGAAGGACAGACAGGCCCCAAGCCCCTCAGCCTCCTGCTCCTTTAGGGAATAGCTGGATAAGGATTTTCACAGAATCATGGCATCATTTACATTGGAAAATATTCCTAAAGATCATTGTGTCTGATTATTTTCCAACTGGAAAACCTTGCACAAACTCAGAGTGCAGAGAAGAGGGAGAGGGAGAAGTTCAGGGAGGCCTTGGAAAACTCCCCCAGGAGGGTCAGGGCTCTCCTGTCCCACTTTGGGGTGTCCCAGGTCTGATTTCAGAGGGGACGTGGTTTGTGTGGAGCCCAAAGTGCTCAGCCCTGTGGGTGGCTGAGCTGTGCTGAGCTCTGTGAGCCCAGAGATTCCCAGCTCTCCCTCCCAGCACCATGAGGACTCTGATTTATGCACCCCAGAGCCAGGTCAGACATTTAAAAGCTACTGGAGGTGTCAGGTCCAACTCCTTAAAACAGTGAGAGCAGGACGGGGTTTCAGCAGGGTAGGAATACTTATCCCACCCCAAAAAACAGCCAGGAGAGGGAAAATCCACCAGCAAAGCCTGGCTCAGCTCGCTGTCAGGAATAAACCCTGCTGGAATAGTCCTCCATGGATGGTGCCACCCATGGTTTATTTGGAATAAACCCTGCTGGAATATCCCCCAATGGATGGTGCAACCCACTCCTGCCTCAGTTTCCCTGCCCTTCCCAAAGCACGAACCCAACTCAAACTACAGGAGAGCAAGAAGCCCTGAAGAAAGGCAGCACCCCAGGCAAGCCTTAACCCTGACCCCAACACCAACCCTGGGAACAGCCCTCCTTTGCCTGATGGGTTTGGGGGAGTATGGGGTGTATTTGGGATAGATTTGGGGGGAATATGGGGTATATTTGGGTGGAATATGGGATATATTTGGGGACAATATGGGATATAGTTGGGGGGAATATGGGGTATATTTGAGGGGAATATGGGGTATATTTGAGGGGAATATGGGGTATATTTGAGAGGAATATGGGGCATATTTAGGTGGATTATGGGGTATATTTGGGGAAAATATGGGATATATTTGGGGGGAATATGGGGTCTATTTGAGTGGAATATGAGATATATTTGGGCGGAATATGGGGTATATTTGGGGGGAATATGGGGTATATTTGGGGGGAATATGGGGTATATTTGAGGGGAATATGGGGCATATTTGAGGGGAATATGGGGTATATTTGGGGAAAATATGGGATATATTTGGGGGGAATATGGGGTCTATTTGAGTGGAATATGAGATATATTTGGGTGGAATATGGGGTATATTTGAGGGGAATATGGGGTATATTTGAGAGGAATATGGGGTATATTTGGGGGGAATCTTCGTCTTTCAGGGGAAAGCAGCAGAGCCTGCTCCCCTCCAGCAGCGAGGAAGGCTCAACCAACCAACCCCATGGGAAGCTCCTTGCGCTGCCAGATAACATTCCAAGAATAAACCCAGGCACAAACCTTAATGGAATGATGTAAGAGTTCGTGTCTGGAGACCACACTGACATTTAGGGAAGGGGAAAAGGGGAAGACCATGTGGTGATGGGATACAAATCATGTGAACAGTGCAAATTACCAAACACCCAGTGCAAACAACGAAATAACTATTTAGTGCAATACAACAGGATGATTTGATTTCCAAGGCAAAGCGGAGGAGAAATCAATCTCGGGAGCTTTAACACAATCTCCTGACTGTGCCAGGCAGAGCCGCAGGCTGTGCCGGGCTGGGCCGTGCTCAACGCCAGCCCTCGGCCTCACAAATCCATTTGGAGCCCTGTTCTCCCGGTGATAATGGCTCCTGCATGCCTGTGCCAGCTTTAAATGGGCACCATTGTCCTCTTTAATTAGCTTTCGTGGGATTTATAGCGCTCGAGGAAGAGCCCTGGCGCTGATGGATTGATGCCCATTTAATTTTTACGACCCACGGAGCATCGGTGGATGGGATGAAGAGCGCTGGGATGCAGCATATGCACAGTTCCTGTAAACCTGCGTGGCTGTGCCTCTGAAAAGGGAATGTTCAAGTGATTCCCTGGCAGGCAGCTCGCTGGTGCCAGCAGTTCCATGCTCCATCCCTGCCCAGGGTGTCCTTGTCCACGGCCTTTTAATCCTCAGATAATGTTCCTCTGATGTCTCAAGTTTTAGCTTTTACGTGTTTCAGATCCTGCATTAGTGTATAACTCTGAACTGATACAGAGGGTTAGCTGGCTCTCCTCACATTTTGGGCAGACAGAACAATCCTTCCAGGCCTGAGAACCCAGGTCACCAACACAGCCTCAGGCCCAAAAAGTGTAAACAAAAGGGAATGGGGTGGAGGAAACTGAGGGAATGTGACTTCATTACCTGAAGTGTAATTGGACAATTAACCTCTGGAATGCAAATAGACCAAACTTAAATCTGTCTGAGAAACTCAGGACCATTGCCCACCTTGGGTGTAGCCTCTGTGAGACTTTTGCACTGCTCGAGGGGTATCCTTTGAAGGCCTTTAACAAATACCTACTTTATTCTTTTAGCTCTGTCTAGCCTCTGTTCCAGGATCACCTCCAGCTGGAACCACCCTCAGCCTCCCCAAAATCCACCCAGGAAGGGCGAGACCTTTTCCCTCTAAACCCAAACTATGGCTCTGCTCCTCCCTTTCCATTCCCAGATCAATTCCCAACCATTCTTGGGTTGGGAATCATTACTCCAGCTGGGCTGGGACCTTGCCTTTGCCCACAATAAACCTGATTTCCACCAGGAGTGACTGTAATGAGGCACTTTGCCATCTGTACAATGCCCTGGTGCCAGTCGGTGCCCGCTGACCTGAGCTGGCACCAGCAAAGGGATGGAACTGCACCACTGCCAAAGGGATGGAATGCCACAGGCTCCACCCTGGAGACCCCCTCACCTCCCCGTGGCTCGCTGCACCCAAAACATTCCTGTTCCTGCAGGAAGGGCAGTTAATCAGATAAATCCTTGCTTCTGGTAGAAATAAATCCATGGCCAGACCCCAAGAGGGTTCATCTGCCTCTAATCAGGGGTTGTTTCCTGGAAAACAAACCACAACTGTTTGCTCATAAATCTGCCCCAAAGCCCCAGGACCTGCACATTTATCCAGCTGCTGGCACCTGGTTTGGTGTCCATCCCCTCTCCAGGGAATGGAGCAGCCAAGGAGAGCCAGGTCCTGCTGGCACAGCAGCCACAGGAATGTCTGAGCAGTTCAAATGATCATTGCAGCTCCCTTCCAACACAAATATTCCATTTTTTCCGATCTGCTCCTATCCCATCCCACTCACACCCGTGTCCTGCACACTCCTGATCATGGGACAACAGTGCTGGAGGAGGCAGAGCCACCCCAAAACTTTCCTGCAATTTATTGGAGCCCCTCACCCCCCTTCCGTTCACCCCACCCGACACAACCCGAGCAGAACGCACGAAATGCATTTTAATGTTGCCAAGACAACTGTGTTGACAAAATCCCCCTTTTTCTGTAGCTGCCAGAACCAGGGTTTTGTTGTAATTTGGAGTTCAGGACTGAGCAGATTTCTGCACCACGCCTGCCTTTCCTCTTTTGCTGTTTCCTACAATATTTCCCCGGCGCCTGCGGTGTGTGGCTCCAACAGAATTTAGATAAAAGCGTCAATTCTGCCGCTCGCCCCATCTCAAACTGATGTTCTTATTAGGGCTTGGCCCATCTGTAAAACCTCAATTCCGCCACCATCAATTTTCTGAGAGGCTTGGAATTACACCAGTGACTCCAGCGTGACAAATTGGGGCAGTGTTAACACACCGCCACTTTGTCCTGGAAGACAAAATAGGTAGGGAGGAAATAAATGAGAAAATGCCACTTGATGGATGGTCTGGAAGTCCAATCGCTGCATGAGAGGGGAATTGGGGCTCCATTTAGGAAAAAAACAAAAGAAAAAGGAAATTTCAAAATCACAGCAGGTTGGCTGGAGCTGTAATAGCTCAGGAGCTGCCAGCCAGCATCAATAAAGTCAGGGATGGAGCTCCGAGTCCATCCAGGAATAAACTCCTGCTCCTGTTCAGCCCCTCACGTCCCCTCCTTTGCTGCTGACACCCCAAAATCCTTCTTGCCTGGAATTAAATTTCCCAATAAATCCTGTTGGCACTGTTTTCCTAAGGAGTGACTCCTGTCCCTGTTTAAAACCCCTGGGAGGAGATCGGGCTCCTCGTGGCCCCCAGCCCCCAGGCAGATCCCAGGAATTCTGTCCCTGAGACAGCTCTGGGATCTCCTGAGCGCTGCCACCACCCCTCTCCAATAGGAGAAGGCGCAGGATTGAGATTCCTCCCTTCCCCAGGGATGAATCCAACACATGGAGCCACGGCACAGCTCCTGCCCTGTTGGCCCTGGCATCCTCAGGGACGTGCCAGGGGAAAATTGAGGATAATTTGTTCCCCCGAGTTTCTGGCCATGCTTTGCATTAGCACTTGTTGCCATAGTACCAACAACAGCAGCAAAGTTCTCCAGGGGCCTCCTGGGACCTGTTCCTTGTCCTACAAGGGCTCTGACTCTAATTCCAGCAGGACTCAATGGGGGAGATGATGTGGAGTTTTCTGTCTCTTGGATTTGCTGAAGGTGCTGCCGGTGGGAGAGAGGCTGCTCCTTGGAAGCAGCACCAGCCTCATCATCCTCACCCCTCCAGCATCCCTGAACGTGGATGTGGCAAAAAACCCCAGAAGTGTGTGTGGGAGAGGAATGGAAATGGACCCCATTGATCCCAGGGGTTCTCCCCTTCCCTATGGAAGCTAAACCAGCCCCAACCCCCATCCCAAATCAGCTTTTCCCTGTGCCAGAGGAGAGGATTTTGGCTCCCCAAGCACCTGCTCCTCACTGCTGGCATTTGGGGCAGGCTGTGACCCCAGGGCCATCTCAGAGCCCTGGTCCGAGATGTGGCAGGGATGCTCCATTTACTGCCTGGTGGGGATGAAGGCCAATCCCTGCTCGGAGGGCACTGAGCTCCCCAGCCTCTGAAAGAGAGAGAGAACCTCATGTTCCAGCACGTCTGGAAACGTAAGCATGAAACTCTGGAAAATGGGATTAAGACAAGCTCCCCTAGAAGGGCATTGCTGGATCCTGTTAAGCATTTGGGGATTGTCACGGAGAGGAGAAGCCGTGGAAAGCGTTTCCTTGGCATCAGTGCCCCCCTTTTTTTAGGGACACACACACACAGAACCTCCAGATTTCCATGCTCCACATGCAGAGCCACCACCCTGGTGACATCTGGGCTTCCCAAATCCACATCCTGCACAGAGGGTGACAACCCAGGGTCCCTTATCACAGGGCTCATTTGGGATGGTGACAACCCCGGGTCCCTTATCACACACAGAGCCCATCAGGGCTCATTTGGAACGAGCATGATTTATCCAGCCTCAGCCAGACAGCAGCTCCCAGGCCTCTTTGGGACACAATACATTTATTTTTGGAGGGATCAGATTGCATCTATAGATTTGATTTAACGCACAGATAGGATGGGAGCAGTGGGAGCAGAACAAAGGCATCAGAGCTCGCTCGGAGCCGCCTCTCTAACCCGGCCCCTCGTTAGCGGGGTTGGGTTTCTTTAGGGGAAAATTGATGGTATCAACAAGTATCAAACAATATCCTCCTTCCTCGGGAAAGGTAAATGCTAATCTATGCGAGCTGAGCTCATGTGACTTATCAGTTACTAAAAATAGTTGTTTTCAGGCACTGATTTAGGGAATCTGGCAGATTTCCTAAGCCTTTGTACAGACACACCACTGAAATGGAAAAGACAAAATACACAAGCAGAGCAGGGAGGGGGGAAAAAAATCTGACAGGGCCAAAACGGCCCCTGAGGGTGAGGGAGGACCCATCCCTCCCCTGAGCAGCCACAGAACGTTAATTCCAAGCGAGGATTCCAAGGAGGATTCAGCCCAAACCCCTCTGCCTAAGATGGCCTCTCGCTCACAGTTGAGGCGCTGGCAGGGGGAACACACAGAATCCAAAGGGCACGAGGGATTGTCCCTTTCCCGGGCTCCAGAGGGGCTGTGATGTTTCTCCCAGAGCGGGTACCTGAGCAGGGAAATGCCCCCTCCCAGCCCACGGCTGCGGGGGAAGAGACTCCGCACCCGGAGTTTGTTTGCAAACATTTGAAACTGCAGAGTCTGTGCCTGAGTTTGTGGCGTCTTTAAGGAAATATTCTGGGAAATACAAGCTGGGAAGAAAAGAGAGGGAGGAGGAAATTGCTGATGCAAACCCAAATTCTTTAAATAAGGCTTCCCCACTGAGACCTTGAGCAGAAAATGATAACTAACAAATGGTGCAGGTAGAAATTCCTGGGAGAGTGATTTCCCCCCTGCTCCCAAAGCCTCCCTGCTGCTTCTGTGTGATCATCCCTGTAGATTCCCGTCTGCCAGAGCCGCTGGCACTTGGGAATGTGGGTGAGGGAGAGGAGCTGGTGTTTGAAGCAGCCAAGCCCCCCACTGCTGCGGCTGCCCCTGCGACCTCCCCCGTCCCCCGTGCCAGGCAGCCCCTGGGAAGGGAAAGGGGGACGGGGGAGATCGGCAAGGGAAAAAGGAAGGAAGGAGAAGCTTCGCCTCCATCTCAGCGAGAGGCGGATCCGCTCCTCGGGGACTCGGCGGATCATTGTCAAGTCGCCTGCCAGAATTCCCTCCCGACAGGGATAACTTGGAAGCGTCGGGAGAAAATGTCCGCACCCGGGCTTGGGGGCTCAGCGAGCGGGGCAGGGACCGCGGCTGGACGGGCAGCGCACACCCGCACACCCCGGCACCAGATGTGCCAGATGTGCCCGCACAAAGAGATCGTTTCCCCTCTGCTTTGCCAGTCAGAACCAAAATCTTTCGGCTGCGAGCCCAGCCGGGGCAGCAGCAGGGCAACACAGGGCTCGTCCCCTCCGGTCCCTGCGGCAGCAGCTCCCGCTGCATTCCCGGCTCATCCAGAGGGACCCGCGGGGTCCTTGGTGGGCAGAGGGACGGGGAACAACCCGGGCTGAACCCCCGTTCTCCCTAAAGGACGGGAACCAGCCACAGCAGGACATCCCGAGGGCTGGAGCCGCACTGGGGAGTCTGTCCCCACCCCGGGCTGGGTGGGGGTCTTGCTTGCACCGCAGTGCCCCGGGGACAGTGAGGACACCCTGGGGACAGCCGGGACATCCCAGGGACAGGGCGAACAGCGAGGGCAGGACCTGGCGTGAGCCACTCCCCACCCCAGCTCGGGCTCGGTGGCATCTCCCGCAATCCCCGTCGGGGAGCGGAGGCTCAGGAGCCCCCGCGCTCCACCGAGTTCAGCACCCGGGACAGCTCTGGCGAGGCGGGCGGATCGGCTCAGACACCCGGGACAGCGCCGCTGCCCCGGGACAGCGCCGCCCGCCTCCCGAAACCGCCTTCTCCCGGGAAACGGCATCCCCCGGAAGGGTCACATTCTGGGAACTGTCCCCCTGCCCTCCCCAAAAACGCCGCCGCCAACCCCAGTTCGGTGAACGGCCGCTCCCCTCGCTGCCCTCTCCGCACCGATCGCCCCCGGGCAGAGTTCCGCCTGTCCCGGGCTCGCTGCCCGCCTGCCACCCCCGCACTCGCTCACCTGCCCAGCCTGCGCTCCCGGCCGGGCACAGCGAGTGCCCTCCCGCTGCCCCATCCCAGCTCCGGGCTGCCGGGAGGGACACCCCGCACCCCGCCGGGCCCCGGGGCGAGCCGGGCTCGGAGGCGCTGGGGGAACTTTGCGGGGTGCGGAGGGACCGGGGGGGGGACACCCGCAGCGTGTCCTGGGCTTGGGGAGCGAGTGCGAGCCGCGTCTCGGCGGGGCCACCCGGAGCCGCTTCCTCCGGGCACGTCCCACGCGTGTCCCCGCTCCGCAGAGCCCGGCTGGGAGCACTGCCAGGGCCGGGGTCCCGCGGCCGCCTCCCCTTCCCCGGTCACCGTGCCCGGAGGCGGCGGCGCTTCCGACGGAGCGCACGGTCCCGCAGCCCCTGCAAAGTTTCGCGGAGAAGCGGAGCCCGGTGCGGGGCTGGGGGGCACCTACCGTGCGGCGGAGAGGAGCCGTGCCCGGCCCCGGCCCCGCGACCGGCCCCGCATCGCTCCCGGCGGCTCGGCAGGGACGGAGCCCGGCGCGGCGCTGGGCTCGGCTGGGCTGGGCTGGCAGCGGGGAGCCAGTCCTCGCTGCGCCCCTTTATCCCAGCATCACCGAAACGAATCCGCTTTGACGTCCAACCAGGGTTTTTATGGGTGTGGAGCGAGCCGGTGCAGCCCTCATTAGGAGACACTCCGCTCTCCAAATCATACATCTTTTATATAACCTCATTTCCAGTGTGGCTTTTCTTCCCCCTCCCTCCCCTTGCCGGGGAGCATCGCCCACCCCCCCAACTCCCCCACCAATTAAAGAGCTCAGAGACACCCCCCGGCCCCCACTTGTTGCTGGAAGCTCCGCGTCACCCCCCGCGGGCCTGACTCAGCCTGCCCCGGGCGAGTGGGGGGCTCTGTCTGCCCCGGGGGCCAAAGGAGCGGCTGAGCGGTCCCCAAGTCCCTGCCCAGCCCTGCCGCAGCCCCTACACTCCTGTTCCCAGGCAGGTTATGCTGCAGAAAATCCCGCTCTTCTCCCGGCAGCCCGTGCCCGCTCGGTGCCCAGGGCAGACACCTCCATCCCTTCGGGAGCTCCCGGCGCTCCCGGCCCGGCTCCAGGCGGGGCTGGGACATCCCCGAGCCTCAGCTGCCGGAGCTGCCCCTGGAATGCACACGAGGCAGGGAGCAAATATCTCCTCACCCCATTTCCCCTCCTGACTTTCCATCTGCCCCCAAGGCGGCCCAGAGCTTGACATCAGTCTCCAGCCTTTGCGATTGTGCTCATTCCCATGGCAACAACAAACACACAATTATAGATATATAATATTATATAAACCCAGCGGGCTCTCGGGCAGGGCTCTGAGGTTCACCTGCTCCCAGCCTGCTCCCAGCCCCGCAGGCAGCTCCCACCGGAGCACACAGAGGTGTCCTGAGCCTGGGGAAGGTGCCCAGCCCGTGGGTGCCCGGCAGCGCCGGTGCCTCAGCAGAGGCAGGCAAACAACGCAGGGCACAGCGGGCGGCTCAATTACAGAACTTCCCACGGCGAAGGGGAGCGGAGCGGCCCCGCTCCTGCCCGGCACACCGCGAGCTGTGCAGAGGTGGAGAGGCGGAGAGGACGGGCAAACGCAGCAGCAGAATCGGGGCTGCCTCCCCCGTTCCGCCCCTCCTCACCGAGATCAGGCTGTAACACTGTCTGGGGCTAAGGGAAACGTGATTCTGCCTCTTTAGAGCCAGGAGGACTCATCTAAGAGCAAGCTACCCAAGGACATCTGCTCCGATCCACCGGCCAGCGAGCAGTGGGCACACACCGGTGACAAAGGACTTTGTGACCCAGGCACGGGCTGGGGATGGGCAGCTCAGCCCGGGCTGGGAAAAGTCCAAACCCTTCTCCTTGCAGGGCTCACAGCTTAGAGCCCTAGAGCTGCAGGGCTCTGTGGGCTGGAGCAGTTTTCCTTGGATAGGGGTGCAGGCAGACGCAGGGCTGGTGGCTGTGATGTCACCTGTTTGAGGGGACTCTGCACTGCCAAAGCCACCCAACACAAGGCCACCAGCACCTCCTGCTCCTCCTGCCAGCCAGGCAGATCCATCAGAGGCAGCACAGCCCTGATCCAGGGGAGCAGAGCTCCCTGCACCACTCTGGGACACAGCTTTGGAAGTCCGGCCCTCCCACCCTCCACCCACGGTGGGATCCCAGCCCAGGAACCAGCCCTGGATCCCAGAGCTCTGAACAGATCCCAGGAACAGATCCCAGGAACAGAGCCCTGAACAGATCCCAAGAACAGAGCCCTAAACAGATCCCAGGAACAGAGCCCTGAACAGATCCCAGGAATCCAGAGCTCTGAACAGATCCCAGGAACAGATCCCAGGAACAGAGCCCTGAACACATCCCAGGAACAGAGCCCTGAACAGATCCCACGAACAGAGCCCTGAACAGATCCCAGGAACCCAGAGCTCTGAACAGATCCCAGGAACAGATCCCAGGAACAGAGCCCTGAACAGATCCCAGGAACAGAGCCCTGAACAGATCCCAGGAACAGAGTCCTGAACACATCCCAGGAACAGATCCCAGGAACAGAGCCCTAAACAGAGCTCTGAACAGATCCCAGGAACAGATCCCAAGAACAGAGCTCTGAATAGATCCCAGGAACCCAGAGCTCTGAACACATCCCAGGAACAGAGCTCTGAACACATCCCAGGAACAGAGCCCTGAACACATCCCAGGAACCCAGAGCTCTGAACAGATCCCAGGAACCCAGAGCTCTGCTCATCCCTGGGCCACATCCTCCCGGGGCACTTCCTTCCCCACGGGAATCTGAGCGGGACCAGCTCGTTTTGGGATCACCGGGATCTCTGCTGCTGCCCGGAAATCCGCGGGAGCCAGGAGCAAAGTGTCCCTGTGGGAAGGGAGCCGGGGCCTGTCCGTGTCCTGTGCTCCCCCTGCGCCAGGGAGGAGCCCCAGGTCGCCTTTCCCACCCGCTGGAAGCCGTGAGTCAGCCGGGAAGGCAAGGGAAAGGCTTGGAGGCTCATAAACAGCTGAGGAGGCAGAGGGTGGGCTGCGAATGGAGAAGGTGGAGCGAGATCCTCCCCAGCACAGCCGCACCCCTGAGCCCCTTCCCCACACAGCTCCTGGTGCCACAGCCGAGGCTGCGCCTTCCTCCCTCCGGCAAAAAGCGTCTGGGGACAGCATTTCTCTGCAGGGAACGTGTCCCTGTCATCCTGCCTCGCCCCAGAGAGCAGCCCCCGGCTCTGGAGGAACCCCCCCATCCCCAGCCCTGCCCAGCCAGCCTCGTCCATGGAAGTTGCTTTCCCCTTTCCCACAGCTGGGAGCCGATTCAGGCGGCGCTGCCTGGGAAGTTATCCCCCAAAAACTGCTCGGGAGAGGCAAGAGCCGCCTCCCCGCCCCTCGCAGCGCTGCTGCCCGGTTCCCCCTCTCCTCTGGAAGCAGCTCAGCGCCGCTCGCTCCCGGCCATATGCTGCCAGAGGTTAGGGATAGAAACCGAATATAAACCCAGCGCTTAACGCCCAAATTTCCTTCCCAACCCGCCGCTCCCTCTGCTTCCCCTCTGCTGCTGCCCTTGTCCCTCACCCACCTCTCTTGGGGAGCTGCCGAGGAGCCGGAGCTCCCAGCTGGGGGATCCGCCGGGAATGTGCGGCTCAGGATGCTCGGCTCTCCCTGAGATCCTCGGGAACGCGTGGCCTCAGCACGGATCACACACACACGGATCACAAACACACGGATCACAAACACACACACACAGGGATCACACACACACGGATCACACACACACAGGGATCACACAAACACCCAGGGATCACACAAACACACACACACAGGGATCACACACACACACAGGGATCACACACACATGGATCACACACACGGATCACACACACACAGGGATCACACACACGGATCACACACACACAGGGATCACACAAACACCCAGGGATCACACAAACACACACACACACGGGTCACACACACACACACGGATCACAAACACACACACACATGGATCACACACACGGATCACACACACACAGGGATCACACAAACACCCAGGGATCACACAAACACACACACACACGGGTCACACACACACACACGGATCACAAACACACGGATCACACACACACGGATCACAAACACACGGATCACAAACACACGGATCACACACACACGGATCACACACACACGGATCACAAACACACGGATCACACACACACACACACACGGATCACACACACACGGATCACAAACACACGGATCACACACACACGGATCACACACACACAGATCACACACACACACACACACACAGGGATCACACACACATGGATCACACACACACACACGGATCACACACACACACACACGGATCACACGCACACAGGGATCACACAAACACGCACACACAGATCACACACACGGGTCACACACACACACACAGGCATCACACACACACACACACAGATCACACACACACGGATCACACAGGTCACACACACACACACACACACACACACACGGATCACACACACACACACGGGTCACACACACACGAGTCACACACACACACACACACACACACACACACACACGGGTCACACACACACGGGTCACACACACAACATCCGCGGCTCGGGACTTACTGGGCTGCTCATTCCCCGCGGCTGGAAATGCGTGCGGAAGGGGATTAGAGCCCGCGGGCTGGAGGAAGGGCTGAACATTTATATTTATACCAAAGCTTTGGGAGCTGCCGTGCGCGCACACCCCGCACACACGCGCAGCAGCTGAGAGCGGGGTCTGGCACTGCCACTGCGGCGATTTGGGACAAATCCCAGGATTGTCTCTGCCCGTGCTCCAGTTTAGAGCGAGCGCCGATGCTGGGCTTTGCCTAGAGGTGGCAGTGAGCCTTCGCTCTTCGCTCTTCCCTTTTCCCGACCCCCGGCACAGCCTGGGAAGTCCCGGAGCTCTGGCGGGCTGGGGCAGGGTTGCTGTGACACAGGAGGGACCCCTCGGAACCCACGCAGCCCCTGCGGGACGGGGGCATTCCTTGGCATCGTCCCCTCTGCACGGGGCAAAGGTTGGGACTCATCGAAGCCAGGTTTGGAGCAAAACTGGGGTTTGATCAAATCCTCAAAACCTGGGAGTTCGTGGCCAGGGCAGGTCGCTTTTAAAACATCCCTGGGGCAGCTCCCAGCTCCTCCCTGCCCGTGACATTTTAGGGGAAAACTCTTTGTCCCCCACCTCCAGAAGCTGCCACAGCCCGCAGTGACCAGGCAGAGCTGTGACAACACGAAATATCCCAGCACGAACCCCAGCATCCAACAAGACACCTGTAAACCCCACCCAAAGCCACGTTTATGTCCCAAACCTCCCCGCCCTGGGGGTCAGAGTTGGAAAAAGCTGCTGGAAAGATTCCTTGGGAGCTCCTCTCCTCCTCCTCCTCGGTACGAGGTGGGTGATGAAGAGTGATCTCTCTCTCTCACACGTGGGCACACACGCACGCAGCAAATCTAATAAAAAGATATTAGTCCGAGAGAATTTGGCTCCTGGCATTCAACTATCTAGAGCTTCATACAGACACCAAAGAAATGAGATTATGGGAGCACACAAACAAGAAATTCCAGGGGGATGAATTCATGTTTCATCGTTGTTACAGGGCAGGGAAGGACCTGTCTGTCTTCCCTTGCATTTCTTTTTAAATTCTACTTCAAAATATGAACCCCTTCCCTTCAAAAGTCACATTTCCTCCAGCCCCAAGCCCTGCCACCTTCCCATCAAAATCCAAATTCCTCTCATTACCATTTTAAGGACGCGTTGAAGGCCTGACAAACACCCCAAAGTTCAAGGACTCCTTGTAAATCCGGGGTGTAATTTAGATTTGAAAAAGCCCCGCTTTGAAACCTCTCTCGGCAGCCTGAAAGGGGCTCGAGTCACTCCCGGGTTATTCAGATGCAAACCCTGTTCTGAAGCACAAGTGGCTGAGCTGAGCCATCCCCAGCAGCTGGAGGTTGGGGGCAGATGCTTCGCAGCAGCAGCAGCAGCAGCAGCAGAGCTCCACGACTCCACTGGAATCAGCGGAATCGAGATCATTAAAGCCAGCTAAAACCAGCAGCTTCCCAGGATTTTGTGCCATCTGAGCCCCTATTTCCAGCCCGCTCCTTCCCAGCGGGATCAGGCTCCCAAACGGCACCTTTGAACCTTTAGATCAATTCTTGGTGTAATTACAAAGCAGAAAAATCACTCTTGTGTCAACCTTAAGCAGTAAATTTCGTGGTTTAAATTGTTTGGTTTTTTTTTTCTTGGTTTGTTTTTTCTTTTTTTTTTTTTACTTTTCCAATGAAGTGACACATT
This sequence comes from Molothrus ater, assembly GCF_012460135.2. Taxonomy (NCBI): domain Eukaryota; kingdom Metazoa; phylum Chordata; class Aves; order Passeriformes; family Icteridae; genus Molothrus; species Molothrus ater. The sequence continues at coordinate 12,415,452 of NC_050495.2, forward strand.
TCTGAGGGCTGTGGGTTAAAGACTCTTTTGAAAAGCCCCAAATCCCTAATCCGGAGTGAAAAGTTATCGCTGGAGCACCTTGGGGTGGGTGGTGACAAACGCAGGAAGGGCCGGGGCTCTGGGTAAATAGGGCTGGGGAGGAGTGGAGCAGCCTGACGAGCCTGATAAGCCAAATCTGCACAGCATTCACTGCAAAAAAAACAGCACAAAGCAAACCCAAAGGCACAGAAACAGCTGCTGCCGACTTCTTCATTTCTAAAGAGGAGCAAGGAGGGAAAAAATAATATGATAAAAATAATCCACCACCAAGCAGCAAAGTGCCTGGTGCTGGCCTGCAGGGAGAGGCTCCAAATCCCTGCTCCCTCCAGATCCACTCCAATAAAATGTATATTTTATTATAAAATAAAATGTATATAAAGTGTACCAGGGAATATAATAGGGAATTTGGGCATCCCACCAGGAGGAGGGAGCAGTGAGTAGGGTTAGGTGGGATTTTTGGGATGGAATTGTTCCCTGGGAGGGTGGGGAGGGGCTGGATGGAATTCCCAGAGCAGCTGGGGCTGCCCCTGGATCCCTGGAATGTCCCAGGCCAGGCTGGACAGGGCTGGGAGCACCTGGGACAGTGGGAGGGGTCCCTGCCATGGGAATGGGATGAGCTTTAAGGTCCTTTCCCACCCAAACCATCCCATGGTTCCATTTCCCAGATTCCTCCAGCCTGGATGGAGCAGCAAAGAGCAAGGAGAAGGTGAGGGCAAATCCCAGCTCCCAAATCAATCACAGCCCAGAAAAAAAAAAAAAAAAATAGTCATCATCATCATCATCCTCATCCTCATCATCCTTGAGTGATGTTCTCCTCTAAACCATCCCAGTTTGGCTGATTCCAAACAGCTGCCATGGAGCTCTCCCAGCCCAACTCCCAAAAAAACAGAGACAAACAAGAACTCAAGAAAAGTTGTCAGATTTTCCCCCTTTTTTCCCCCAAATCCAACAAAAAGCCTCTGCTCAGCCTTCCACCAACCAAGGAGAAGTTTGTAGATGCTCTGTCAGGAATCTGGATCATTCCTGGTGCTGCTTTAATGGGATATCGACACTGCTGGAATTTGAAGGTATTTAAACTTTTCAGTCCCCCAAACCACTTTGCTTTGAGCCAACAAACACCAACCTGGCCAGGAGAGCTGAGCACCAAGGCCCAGAAGCAGATTTGGATATGTCAGGCTCTAAAAACCTCAATATAAATAAAAAACATAATAAAAAATAAATAAAATAATAATATAATAAATAAAATAATATATAATAAATATATAATGAATATAATATATCATATATCATCTATCATCTATCATATATCATATGTAATATGTATTATATATAATATATAAAATAAATATAATTATAATGATGATAATGATAATAATATAAATATACTATAATATACAATTTATATTATATATATTATATATAATAGAATATATAATGTATTATATATAATATTATATATATAAAATTAATAATTACAGTAGTAATAATAGTAATAATAATAATGCAGATATTTTGGCTGGCTTCAGACACAGCCCAGTGATTCACTGGGAGGTTCCCCAGAGCCAAACCCTGCCCCATGAGCAGCCCCAGGGATTTCAGGCTGGACTGGTCCCAGTAAAGGGAGGGAACTGGGGTCACTGGAACCCCATCCCTGGCTGGGGCTGGAATCTCCAAGAAGGCTGATGGAGATTTTGCCTGGGGTCAAACCCATCCCTTCCATCCCCTTGTGATTCCCAGGGGTGGATTCCAGCCCAGCCTCAGCTCCCTGGTTTTATCCCCCACATTTCAGCCCCCTCTTCCCACAGCTCCCAAACCCATCCTGAATTTAGCTGGATTGGCCAGAATAAAGCCCAGAGGGATAAAGCCCAGCTGGATGCTGGATGCTCCCTCAGGAAAGGGAGACCAAAGGGATTCCCAGAAAGAAATAAAAAACCCCAAACCTTCCAGAGTTTTGGTGCTGTTGCAGAAGGGAAATGATCCCTGTGTTTAAAATCCAGAGGATTTCCCCCTCTGGATACATCCAGGGAGTGATGGCAGCTCCACCAAGGGCTGGAATTGCTGCCCAGAAATCCCAGCTGCTTTTGGGGGGGATTCCAAGATTCTCCAGGCACAGGGAGAGGATTCCTAATCCCTGGAGTTGTCCAAGGCCAGACTGGACAGGGACTGGAGCAGCAAGGTGTGGGAGATGAGCAATGCCATGCTTGGCTCTCACAACTAGAAGGCAAATATCCTGTATGGATGTTAATTTTATAGATTTGCAGTTATGTTTTACCTCCCTTGTGTTGTTTTCAGGGGTGCTCTGGGTTAGGGACATTTGGGAGGGTGGGATTGTTTCTATGGCAGCACCTGAGCTCCCATCAGGATTTAAGGCAGTGACTCCAGCACTGGACAGGGAAGGAGGAGTTGATGGACACAACTCTGGGAGGGGTTAAAGGGTTAAATCAGGATTTAAGGCAGTGATCTCCAGCACTGGACAGGGAAGGAGTCGTTGGACAGAACTTTGGGAGGGGTTAAAAGGTGAAACTTCCATTGTGGGGATGAGCACATGGTGGGGAAAATCCTCTGCTCCTGGTGCTGTAATATTTTCTCTATTCAGTCTTCTGATGTGTTTTTTGTGATAGCTTGAGTAATGCAATGATTGACTCTCACAATTAATGGACAAATATCATCTTTATAGGTTAAGAAAAGTTTGTAGATTTATAGTTATGTTGTACCCCTTGTGTGGTTATCAAGGGACAGCTGGCAGGGCTGGCTTGTCACCATGGAACACCTGAGCTCCAGTCAGGATTTGAGGAAGAGATCTCCACCCCTGGACAGCAAAGGAGTCGATGGACAGAACTTTGAGGGGGCTAAAGGGTTAAAAGGTGAAACTTCCATGGTGTGGGTGAGCACATGGTGGGGAAAATCCTCTGCTCCTGGTGCTGGAATAATTTCTCTATTCAGTCTTCTGTTGGATTTTTGTGATAGATGAGTAATGCCATGATTGACTCTCACAATTAACAGACAAATATCATGTTTATAGGTTAAGAAAAGTTTATAGAGTTATAGTTATGTTGTACCCCCTCTGGTTATCGAGGGACAGCTGGGTTGGGACATCTGGCAGGGCTGGCTTGTCACCATGGAACACTTGAGTTCCAGTCAGGATCTGAGGAAGAGATCTCCACCACTGGACAGCAAAGAAGGGGTTGATGGACAGAACTTTGGGAGGGGTGAAAGGGTTAAATCAGGATTTAAGGCAGTGAGCTCCAGCACTGGGCAGGGAAGGAGTCGTTGGACAGAGCTTTGGGAGGGGTTAAAGGGTTAAAAAGGAAAAAACCTCCATTGTGAGGGGGCTGAGCACATGGAAAATCTTTTGCTCCCAGCGCCGTAACCTTTTTTCTTTATTCAGTCTTCTGTTGTATTCTTGAGAAGGTTTAAAAAACCTTCCTAAACTGTGAAAAGGGAGTGGCTATTTCTCACAATTTTTGATAAGGTTTTAATAAACCTTTTGCATTTTTTAAAGTGAGGGGTGTTTCTCACACTGGGATAGCGGAGGGTGGGTGGGATGGGATGAGCTTTAAACTCCCTCCATCCCAAACCATCCATGATCCCACTCTGGGCACCCCCAGATCTCCCTGCTCCCACCACTGGCAACTGGATCCTGCCCAGTTTGTGGTGGGAGGAGGTGAAATCCCGGGATATCCTGGTGGGAGGAGGTGAAATCCCGGGATATCCTGTTTCCCCGGGCCAGGAAAGCCCTGCCTGCTTTGATTTCCAGGCTTTCCTTGCACCTTAACGCCCTCCAGCTCCTTGGAATGGCTGATTCCAGGCTGGGTGCTGGGGAAAAGCCTGGCCAGGGGGATGGACAGGCTGGACAGACACAGCCTCACAAGTTTTTCTGGGCTACTATGGGAAAATCAGGAACAGGAGGGAGGAGAGGTGCTCAGGGTACCAAGGAGAGCTGACATCTAAACCACTGTATTTATTTTATTTTATTTTATTTTATTTTATTTTATTTTATTTTATTTTATTTTATTTTATTTTATTTTATTTTATTTCATTTCATTTCATTTCATTTTGTTTCATTTTATTTCACTTTTTACAATTATTTTATGTTATTATTTTATTTTAGTTTTTAAATTTTATTTCATTTCATTTATTTTATTTTTTAAATTTTATTTTATTTTATTGTTTACATTTTATTTCATTTCATTCTATTTTTAAATTTTATTTATTTTATTTAATTTTTTTTTACAATTATTTTTAAAATTTAATTTATTTTATTTTATTTTTTACAATTATTTTTTAAAATTTAATTTATTTTATTTTTAAAAATTTATTTTATTTTATTGTTTACATTTTATTTCATTTCATTTCATTTAGTTTCATTTAGTTTCATTTTATTTCATTTTATTCTGTTTTTAAAATTTTATTTCTTTTCTTTTTAAATTTTTTTTAAATTTTATTTTATTTTATGTTATTTTTAGCATTGTTATTTTCCCCTCCTCATCCCAGGGTGTTTTGCAGCAGGAGCAGCTGATGGGCTGGAAAAAGCTGGGAGCTGGGAGCACGAGGTGCCCATCCATGCAGCCCAAGGGAGGGATTGGAGGCTAAAAACACAGAAAACAGGAAAAACAACCTTGGACCAGCAAAGCACTGCCCATGAAAGGCTGGAAAAGAACCAATTCCTCCCCAATTCCCACTTAAAAATGGGGAATAAAGGCACAGAAAGGACCAGGGTTTGCAGGGGCCAAACTTCAAAGGGAAAAATAAAAACATCCAAACATTTTTCTTTTCTCACCTGGATGAGAGACAGAGCCCAGGGGTTTCCAGGACCACCAGGAATTTCTGGAAACCTCTCACCCCAGTGGGGCAGCACAGGCAGGGGAACCTTTGGCAAACCAAGGGCTTCTGTTTGCCACAGACAGAAAAAATCAGAGCAAGAAGGACCAGGAGGAAAAGCAGCAAACCCTGAACACGACCAGGATCAAGCAAGGAAAAAACTCTTAAAAAACACTGGATTTCTCCCTGTCTGGAGCATTCCCAACTCCACTCTGCTCCCCAGGGAGGCTTCTCAGTCTGGGGTGAAAAGAGAGAAATTTGGGGAGTTTGGGGACACCTGAAGGCAGAAGGGAGAGTGAGGGAGGGGATGCAGAGCTGGGATTGCAGTGGGGCTCTGCTGGGACCTGGGCTGGCACTGCCACACAAATGGAGCCAGCCCTGGGCAGCTCAGGAGGGACCTGGAGCTGCTGGAGAGAGCCCAGAGGAGGCCATGGAGGTGCTCCAAGGGCTGGAGCCCCTCTGCTCTGGAGCTGGGGCTGCCCCTGCATCCCTGAAATGTCCAAGGCCAGGCTGGACATTGGGGCTGGGAGCAGCCTGGGACAGTGGGAGGTGTCCCTGCCATGGCAGGGGTGGGACTGGGTGATCTTGTGGGAATCTCTGTGGCTTTCAGGCCACCCATCCCTCTGCTCTGCAGCCAGGCTGGGAGAGCTGGGGGTGCTCACCTGGAGAGGAGAAGGCTCCAGGGACACCTCAGAGCCCCTTGCAGGGCCTGAAGGGGCTCCAGGAGAGCTGCAGAGGGACTGGGGACAAGGGATGGAGGGACAGGACACAGGGAATGGCTCCCACTGCCAGAGGGCAGGGATGGATGGGATTTGGGAATCAGGAATTGTTCCCTGGCAGGGTGGGCAGGCCCTGGCACAGGTGCCCAGAGCAGCTGGGGCTGCCCCTGGATCCCTGGCAGTGCCCAAGGCCAGGCTGGACACTGGGGCTGGGAGCAGCCTGGGACAGTGGGAGGTGTCCCTGCCATGGCAGGGGTGGAATGGGATGGGATTTAAGGGCCTGATGGTCTCTGAGCAGATCCCAGTCCTTGCCAGGGGTTTTCAACTGAACCCCACAGTTTGCCCATTCTCCTCTGCCCTGGCTTCACCCAGTGCCAAAAATGTCCCAGGGATGGAGCAGGACAGGATCAGAGCTGCCCCAGCCCAGGGTGATGATCGCACATCAGGAAGGGCTGACTGCTCCCTGCTGCAGCTGCAAATCAGAATAAACCCCCTTTGGACACCTCCTGGTGTAATTCCCCTCTCCCACCAGGAAATCCCCCCCTCTCCAGAGCCTGTTTTCCCCTCACAGCTCCTTCCCCTTCCCTCTCCAGCATCCTGCTGCTCCCTGAAGAAGTCTCTCCCGCCTTCTCCAGATTTTGGAATGCTAACACCACCTCAGAGTTGTTTTTCTTGCTCTCAGGGGAGGCCAGGGCAGCCTCTGGCCCCGAGCTGCTGTCCCAGAGTGCAGGAATGAGCCACAAGGACCAGAGCTCTGCAAACCTCCCCTGCAGCCCAGAGAGAGCAGCCTGAACCAGGCTCCCCCCTCCTCTTCTTCTTTCTCTCTCTTTATTTTTCCTCCTCTCCCCGAGCTCCTATTCCCAGTGGCCAAGAACATTTAGTCTGGCCGGGAAAAGGAAATCTCATTACAGAATTATGGTTCATTTAGCAGGTCCCACTGGAAGCCCTGCAATAACCACTGCCTTCCTAACAGGATTAGCCAGTGTCTGAACCTCCCGCTCTCCCTGCAGCCACCTCCCTGCCCAAAAAACCCCAAAAAACCCCAAACAGCCACAGAAAAACGTGATTCAGGTGGGTACAGGGAGGGGAAGATTGAGGGGAGCTGAAGGTGGAGAATTTGTTGGTGGGAAGGGGGGTGCTGCCAGCAGAGGTTTGAACAGGTTGTCCCAGAGTTATTCCACAGTTATCCCAAATTGTCCCAGAGTTTTATCCCAAATTAGCCCAGAGTTATCCCAGAGTTATCCCAGACTTATCCCAGACTTATTCCAAATTTATCTCAGATTATCCCAGAGTTATCTGAGTTATCCCAGAGTAACCCCCGAGTTATCCCACAGTTATTCCAGACTTATCCCAGAGTTATCCTGGATTTATCCCAGAGTTATCCCAGACTTATCCCACAGTTATTCCAGACTTATCCCATACTTATCCCAGAGTTATCCTGGATTTATCCCAGAGGTATTCCAGAGTTATCTGAGTTATCCCAGAGTAATCCCAGAGTTATCCCAGACTTATCCCACAGTTATCCCGATTTATCCCAGAGTTATTCCAGATTTATCCCAGAGGTATTCCAGAGTTATCCCAGAGTTTCCCCAGAGTTATCCCAGACTTATCCCACAGTTATTCCAGATTTATCTAAGTTATTCCAGACTTACCCCAGACTTATCCCAGAATTGTCCCAGAAATATCCCACAATTACTCCAGAGTTACCCCAGAGTTATCCCAGAATTATCTCAGATTTATCCCAGATTTATCCCAGGTTTATGCCAGATTTATCCCAGACTTATCCCACTTGCAAATCCCACTTTTCTTTGCTGTCTTGGACCCTCCCAAGCTGCCCATTCTCCCCAGAGGTGGGAACTGGGGATATTGATGTTGGAAGCACCAGGGACACCCTGGATTACCCAAATCCTGTTGGGAATTCCCTGCCTGCTGCTCTCAAAGCAGGATCCAGGTGCTCCTGGAAGCTGCTTCAGCTTCTCCTGGCATCAGTCTGGGAGTCTGCACAGTTTTTGTTTGGAATCTACAACACAATTCCAGGGATCTGCTCTTATTATGAGGGTGGGAAAATATAAACCAGAGGAGAAGGTGAAGGAAAAAGCCGAATTTTGTGGGGCCAGCAGAACATCCCAGCCCAGGCTGAAATGTCTCTGCTCTTCCCATCCCTGTCCCTACTAAGAGCCAGGAAAATGGGGTTAAAGAGCAATAAATTGGGTGTAGAGCTCATGAAACCACCCCTCCTCTGGGTTTTCCTGCTCTCTGCTCCCTCCTTCCTTCCTCTCCTCCCACAATTTTCACTCTGGGCTGGTGGGGCCAAACCCAGGAGATCCCCATGGCCATGCTGGGTCACACCTGGAGGGGACACAGGAGCTGTCCCCAGCAGGCTGAGGGTGGCACAGGCAGCTCAGCCTGGCTCTGTGCTGGGTCCTGAGCAAGGAGGAAGCAGCAGGAACAGGGAAATGTTGTCCTGCAGCAGCTGCTGGAAGGTCTCAGCAGCCCCATCCCTCCAGGTGTTCCCTGGGAAAGGCTCCAGACAGGAGCAGGATTTGCCTGGATTTCCTCCCCTCAGAGCAGGGAGAGGTTTCATCGAAAGGAATTGGGGTATTCTTATTAAAACAGGACATTTTTTGCACCAAGTTTGCCAGGACTGGGCTCTCATCACTCTGCCTTACTCCATCCTAACCCTCCTCATCCTCGCTCCTTCCCTGCTCTGCTCCCTACCCCAACTCTCATGGAGAAAGGGGAATTATTTCCTCAGCCCCAGTGCCCAGGACAGCCCAGAGCTGTGGGGTCACTGCCCCTGGAGTGTCCCTGTGTGGGGCTCTCCATGGAGAGTCCCTGGGGGTGTCCAGGGACCCTCCCCACATCCTCACTTTATCCTAAAGCACTCCCCACCCTGCCCTTGAGGGGCCCACACTGTCAAGTGAGGAAATAATTAATGCACACTCTAATTAAGAACTGTGAGTGTGATCAAGGATTGCTGCTGAGCACAAAAATGCATCCAAAGAGATTTCTGAACAAGAGCTGGTCCCCCAATTCTGCCTCAGCATACATAGGGTATTATCTAGCTATTATTATTATTATTATTATTATTATTATTATTATTATTATTATTATTATTATTATTATTATTATTATTATTATTATTATTATTATATTTCTACAATAAATAATAAATATATAAATACAAAGAGAACATAATAAAAATATAATGAATATAATAAATATAATAAATACATAAAATATATTAAAATACAAAATATATAAAGCATAAAAATTTAGATAAATAAAATATATTAATATTTATTATATATTCTAATATATATTCTAATATATAATATTTTAAAATGTATAATATATTTTATATATTATATAACATAATATTTTGTTTTATTATAATAAAATATAATATAATATTTATATTATATATAAAAACATATATTTTATATATGTATATGTATGTATATATATGTATATGTATATTTTATATATATAATATAAAGCAAGAGGTGGTCATACTTTTGGGGTAGGTAACTCTGGGATGGAGGGAGGTGTTAATTACAATTAAAACCAAATTCAGCCCTGCAGAGTTCACCCCTCATGTGAGAGTTGCCCTGAGGTTTATCAGCTCCAAGGTCCCACCGAATTCCCCTCCCTGCAGGGATTCCAGAGCCTGTCCTGGTGTCCCCACCCTGCTTCCCCTCAGGAATGTTTCAGGTTGTGTTTGTGGGGAACCACCACGGGATTTTGGGGGACACCAACCCCATTCCACCCAGGGAGAGCAGCAACTCCATTTCCCCCTGGAATTTCTGCACCACTCAAACTTCTGCTAAAATGTGAATTTATTCCCTGCTTTTCCCAGGGCAGAGCCCAGCTCAGCCCCGGAGCTCGGTGTTTGCTCCCACCTGGATGCTGGGAAGGAGCCGGGGATGCTGAGACACCTCATTAGGAGGGAATAAAGGCCGGGCTGGGTTGTTTTTCTCAGGGCCGTGCCCTGCGGCTCCCACGCTGTTCCAGCAGAGCTTCTGCAGCGCTAACAAGGCTCTGCCCGGAGCTGCGGCGTGCGGCGGGCAGGGGTCAAGTGCTGGGGGCAGCAGCAGCACTTGGTGCCCACGGGGTGCCGGGGGAAGGACCTCAGGTGGGCAAACCTGGGGTGAAAATTGGGGGAAGAGAGGAGGGAGGGAGGATGCAGAGAGCAGGGAAAGTTTCCCTCATGGACACTCAGGAATTCAGATTGCAGCATCTCCTGAAGCCAAGAGCTGGGGCCCAGCGGCGTTTCTGGAGCTAATGGGAGCACAGGGGTTGGGATTGTCCTGCCAGGAGGGTGCACAGCCCTGCTGTCACAGACAGCTTTTATGGAAAAGCCTTTCCTTAGGATTTTTCCTCCTGAGAAGCTGAGAGGCCTCAGGAACAAAATGTAACCAATGATTATCTGCTGCTGTGGAATGCAACAGGTGCATCTGGGATTGGTCCATGTTGGATGTTTGTAATTAATGGCCAATCACAGCCCAGCTGGCTCAGACAGAGAGCTGAGCCACAAACCTTTGTTATCATTCTTTGCTGATTCTATTCTTAGCTTAGCCAGCCTTCTGAGATGAAACCTTTTCTTCTATTCTTTTAGTATAGTTTTAATGTAATATATATCATAAAATAATAAATCAAGCCTTCTGAAGCATGGAGTCAGATCCTCGTCTCTTCCCCGATCCAAGAACCCCTGTGAGCACGGTCACACCCTGCTCCAGCCCCTCCAGCACAGAGGGATCCTCTGGGATCCTCAGCTGCCTCCAGCTGGAAGGAAAAGTCACAGTATCATCCTTATTTTCATTTCAAAGCAGGGTCATTGTTAACCTGGCTGCTCCCAGGGCTGGCCCAGCCTCGTCAGGGGGGCAGTGCCAGGCAGGGCTGGCAGCATCCAGGATGGGGCAGCACCTGCAGAACCAGGTGATGTCTCCCTGTCCCTCTGTTCAGAAATGCTGGGATATTGGGACACAAGACAGATGATGGACTTTGGATCTGGAGATTGGATAACAGAATGCCTTGGCATCCTGGAACTTTGAGGATTGCAAGATTCAATCAGACAGGTTTACCAGAAAAAGAAAATTTCATTAAACTCTGCAAGCAAGAGATGTTGTAATATGCATAAGTTTGTGTATATGATTTTAACCTAATCCTTGTAGTAAACATTACCAGTCTTCCTAAAACAGCAGGTAAGCCTTGGCAGTCTCTGGTTACTGACCCATCTGTCAGGGGGCAGCCTGAGCCCCGCCACAGCTCCAGGACAGGGATCTCATCCCTCAGGACACGAATCCCTGTTGTGCCCCTCACCCTGGCTTTGGGGAGGGTTTTTATCCCCTTTTCCCTGAGCTGGCACCCAGAGCTGTGGGTGCCCAGCCTCGCCCTGAGCACCATCCCCAGCACTGCTCTGGACAGGAATGTCACTGGGAGAACTGGGAATGAACACTTCCCACCTCTGGCATGTCACTGGGAGAACTGGGAATGAACACATCCCACCTTTGGGATTCACTGGGAGAACTGGGAATGAACACATCCCACCTCTGGGATGTCACTGGGAATGAACACATCCCACCTTTGGGATGTCACTGGGAGAACTGGGAATGAACACTTCCCACCTTTGGGATGTCACTGGGAATGAACATATCCCACCTTTGGGATGTCACTGGGAATGAACGCTTCCCACCTTTGGGATGTCACTGGGAGAACTGGGAATGAACACTTCCCACCTCTGGGATGTCACTAGGAGAATGTCACTGGGAATGAGCACATCCCACCTTTTAGCAGGGCACAACAACCACAGGGGAGAGCAGGTCCTGATACCCAAAGTGTCCCTGCAGCTCCCCCCCCCCCCCCCGCCTTTCCCCTTTCCCTCTCTCCCTGTTTGTTTATTTGGCCATCCAAGCTTCCAGCAGCAGCAACAGGGTCTGGAAACCCAAAACTTCCCCTGGGGAAGAAGTTCTGGCATCCAGCAGCCAAGTCAGGAGACTCTGGGAAGTTGCTCCGAGCCTGTCTCATCTCAGGGCTTGACATATCACTGCTGTCCATTTCCCTTCCCAAGGAAATCTGATTTGTTCCAAAGTTTATAGTTTCAGTGACCTAATCCCAGCATAGTTGTTCCTGTTTCCCTTTAATTTACTGCTGCAGCTTGTATTAATTGATGGATTGCAGAGGGTTTGAGCTGAGCTAATTGTTTTAGGAACAGAAAAAAAAAAAAAAAGGAGAAAGAAAGGGAGATGTGAGGTCCCTTAGTGGATTATGGAGGGATTCAGAGGGGGAAGCAGCAGCCACCAGGAAAAAGCTCCAAACAGGAGCAACTCTCCTGCAGAGGGGGAGGCTCTCCACAGCCAGAAATAACTTCCCTGGCATGGCCCTGGCGTGGAGAGCAGGGCTGGGATGGTCCCTGTGCTTCACCCCACTGCTCTGAGGAGCTGCCCCTGCCCCTGGGGGATGCTGAGGACCAGAGGAGCTCGGGAAAAAGGGAAATGTCATCACCCTGCATCCAGCAGGGATGCACAGGCTGCTCTGAGGAGGGGATGAGCAAATCCTGCTGAAGGATCCCGCCTGTGATGGGTGTGGGACTCACTGGGAGCTGCCAGCAGGGATTTGGCAGGTGTAAATCGTGGCCAGTGGCCCTGATCTGGTCCCAGGAGAGGGGAGGGGCCCTGTGGATCAGGACCAGCAGCTCAGGCTGTGAGAGCTCACTTTGGCCAGGCCTTGACAGCCCTGTGGCACCAGAGAATGGAATCATGGCGTGGTTTGGGTTGGAAAGGACATAAAGCCCATCCCGTTCCTGCCCTGCCATGGCCAGGGACACCTTCTACCATCCCAGGCTGCTCCAAGGCCCAGTGTCCAACCTGGCCCTGGACATTCCAGGGATGGAGCAGCCACACCTCACCAGCCTCATCCTAAAAACCTCTTCCTTGTATCCTATCCACATCAACCCTGTCCCAGCTTAAAACTGGGAGTTAGGAGCTGGGTCCAACCCCATGGAATCCTGGGGCAATCCTGGAGGATTTGGGATCTCTTCTGCCCTCCCTCATTTCCTTGCTCCATCCCTTCCACCCCTCCCCATCTCCCCCAAAAGAACCAAAGCAGGAACAAACCCAGGGCCTCTTTGAGCAGGGAATCCTTTTGGAGATGGGGGTGCAAGGAGGGGACACCCCAGAGGAAATCCCAGCTCCCAGGACCCCCACCACCCTCTGAACCACAGCACCACCAAAGCATTGAAGTTTTCCAGGCCAGGAACACTCTCCTTGCTGTTTCCCTGGCCAAACCCCCCTTTCCCATAAATCAGCCCAGGCTCTTTCAGCACGGCTCTCTCTCGCAGAGAGGTTGATTTATTCAGGAGCAACACAGGGAGTTTCCAGATTCACACTAATTGCTCTCCCAAATTACTTAATAGTTGAAATTGCAGCCCTCTCTTTGGAAATCATCTCAGACAGCTCAATAAAAAACTATCAGCGGAGAGACAACTGCAAATTGATAAAGTCTTTGAGACGAGGGTAATATCATTGTTGTCTGGCAAATTTATTCGTCTGAAACCCAAACGAGGAGGATAAACAGCCTCGCTCGGCGAGGAGGACACCGCCCGCTACCGAGTTGCTCAATTCTCTCTTCCAGAACGGCTCTGATTACTCGGAGAGAGCAGCAGCGCTGCCGAAACCAGGCAGGCACAGCCAATAAACCGCTCCAGCCCTCCCCTCGCCGAGGAGAAACAGAATTTAAAAGAAATGTAATAATAATTATAATAATAACAACAACAAGAGGAGTGCTGGTGCGGGTTCTGGCGGGAGGCAGGGGCTGCTGCTCCCCTCGGGGCTGTGGATTCGGGAGCTGGCTGCTGGCCACAGAGCTCCCGCGGGCTGGAAATTGTCACCCAGGAGGGAAGGGGAAAACTTGGCTCATTTTGGCCGCTTCCCAATTTCCCGGCCGCTCCGGGGGAGGGAGGGCGGGCGGGGGGGCAAGGGGAGAGCCCGAGGTGTGGGGGGCTCCCGGTGGGGCTCGGCCCCATCGAGGAGACTTCGAGGGGCAGCACCAAGAGAGTGGGAGCCCAGGAAGAGCCAGGAGTGTTTTGGGGGGCGCTGAGCGGGATGGGCAATGTGGGAGCATCACTGCAGTGCCAGGTTTTGGGGCTCTCCCGTTTAGGGAGCATCACTGCAGTGCCAGGGTTTGGGGTTCTCCCATTTTGGGAACAACTCCTCTGCCATGCAAGGTTTGGGTCTCCCCCATTCTGGGAACATCTCCTCTGCCATGCAAGATTTGGGGCTCCCCCATTTTGGGAGCATCACCTCTACCGTGCCAGGTTTTGGGGTTCCTCCATTTTGGGAGCATCACTGCCATGCAAGGTTTTGGAGCTCCCCAATTTTGGGAGCACCTCCTGTGCCATGCAAGGTTTTGGGGTTCTCTCATTTTGGGAACATCTCCTCTGCCATGCAGGGTTTGGGCCTCTCCCATTTGGGAGCATCACCTCTACCGTGCCAGGTTTGGGGGTTCCCCCCTTTTGGGAACATCACTGCCATGCAAGGTTTGGGGCTCTCCCATTTTGGGAGCATCTCCTCTGATGTGTAAGGTTTTGGGGTTCCCTCATTTTGGGAACAATTCCTCTGCCATGCAGGGTTTGGGGCTCCCCCATTTTGGAAGCACCACAGCCGTGCCAGGTTTTGGGGTTCCCCCATTTTGGGAGCATCACCTCTGCCGTGTGATTTTGGGGCAGTCTGGTGTCAGGAGGGACCTCAGGCTCCCCATTCCGGGGTGACCCCACATGCTGACAGTGACAGCCCCCCTGTCCCACCCAGCCGAGCCCATAGCACAGCCCCCTGCCCTCTGGGAGCCCAAAAAGCTGCTCCTTTCTCCTGCTTTTAAATCCATTTCTGCAAGGTTTGGCAGGAGGGGGGTGGGGGAACAGGGTCATTGTCACCACTGACTGACGGGCACCGCTCCAGACTCACAAAGTTCCTCCCCTCCATCCCCAGCCCGGGGCATCACACCAGGAACAGCAACCAGAAACCCCTCTGGGCTGGGCACGGGGCTCAAATGCAAAACACTCAACGGAGAGACCCCAAAACCCCCCAGTTTTTCCCCAGAGAGCAGCGTGGCAGCGAGAGGGTTACGAGGAGCCGCTGCCCAGCACGGTGCCAGGAGCCACAGGGATCTGAGAGCCAGCCCGGCCGATGGCTGCCATCTGCTCCTGGCACCTCGTGTCACTGCCGGCAGCGGGGGGAAAACCATCCCAAAGCCCCAAAGCGGCCCCAAAGTGGCCCCAGAGCGGCCCCAGCCCCCCGAGCCCTCCCCGGGGAGCGGCACAGGGAGCACGGAGCTGCCACACGGCCGGGGGGGACACGCAGGGACACATCCAAGCTGCTGGAGCCCTCTGGGCTGTTTCAAGAGCTGTGAGAGCCGCACAGCCAGGGCCGTGTCCCCCTGTCCTCTGTGGGGTGGCCGGGGACAGGGAAACGGGGAGGGTGCGGCGGAGCCTGTGGGGTCCCCATGAAGCTTTTCCTCACTCCTGGCACCCAAAGGTGCCCCAAAAGCAACAATTCCTGCAGAAAGCCCAGCCCCCAGCCGTGCCCCCGTGCCCCGAGGAGCTGCGGAGGGGGGACACTGAGGTGGCAGTGCCACCTTAAAGGGCACTGGCTGCCACCCGCGGGGCCGCGGCTTTGATGGCACCGCGGGCACGGGGAAGAGCAGCTCGGAGATCCATCCCCATCCCTCCGGGAAGGCGTCCAAGGGAGGCAGAGCGGGCAATGGGAGCGGGGACCGGGCGAGCGGCGGCGCAGAGCCCCGGCTGGGTGACCCCGGGGGAGAGCGGCCGCGTTTCCTGACCCGCATCCCAACCCCCCCTCGGGGCTCGGGGAAAGAAAAACCCTTTAAAAAAATAAATAAAAAAGAAGTCTCATTCATCATTCAGCCTCTGTTTGTTTTCTGCACTCCGCTAAGCTCAAACAAGCAAAACAGATTAGCTGGGCTCATTTGTTTCCTACTTAATTACACCTCTTCGGTGCTGATGTAATATTTCAAGATTTGGGTTGCTAAGGCTGAAAATCCACCTGCCCCCCTCCCACACCCACCTTGGCTTTTCATTCCCATCATGAAAAAGCCCAGATGGAGAATTTTTTTTCCGAAAAAACTCCTAATTATTGAGGAATTCAAGGCTCTGAATGCAGAAGCTGCCAGCGAGCGCTCAGGTTGTCAGAAGCAGATGGACGCCAGCTCCAGCTTTTGATCACAGCCTCGGAACCCCTCCCCAAAAAAACAGCGGGAAGGGGGGGAAGGACCCCGCATCTGCAGGCGCACACGGCCGCGGATAACTTTAGTCATCCCCCCTCCCTCTCCAGGATTGCTTTGGCATCAATAGGACTTCCCAGGAAGCCGGAGCAGCTGCGGTGCCGACGCAGTTTGCAGGATGAGCTCGGCGCTGGAGGAAGGAGCGCACGCCTCCCCGCAGGAGATCCTTCCCTTCCCTTCGCTTTCCTTCGGGTGCTTTTCCTTCCCCTTCCCCACACCTCCGCAGGTGCCCCAAATCTGCCGTGCCGTGCCCAGGGCAGAGCACGGCCCTGCCAGCCCATGCCCCGAGGAGAAGCTGGAGGTGCCCAGGTGGAGAAAGGCGCACCTGGGAGGGGTTTTTAGGGCTGTCACGATCCTAAAAGGGGTCCCGCAGAGCCCCCAGCCAGGATGGCGCTGCCGACCTGCTCCGGGTGCTGGCACCATCCCCAGCCCACCCCACCAAAGGTGTGTCCGAGGCGAGGAACAAACAGAGCCGGGAGATCAGGAACGATCCCCCCGTGATGCTTCCCAGCAGGAATCCCAACAAATCCCCCCCGGTGCCATCCCGAGCAGAACACTCCTGGAAAACACCACAACTCCCGCTGGGACATTGGGAGCCACCCCGAGCCACCTCCCCGCAGGGTCCCCTTGGTCCCCAGCCTTACTTGGGTCCGGAGGGAGGCGCGGAGAGGCCCCCGGGCAGCGCCCCCCGCTCGCCCCCGCCGCAGCCCCGGGCTCCCAGCGAGCAAAAGGCGCACACCGAGGCCATGGCTCGTCCAGAGGCAGGGGCCGGCCGGAGCCAGGGAAGGAGGCGCTGGGCAGCGGCAGGAAAAGGGCTCAGGCGGCGCTGGAGCTGCGGGAGGGCTGCGTGAGCCGTGCCCGCCGCTTTGCCACGGTGGCATCGCCCCTCAGCTGTGGCCTCTGCCCCTCGCCTGCTCGTGCCCGGGACCCACCGTGCTCATCCAGTGCATCCCCTGCGGGCCGGCAGGGCTGGGCCGGGGGAAATCGCTGCCGGTGGTTTTGGGATGACGGGAATGCCCCCCGGGCACCTGGCACAGCGGGGCTGGCGGAGGAGTTGGGTTATTCAGTAACTTTTAATCTCTCCCGGCTGGAAGCTGCTGCACGCCTGCCTAAGCACAGCTCGGAGCTGATTTTTGGGTGCTCAGGGGGGGCTGTGTCCCGCCGGGTGGGGTTGGGAGGGAGGATGGGAGAAGCTCCGGGCTTGAATTCCAAACATCCAACTCATGGGAAAGGCAGGAGGAGCCCAGCAGCCCCTCAGGGCCACGGGGGATCAGGACCTTCCCTTCCCTTCCCCAAAATGCATTTCCCAAAGGTGCAGAGTGGGGAAATGGCATTTCCACCCCACAGCACGGCTCTTTCTGCCCTAAACCAAAGGAATTTTATCCATCTGTAAGAAAAAGCTGAATTTTTAACCAAGCAAGGAGCTGCTGTCCTTGACGTGCAGTGGGGTTTTGTTTGAGGTTGATTGGAGATAACGGAGCTCTCCGGGCCTTTGGAAGGGTTTTCCATTGATTTTTTTTTCTCAGCTCCAAAGGGAGGGAGAGCAGAAAGGCACATCCAGGCTCCTCAGCACAACCTCAGCCCCTGTGTGCTGCAAAGTCAGGCATGCCTGGACAATTAGGAGGCATCCAAGGGCTGCTGCATTAATTAAAAGAGTCCTTGGAGATTAAATCATTTCCAGGGACCCGTTGTCCCTGTCCCCTCTAACTCTCCCATCCAGCAGGACAAGCTGCACCTCAATCCAACGTCAGGTTCTGCTCCAAAGCCCCTGAACATCCCCAGAAACAATTTCCTTCTTTGAATTGAAGGGATTTTAACCCCAGTGAGAGCCCTGAGCAGAGAGAAATGAGCTTGACCCGCCTATTACACCAACACTGACATGGCTCTCCTGCCCAAAAGCCTCAGTTTAACTTGGAGGAGCTAAAAAAATTAAAATAAAACCAGTTTTTGATGTCACATGACTGTTGTCAACACCTCCAGAGCAGGTCACACTTCACATGATCCTTCCCATCCCAAGGTGACTCAGATACAGCTCCTGAGAGCAGGAACCCTGCATGCCCTCCCTCCAAACTCCACTTTTAGCCATTGAATCCAGCAATTCCCATTCCCTAAACCAGAATCCAGTCCTGCAGTTCTGTCCCAGAGCCATTTAACCAACAAACCTCCATGGGAAGGATTTTTGAGCAGCCACATCCCAGCAGAGGCATCGGGGCAGTTCAGTGGTTCTGAGCCCTCAGTTGTGGCTTCCAAATCCCAGATTCCCAGGATTCCTCCCCAGCACCAACCAAACTCATGGAAATGAGGAGGGAGCAATAGGAAAAGGGGCTGTGACTGATGGACAGGCCCTTTTTCCACTTTTATAATTGAATTTACTGGGGGCTTGGACATCTCCAGCAGCACTGGAGGAAGCCATGGATGGATGGATGATGGATGGATGGATGGATGGATGGATGGATGGATGGATGGATGGATGCCCTGGAGCTGCAGCCAGGCAGGAACAGGCAGCTCCCAGCAGGGAAATTGCTGTTTATGCAGCATCCCAAATATCTGAAGGTGAACCCTTTGCCTTTCCCACCTTATTCCCATGACAAGAGTAGTGGATCCATAACAATTCCCATCTCCATTTAGGAGCACAGCACAACCTTCCCAGCCACTCATTCCCCAAATTCCCCCCACAACAGGCACCCCAGAGTGCACAATCCCATCCAGCAGCATCCCAAATCCTGGCACACAGATCCAGCCTGGAGGATCCCCCCAGCCCAGCCCAGATCCCGCTCACCTCTGCACCCAGGGATGGTCAGGGAGTTGTTTCCCAGGAAAATCAGCGCCAGGGTGCTCCGTGGGAGGTGTGGGAGCAGCTCTCAGGGCAGGTGTGCTGTATTTAAGGAGCGGTAAGGAGCGGGGTTGAGCAGGGATAATGAGGCAATCAATCCATTTTCCTCCCAGCGCCTCGGGCAGCTCTGCACGGAGCCAAGCCCGGGGGCAGGACCTGGGCAACGGCGCTGGTGGTGTCTGGAGCCATGGAGCAAGGAATTCACAGAGCCAGAGACAGGGAAATCCCACAGCCAGAACCAGGGAATTCCCACAGCCAGAACCAGGGAATTTATACAGCCAGAACCAGGGAATTCCCACAGCCAGAACCATGGAATTCCCACTGACAGAACCATGGAATTTATACAGCCAGAACCAGGGAATTTATACAGCCAGAACCAGGGAATTCCCACAGCCAGAACCAAAAAATTCCCTCTGCCAGAACTAGGGAATTTATATGGACAGAACCAGGGAATTTATACAGACAGAACCAGGGAATTCCCACTGCCAGAACCCAGCAATTCCCCCATCCAGAACCAGGGAATTCCCACAGCCAGAACCTGGAATTCACCCATCCAGAACCAGGGAATTCACACAGCCAGAACTATGGAATTCCCACTGACAGAACCAAGGAGTTCACACAGCTAGAACCATGAAATTTCCACTCCCAGAACCAGGGAATTCCCACTCCGAGAACCAGGGAATTTCCACTGCCAGATCCTTCCCCTTCCCCCTCTCCAGAGCCTCCCTGCACCCTGTGCAGACCCAGGATGTGCAGGCTGCCCATGCAGAGCCATTCCCACCCGGCAGAGCTGTGCTTTAGCTGCTCCCAAAGCCTGGATGTGCTGCTGGAAATGCAGAATGAGCTGGGCAACAGCCAAATGTTTGGGGTTTGGGGGGCTCAGGGGCTGATCCCTTCATGGGAGGGATAAGTCCAGCAGCAAATTCTCCATGGAAGGGGTGAGCAAGGAGCATTCCCCATGCAGGGAGCTGGAATTGGGGATGAATGGAGCAGGCAGCTGGGAAGAAGAGTTAAGGGAGGTTAAATCCCAAAAAAGAGCTTGGGCACGTGGAGGAAGGACCCATCGTGCTGAGCATCATCACCCATGGGATTTACAGGACCAAAAATATCTGAAACCCAATCCAGGGACATCAGTCCCAACATCCAGGAGCTCGGGGTGGCTGTCCCCTGGTCATGGGGCAGCAGCCAGGGCCAGCAGAGGCTCTTGGTGTCACCAGACCCAGAGGGACAGCAGGGCTCCAAGTGCCACTGCAGCCAGCAAACCAGCCTCTGGAAAAACCTCTGGAGAAAACCAGGTGTTCCTGGAGTGAGATTTCCCTTCAGGAATCCTGCTGGGAGCTCCCAGCCCTGCAGCACGGCCTGGTGGGGGGAATTTGGCAGCACCATTGCAGAAGGAGCTTGGAAAAAATGGGCAGAATGGGTTCCAGTCTCTCCCTGCAGCATCCCAGTGCTCCCAGACTGCAATCCCACATGGAATCAGCCTGCTCCAGCTGCCAGCTCAGCCCTGCATGGGGAATGCTCCTTGCTCACCCCTTCCATGGAGAATTTGCTGCTGGAATTATCCCTCCCATGAAGGGATCAGCCCCTGAGCCCCCCAAACATTTGGCTGTTGCCCAGCTCATTCTGCATTTCCAGCAGCACATCCAGGCTTTGGGAGCAGCTAAAGCACAGCTCTGCCGGGTGGGAATGGCTCTGCATGGGCAGCCTGCACATCCTGGATCAGCACAGGGTGCAGGGAGGCTCTGGAGAGGGGGAAGGGGAAGGATCTGGCAGTGGAAGTTCCCTGGTTCTGGGAGTGGGAATTGCTGGGTTCTGGCAGTGGGAACTCCTTGGTTCTGGCAGAGGGAATTTTTTGGTTCTGGCTGTGTGAATACTCTGGTTCTGGCAGTGGCAATTCTGTAGTTTTGGCTGTGTGAATTCCTTGGTTCTGTCAGTGGGAATTTCCTGGTTCTAGCAGTGGGAATTTCCTGGTTCTAGCAATGAGAATTCTTTGGTTCTGGCAGTGGGAATTCCTCGGCTCTGGGAGTGGGAATTGCTGGGTTCTGGCTGTGAAATTCCTTGTTTCTGGCAGTGGGAATTCCATGGTTCTGGCTGTGAAATTCCTTGGTTCTGGCAGTGGGAATTCCTTGGTTCTGGCAGTGGGAATTCCTTGGTTCTAGCAATGAGAATTCTTTGGTTCTGGCAGTGGGAATTTCTGGGTTCTGGCAGTGGGAATTTCCCTGGTTTTGGCCATGAGAATACCATGGTTTTGGCAGTGGGAATTGCTGGGTTCTGCCCCATGGCTGTGGGGCTGGAGGAGGCTGGAGCTGAGCTGTTCCCACAGGAGCTGGTGGCTGAGGAGGATGGAAGTTCAGGCTGAAGGCTCATCCACCGTGCCTGGCACCTTCCAGGACGCTGGAATGTGTCACTCCACCAGCTGGAAGTGGGGCCATGGAGCCAGGGGGTCCCAGAGGACACCCCTACCCTGTCTCTAGGATGGGGGCACAGGGATTTCCTCACCCTCTCCAGAGCCTCCCAGGGATGTCTGGCACCCCGAGATGCTGGCACAGATCCCCCAGACCCTGGTGGGACAATTCCCCTCTGGGACAACTTCTCCCCTCCAGGTGCCCAGGCACAAACCCCGAGTGTGGGATTATTTTCCTTCAGCATCACCAACCCTTCCCAACCCCACAGGGACCTCACAGCATCCCCGGGGTCCCCTGACCCCCTCCTGTCACAGACATCTTTTATGAAAAATCCTTTCCTTAGGATTTTTCCTCCTGAGAAGCTGAGGGGCCTCAGGAACGAAATGTAAACAATGGTTATCTGCTGCTGTGGAATGCAACAGGTGCATCTGGGATTGGTCTCATGTTGGATGTTTGTAGTTAATGGTCAATCACAGCCCAGCTGGCTCAGACTCTCTGTCCAAGCCACAAGCCTTTGTTATTCATTCCTTTTCTATTCTTAGCTGGCCTTCTGATTAGATCCTTTTCTTCTATTCTTTTAGTATAGTTTTAATGTAATATATATCATAAAATAATAAATCAAGCCTTCTGAAGCATGGAGTCAGATCCTCGTCTCTTCCCCAATCCAAGAACCCCTGTGAACACGGTCACGCCCTCCTACCCCTAATCCAGGCACAGAAAGCCACCCTGTACCCCCCAAAACACCAGGAATAAATAAAAAACTGGGGCACAAGAAAACCCTCAGCCAGTTTTTCTACCTGCTGCTGCCCAGGGCACGGCTCGGCTCTCAGGAGGAGGCTGCAGGTGTCACGTTTAGGGCAAAAAGCTGGGAATTGGGAATTTCCTCCTTCCCAGAGCTGCCAGGAGGAAAAGATCCTGCGCTGAGAGCTCAGGCAGGGTCCACAGTCACAGGGGTCGGGTTTCTATCCCCGAGGGCAGCGTAAAAATAGAGGCGAGGAAAGAGAATCTGCTGAGTAATGGGGCAGCAGCAGCAGGAGCGGGGGCTGGAGCAGGGCAGCCCCTTCCCCTTCCCCGCAGGCTGCGGGAGCGGCTGGAGCCCCCCGGGCACGGAATTAATCCCTGCCAAAGCGGGATCAGCCCGGCGCTGGCTCAGAGCCGCAATCCTGTTAAAGGCCGGGTGGCCACGACACGAGCGGCCAATTAACCCCGGCCCTGGGCGCTGCTCTGTCCCCCCGGGGCTCGGGCTGGCCCAGCGCGTCCCGCTGCTGGCGCAGGGCAGCCCTTAATGAGCTAATCAAGCCCTAATGAAGAGATGGAGCTTTAGCCAGGCGGGACCTCCCCGCCCCGGGGCAGTGCTGGGGTGGCTGCGGGGGCTCAGCCCAGCCCGGCTCCCCCCGAAAGGAGCGGCCTGTGGGGACTGGCAAAATTAGAGGGAAAATCAGAGGGTTTGGGGGAAAGTTGTAAAAGGTAGGCTTTAGGTACAGCAAAAGTGTGAGTAGAGTTAAAGAGCAGTTATGAGATTGTTTTAACCAAAGGTACGGGTGCTTATGGTGATTGGATAGAACTACTGTCAAAGTGCTTTTGCTGTGTGTGATTAGTTAAGAAGCTTATAAAGTAAGTTATAACATTAAGTTTTTTAGCCTGCTGCCTGAATGTGAGCTGCTAGCATCTTCCCATTGTCATAACCATGAAACGAGACTGATGCTAAAAAATAAACAGCTCGAGGCACTTTCCGCAGCAACCCGGCCTCATTCGCGTCTGTAAATAGCCCCCCTTGGCCAGAGTCAAAGGCCCTGTGCTCCTGAAGGCTCCTGAGAAAGGCCAGAGCAGCCTGGGGAGGAAGCATAAATCAGAGCTGGGAACAATGGCCCATTGTGGGGCCCGGGGAGCACCGGGCAGGGATGCGGGACCGCGGCCAGCCCGGATTGTCCCCCGTGTCCTCCCCGGGACCTCCCGCTGGTCACCGCTGGTTCTCAGCTCCCGGCTCGGCTCCTCGCCAGCCTTTCCTTGTGCTGCTGCAGGGCACAAGGCAGCCCTGCCCTGCGGGGACAGCCCGGGTCCCGCGGGGGGCAGAGCCCTGCGCCACCGGCCGCACCTCGGGGCATCGGGGCTGGTAAATTCGGCCCAATAAACGGCTGAATTTGGGGGTAAAATTACACAAATCAAGGCAGATTTGTGTCTCTAGCAAGCCCGGTGTGTCCGGAGGGAGGGTGGGTGACCCAAGCAGCAGTGGGACACCACAGGGACATGTTTAGAGCCACCCTGGTGGCAGCTGAGGTGGTTTGTTGTGGTGTGATGTCATAGCCTGTCTCAGTCATCCCGGTTCTTTCCTCAGGTGTGCCAATAACCTCTCCCTTCCCCTCCCTTGCCCCTGCTGAGTGCTGTCCGTCAATCTTGGCATTCCAGAAAGGGCTTCTCGTGTGATTGGCGAAGTTCAAAAGATGCCTTTCAACCCTGGGGACACTGGGCCATCCAGGTGTCCTTTGTCCCTTTGTCCCTCCCCTGTCCCTGGTTGGTGCCTCCCTGCCCCTTCCCTGCCCCTCTCCCCGGGGTTCAAAGGAGCAGCAACCACGGGCTCAGGGAGTTCTGTTGGAGCTGGTGCTGCATTCAGAGGCCTGTGGGCCAGAATAAAGCTCTGGATCCAAACCCTCCAGCAGAACCGACTCCTTTCCTTCACCATCACCTTAAAGCTTCTGCCAGAGGGAAACCTGAGGAGCAGCCCCTGTTATGGGGGGAAGCTCCATCCCAGCACCACCAGAGCTCCTGCAGGCCTGGACTTGTCTCCAAGGGCCCAACTGCAGCATCCAGCCAGGCAAAAGTGTCTGTGGGGTGAAACACCACATACCCAGCCAGCCAAAAGTGTCTGTGGGTGAAACACCACACACCCAGCCAGCCAAAAGTGTCTCTGGGTGAAACACCACACACCCAGCCAGCCAAAAGTGTCTGTGGGGTGAAACACCACACACCCAGCCAGCCAAAAGTGTCTCTGGGGTGAAACACCACACACCCAGCCAGGCAAAAGTGTCTCTGGGGTGAAACACCACAGTTGCCGCTATTTGGTTCAGCAGCAAGGTCCAGACGAGCCCAGGCACGTCCCATCTGGCTATATTGGTATTTAATTCCCATATATTGGCACTGCAACAGTGGTTTAACATCTCAACTGACCCCAAAAGCTCAGTACCCCTGTCTGATGTTGGAGCATCCCCGTTGTGCCCACACCAAGAGCACCCAAGCAGGAGTGACACCGTGGGCTCACCCAGCAGCAGGGACAGAGAGCTGGAGCTGCTGGCCTGGGGTTGAGCTCCTCTGCCACTCCTGGTGTTTATCCTGTGAAATATTAATGGGCTGTGATTCATCCCCAGCAAGGAGGAGGTGACAGGCATGTGTGAGCATCGCTGTGCCTGTCCCTGCACACACACAGACACACAGATCCCCACAGGGATGGACCCAAAGGCATCCCCAGCCCCCCAAAGCTGCTGTTAAAGCTGCTTTGGGGGATATTTTGGACATTTTTCTCTGTTCTGGTGCTGGCATCTCATTAACCACAGGCCAGGAGTGAGCTCAGCCTCCCTGCACTGGGCACTGCAGTGCCACCAGCAGCTCTGTCCCCAGAGATGGAGGCACCAGTGCTGCCCAGTTCCACACCAGTGCCAGCCAGTGCCACACCAGTGCTGCCCAGTTCCACACCAGTGCCAGCAATTCCACACCAGTGCTGCCCAGTTCCACACCAGTGCCAGCAATTCCACACCAGGGCTGCCCAGTTCCACACCAGTGCCAGCAATTCCACACCAGTGCTGCCCAGTTCCACACCAGTGCCAGCAATTCCACACCAGTGCTGCCCAGTTCCACACCAGTGCCAGCCAGTTCTACACCAGTGTTGCCCAGTTCCACACCAGGGCTGCCGAGTTCCACACCAGGGCTGTCCCATTTCACACCAGTGCTGCCCAGTTCCACACCAGTGCCAACCAGTTCCTCTCCAGACTGGTGCCAACCCTGCAGCTTTACCACCCTGTTCACTGCACATCCAAGAGATGGTGACACCACCACGGTGAGCCCAGCGAGGGGAGGCATCGAGTGGTGCCTCTTTAGCCCCAAATCCCCGATTTCTGCTGCTGGGAGAATCCATCAGAGCAGCCCCTTCCCCTCATCACCCCTGGCTGGCTCCGTGCCCGCCCCCGCCCGGGCTCAGCCTGCTTTAATTGGTTCCAGCTCCTGCAGGCTTTGAAAGATGAAAAGCCCTCGACGGGAGAAGTGTGGAGCGTTCATGGTTTATTAATGGCCAGCCATCATTATTTTACCTTTCAAGTGCTCGGGCAGCGGCGAGGAGGGAAGGAGAGAGGGGGGAAACCGTGTGAGCTCCCCGTGGTTTTCTGCTCCATCCCCTGGGTGCCCCCGTGAGCCCGAGGGGCTGCCTGGCAGATGGATGGTGGCATCCCGGGAAAACAGCGTGGGAGAGGCAAACAAAGGCGGCAGCAGATGCCAGGAGCCTCCAGTGCTCCATCACCGGGCTCAGCCACCCACAGCCCCTCTGCTGAGCACAGCTGGGTGGAAATTCATCTGCGTGCCCAATCCCCGTGTTTGCTGTGCTGCTGCTGCAGCTCCCATCCGAGTGTGAGCTGGGAATTCTAATCCCCAAAGGGCTGGACTGGGAGGGAAAAAGGGATTTGGAAGGGCTGGACCACAATGAGATGTTCCCAAAGCTCTGATGGACTCATCCCAACCCCACCATGGATAAAAATCAAGGAGAGGACACGGAGCAGCACAAGGTTTTTTCAAATGTGTTTTGGTTTTTTTTTTTAGTTTTTTGGTCTTTTTTTTTTTTTTCTTTTTATTGGCATAAATAATTCATACACTGTCACCTCACCAAACACTGCACGAGAAACCACGGGAACAAATGGCTATCCAGGTCTGCAGGTCCCAGAGATTCGCACCCAGCCAGACAGCGGAAATTAGAAATTACTTTCTTCAAGTGTAGAAAACGTTAGAAATGTTCCTGTACAAATTTACAGCGGGGAGAATCCATCGTGCCTTTCTCAGAAATTCCTTTTTTTTTGGTTGGTTTTTTTTTTTTTTTTTTTTTTTAGTTTTTCTCAGTGGTTTGTGGGGGTGATTTGTAGTTTTATTTCTCACCAGCTTCTTTTTTTCCGGAGGTGTTGTTTTTTTTTTTTTTTTTGCAACGACGACAACAAAATATATATATATATATATATTTATATTTATATATATATTTATAAAAAGAAAAAAAAGGAGGTGGAGGGAGGAAAGGGGAACTGAAAATCAGCTCATTCTGCAAACTACCACGGAGAAAACGAAGCAGGCCAGCGAGTTCAGTTGGAAACTGTACAAGATTGAGGTCTGTATATATCTATATACATACATATAGAGATATGTATATATATCCATATATACCTTATGTACAAGGCAATGGAACATGGGAATTTACAGGGACCTGAAATTAAAGGCAGCGCTCGCAGCTGACCAAGCTTCCCCCCCCCAAAGAGTTGCTGTTGGCAACAAAAAAAATAGATAAATTCAAATAAATTCACAGAAAGTCAAACAAATTTAAATAAATTCATAGAAATTCAATTAAATTCAAATAATTTAAAATAAATAAAGGGTGAAGAAAGGAGGAAGGGCTTGACTCAGGGCACTTGGGGGTGGAGAGGGGCTCAGCACAGAGCCCTTCTCCTCACACAGCCAAAGAGGCCGAGTTCCAGGCACCAGCTCTTCCATAGAATCCTAAAATTGGCACAGGGAAGGGTTGGACTGGGTGTTGGGAGGGAATTTTTCCTGGTGAGGGCAGGCACAGGTTCCCAGAGCAGCTGTGGCTGCCCCTGGATCCCTGGCAGTGCCCAAGGCCACGGCTTGGGGCAGCCTGGGATGTGGAAGTGTCCCTGCCATGGGGTCTGAGGTCCCTTCCAACCCAAACCATTCCATAATTCCATGCTCTGGGAAAGGCTGAGCAGCTCCTCCACCTCCAAGACATTCATTTGTGCCTCCATCCATGCCAAATCTGCACCATCCCAGCTCCCGCCACGGGCAAGGACCGGATAAAAGTCATGGGGGCCGAACTCTGAGCTCGTCATTCCCAGAAATTGCCCGGTCAGGGCTCAGCGAGGATTTGGGAATTTGTGGGGAAAAGGGAAATAGAAGAAAAAGCCAGAGCAGGGAATATCCTTCAGCAGCCAAAGGAGGACACAGAGCTTTGGGGCCACCTCTTCCTCCTCTGGGAGAGTCCACATGACCCAGCCCCAAACGTGGTGACTCCACCAGCACCAAAATGCTGGAAAAACCCTCGGGCAGCAGCAAAGCCAGGGAGCTCTGGGAAGAGAGGGGAGGTGAAGGGAGGAGGATGGAGCGACAGGGCTGGGCCAGGAGCAGCCCCGGGGCTGGGGGCGGCTCCTGCATCTCAAAGGCAGCGCCCAGCAAAGCCCAGCCTGGCTCGGGATGGACCCTCTCCCTCCTCCAGAGCTATTGTGGAGAGCTTCTCCCGCATCCCCTCCCTGCTGAAGCGCTGGATATTTATAAACTGGGCCAAAGGGGGGAAAAAAATAAATATCCTTCACAAAGGCAGAGTCAAAAAAACCCCAGCCAGCAACAACAACAACAACAATAAGATTTGTTGGTTTGGCGGGTGGGGTTTTGTTTAAATAATGAAGACTTTAAAAATAAGAGGGAATGATGGGAATAATGTGGCAGCCTGAAGAACTGGAATGGAAGGGAAGGAGCTGCTCCTCGGAGCTCCTTTGGGATAAATTCAGGACAATTGATGCCATTGTACTGTGCCTGTGGCTGAGACACCACAGCGAGGGGAGAGGGGAGGAAGAGGCTGGAGAGCAGGGAGAGGTTGGCTGTAGGAATATTTAGTTTCTTCCTGATATTTAGTTTCTTCCTGATGCCCAAAATTCAGTGGAGAAGGGTGTGGCCAAGGGGGAGTGAGACAGGACAAGGGGAATGGCTTGAAAGTGAAAGAAGGCAGAGTTAAATGGGATATTGGGAAGGAATTGTTCCCTGGGAGGGTGGAGAGGGGCTGGGATGGAATTCCCAGAGCAGCTGGGGCTGCCCCTGGATCCCTGGCAGTGCCCAAGGCCAGGCTGGATGGGGTTTGGAGCAGCCTGGGACAGTGGGAGGTGTCCCTGCCATGGCAGGGGTGGCACTGGATGAGCTTTGAGGCCCTTCCCACCCAGCCCATCCCACGGTTCTGTGGCTGAGGCTGCAGCCCAGTGAGGCCCTGACACCACAGGGGAGCCCACCCAACACCCAGCACCCCTCAGTTCATTGTTCCCTCCACTCCTGGCCATAAAATCCATCAGGAATCTGCCAGCAGCTGTGAGACCCCTCGGGGGACACCAAGGTGAGACCTCCCAGGCCAGGACTTGGGACACGGGGAGCAAACCCCAATGACCCCAAGAGAGACCTCATCCCTTCCACCACAGATCCACACCACATCCATCACCCCCGTGATGAGCTCCCCCCTGGGGTCCCCTTCCTCCTCCTTCCAACACCTTCCCCTGTCTCCTGCTCCCCTGGGAATCCACACCTGCTCAGAACCCAAACCCACAGAGCCAGCAGGACCCTGCTCCCTCTGGATGGGGTTTGGGGATTGGTGACACCTCCCTGTGCCCCCCCCCAGCACCCAAAACCTCTGGGGAGGGGATTTTGTGCCTCCCCCAGAGGACAGGAGCAGCAGAGGTGAAGGCATTGGTGAGAGCTCAGAGAGACCCCGAGGTTTTAGTGCAAGGTTGGTGGCACATGTGTGCAGAGGGACACCTGGGAGGGGAGAGGGACACCAGGGGGACACAGGGACAGGTGGGGGGGACAGGGACACCTGGGGGGACACAGGGACAGCACTGGGGACAGGGACACCTGGAGGGACAGGGACAGCTGGGAGGGGAGCAGGGACAGCTGGGGGGGAGCAGGGACACCTGGGGGGACAGGGACACCTGGGGGGACACAGGGACAGCACTGGGGACAGGGACACCTGGGAGGGGAGCAGGGACAGCACTGGGGACAGGGATACCTTGGGGAGAGCAGGGACACCTGGAGGGAGCAGGAACATTTGGGAGGGGAGCAGGGACACCTGGGGGGACAGGAACAGGGACAGCACAGGCCATGGATGCTGCGGGCTGGGCTGGGGTGAAAGGCTGGGGTGATGAGCTGGGATGAGAAGCTGGGATGAGCCCTAACTCAGGAACCCCTGATTTGCTGCTGGAGCAGGGAACAATTAACCCAAACCAGGGCTCAGTCCTAAATCCATCCTGCCCCATCCCAGCTCCCTGCACTGCCTCCCATCCCAAAAACATCAGCAGGAGACTCCTCCAGATCCTTTTGGGGCTGGATCCACCCCTCCCTGCTCCTGCCCACCCTGGATTTTCACACGTGCACGCGTGGGGATTTTAATACCCCCACAATTAAAATCCCATCTCATCCCAGCTGCAATTAAGTTTCTAATGTTCATTTACTTATGCTAAAGCACTCCCAGCACCAGCGAGGAGGAGCTGGAGCAGCAGCCAGACAAACCAGGGCTGGCTGGGTTTGCAAAGCCTCGTCACGGCTCCAAATTAAAGCGAACTGAGACTACAATTGAATTATCTGGGATGGTTCCTGTCAAGCAATTATGCTCCATGAGAGCCTGGGAATGCAATTTGCTCTCATCTGACAGCTCATCCGAGGGGCTGGAGGGCCCATCCGAGCTGGGGGGGGGGGAGAGGGAAACACCAGCATGTGGAATCAGGTGGCAACAGCAGCTCCCAGAGAGAATTTTTGGGGAAACTCTGGGATTTGACTGATGGGAGATGAGGAAAATGGTCTTGGACATGGCTGAGATGTCCCAGAGTGGGGCTGGGAGCTGCTCTGTACAACCAGAGCCTGCCTGCATTCCCAGCTGCAGGAATGAACCACAGGAGAGGGGATGGATCCCAATTCCAGCTGATGCCCAGCCCCAGAGTGTCACAGACATCTTTTATGGAAAATCCTTTCCTTAGGATTTTTCCTCCTGAGAAGCTGAGAGGCCTCAGGAACAAAATGTACCCAATGGTTATCTGCTGCTGTGGAATGCAACAAGTGCATCTGGGATTGGCTCATGTGGTTGTTTCTAATTAATGGCCAATCACAGGGAGCTGGCTCGGACTCCCTGTCCGAGACAGAAGCTTTTGTTATCATTCTTTTCTATTCTATTCTTAGCCAGCCTTCTGATGAAACCTTTTCCTCTATTCTTTTAGTATAGTTTTAATGTAATATATATCATAAAATAATAAATCAAGCCTTCTGAAACATGGAGTCAGATCCTCGTCTCTTTCCCAATCTGAAAACCCCTGTGAGCTCGGTCACACCAGAGCAGCCCCAAACCCGGGATTTGGGGAGCGAGGAGCAGAGGCAGGAACGGGGCAGGGATGGAGAGCGAGGGGGCAGGGCCGGCTGATGAATTAACGGGATAAATCACCGGGAATGCGGAGCCGCGTCCCGCTGGCAGGGAGACCCGCGGGGGGACACGTAAGTGGCAGAGAAGCCACTTGTGAAAGGTCAGCGCTGCCCACGGAGGGGCTGCGGGGGCTGCGGGGGCAGCGGGACAGATGCATTTCCCCGCGGGGGGCACCTAATGGCAGCGGCACTCCCTGGCCCCGCAGGATCCGGGCACAAACTCATGAATCAGCGACATTCCCCCTTTTTTCATGACAAAACCGCAAAGAAATAAATAAAGGGAATTAAAGAAACCCGCAGAGAACAGAGAACGAGCCCTCCCCAGCCCAGCATCGTCGTGAGCGCTGGATGGGGATCAGAGGAGCCCTGGGGATAAACTGAAGTCATTGTCCTGTGGGTCACCCCTGCTCGGGGGGTTCTGTCCCCAGAGCCTGTGCACGGAGAGCCGCCCGCTGTCCCCATCCCACCGCTCCGGGGCTGCTCCGGCTCCCAGAGGATTCCCGGGATGCAGAAAGGCCGCGGGGGAAGATCCCGGTCCCGGTCCCGGCTCGCTCCGTAGCGCAGGGTGGGAAGCAGAGAGGAAGAGGAGACCCGCTGGGGGAGGAAGGCACCGTCCCACAACTCCTCCCGTCACAGCCTGGAGGGGACACAAGGAGCAGAGTCAGCCCTGGGGAACGTGGGGGTTTGTAGGGAAGATCTTTGGGAAAAACCCTCCTGGAAGAGCTTTGCCATGGAGCTGATCCCAAAAGCAGCGGCACCGGGGGAAGCCCTTGTTAGGAAAATTAACCCACAAACACCAGAGGTTGATGTCCAAAAAGGAGACAGAGCAATCCTTTCTGGCTTTATTCCAATAAAGGGAGAGGCCTTGGGGCATCCCCTAGGGTCTCTCCAATTTTTGGAGGATGCAGCCTCCTTTATATCCCAATTTCCTGGCCGCATTTTCTCTTTTTCCACACTGGCTGAGGTACTTGAGAGGTTCAGACTTCCCTAATCACCTGATACCAAAGATTTCCCTCTAAGGTATAACCCTCCCCTTTAATTTTTAATCCTTATGGAATTTAGGGGTTTTTCTTCCCCATTGTTTCTTTCATCTCTCAGTGTCTAATTTCATTTATCAGCAAACTTAAAGTTTATTTGTAAAAGCAAATCTCTTTTTCCATTCGTCAATCAGTGGAATCCCTCTCATGATTTCTTTTCTCTTCCAGAGCTGGTTTTATCTACCAGCAGACCTACAGCTTGTTTGGAAAGACAAATCTGCTATTCCTCTCATCCTGTACCTCCCTGCCATCCCTGCCCGGCTCCTGGAGCATCATCCAGAGGGGAAAGGGCTCCTTGGGTACCACTCCCATCCCTGTGCATCCAGGATCCCGCGGGGTTTGTGCCCCAATCCCTTGGATGCAGGGATGGCAGAGCCCTGGGGACCACGGCCACCTCATCCCTGTGCAAGCCGGGAATCCTGAACCTAACAGGACCCAACAGGAACCTTCTAGGACCTAACAGGAACAACAGCCAGAGCCGAGTCCCTGTGGAAGGAATCAGCTGCCGTGGAAAACCGAGCTGGAACATCCTGATTAGCAAAAGATTGGGACGGTAATTAACAGGGAGCTGCGGGGCAGCCCCAGCCCGGGGCGGGCAGAGCGTGGCTCAGTGACTGGAAAAAACATTCCCAAAGCCAGCGGAGCGATTCCGCAGCTGCCTCGGGGCCCGGCATCCTCCAGCATCCCCTGCCCGGCTGCCGGAGCCGCCCTGGTGCCTGCTTGGAGCGTGGCTTGGGAATTAACTCCGCTCCTGATTAACATCTCCCGTTCCGGGTGCCTTGGGGGACACCTGGCCGCGGGCTTTGCGCTGCTCCCGGCAGCCCCAAGGAACAGGGAGTGGCACTGGGGACATTCCAGACACTCTTGGAGACGCCCAGATAAGGAAAAAAGGCAGTTTGTTATCAGCAGCGGGAGAAACCAGCATCTCCCACCCTCTGTGAGGACAAAGATCGGTCCCTGAAGCCCCCAAAATGTCCTCAGTTCTCTCCCTGAGCTGACATCTCGTCCCCTCCATCCATTCCCATTTCCAGCCTCCGGGGATGCACGCTGGGAGCAGGAAAAATCCCCCCCGTGAATGCCACCCCCGCACGGGTGAGATTTTGGTTCTGTTTGTCACAACATGACAAATTCCGGGGAGGAAAATTAGTTTCTAAGTGATTGCTCTGCATTTTGCCTGCTGTTCCCAACAGGGCAGATTCCAAAATCCCAACTGGGGACCCTCTGATGCCGTTTCCTGCAGCACAGGGATGTGACTAAGCCAAAGCAATGGAACAGAGCAGGATTTGGCCATGGGAGAAGAAGGGATCAGGCTGGAAGCTGCCATGGCTGAGGGTCTGGGAAGGGTCCCTGGGCAGGGCATTCCCTCAATCCATAGAATCTGGGAATAAGGCACGGATGGGGACTTACTCTGCCGACTTCCAGAAGTGCCCCGGGTGGGAAAGGCGGCGGTTGCGCTTTGGCAGTTTCTCCAGCATGTCCATGAGCTTGGTGAAGGTGGGCCTCTCCTCCTGCTCGTAGGCCCAGCAGAACAGCAGGATGTCCTGGAGCCACAGGGAGAGAGCGTCAGGAAACCCAGCCAGGCCCTCTCCCAGTGGGAATTGAGCCAGGCACTCTCCCACCACAGCCCTCACCCCGAAGGAGCCCGTCTCCATCAGCACATCCTTGGGAAGGGCTGGGATGGAGGGGATGTGTCCATCCCATGAAGATCTGTCTCCATTACTGGGTTCTTGTTAATGATTGGGATGGAGGAAACATGTCCATCCCATGAGGAGCCATTTCCATCACTGGATCCTTGGGAAGGGCTGGGGTGGAGGGAACGTATTCATCCCATGAGGACCCATCTCCAACACCACATCCTTGGGAGGGGCTGGGATGGAAGAGATGAGTCCATCCCATGAGGATCCATCTCCACCACTGGTTTCTTGTTAAGGATTGGGATGGAAGGGATGTGTCCATCTCATGAGGACCCATCCCTATCACCACATCCTTGGGAAGGGCTGGGATGGAGGGAATGCTTCCATCCCATGAGGAGTCGTTTCCATCCCATGAGGATTCATTTCCATCACTAGATTCTTAGAAAGGGAGGAGGATGGAGGAGACATATCCATCCCATGAGGAGCCATTTCCATTACTGGATTCTCAGGAAGGACTGGGATGGAAGGGACATATCCATCCCATGAGGAGCCATCTCCATCACTGGATCCTTGGGAAGAGGATCCCATTTCCATCACTGAATTCTCATGAAGGGCTGGGATGGAGGAGATGAGTCCATCCCATGAGGATCTGTCTCCATTACTGGGCTCTTGTTAAGGATTGGGATGGAGGAGACATGTCCATCCCATGAGGAACCATTTCCATCACTGGATCCTTGGGAAGGGCTGGGGTGGAGAGAATGTGCCCAGCCCATGAGGATCCCATTTCCATCACCAGATTCCTGGGAAGGGCTGAGATGGAGGGAACATATTCATCCCATGAGGACCCATCTCCATCACCACATCCTTTGGAAGGGCTGGGATGGAAGACATGAGTCCATCCCATGAGGATCCATCTCCACCACTGGTTTCTTGTTAAGGATTGGGATGGAAGGGATGTGTCCATACCATGAAGAGCCCATCTCCATCACCACATCCTTGGCAAGGGCTGGGATAGAGGGAACATATCCATCCCATGAAGATCCCATTTCTATCACTGAAGTCTCATGAAGGGCTGGGATGGAGAAGATTAGTCCATCCCATGAGGATCTGTCTCCATTACTGGGTTCTTGTTAAGGATTGGGACGGGGCGGATGTGTCCATCCCATGAGGACCCATCTTCACCACTGGATTTTTGGGAAAGGCTGGGATGCAGGGGATGTGCCCAGCCCATGAGGAGCCATCTCCATCACTGGATCCTTGGGAAGGGTTGAGATGAGGAAATGTTTCCATCCCATGAGGAGACATTTCCATCACTGAATTCTCATGAAGGACTGGGATGGAAGGGATGTCTCCATCCCATGAGGACCCATTTCCATCACCAGATTCCTTGGGAAGGGCTGGGATGGAGGGAACATATCCATCTCATGAAGATCTGTCTCCATTACTAGGTTCTTAAGGATTGGGATGGACCCATCTCCATCACTGGGTTCTTGGGAAAGGCTGGGGTGGAGGGAATGTGCCCAACCCATGAGGCTCCCATTTGCATCCCCACATCCTCACGAAAGGCTGGGATGAAGGGGGGGGGTGTCCATCCCACAAGCACCCATCTCCATCCCTACAACATTGGGAAAGGCTGGAGCAAAGGGAGCGCTCCAGCTGAGCTCAGCAGCAGGACCAAGCCTGGCTGGGTGAGATCAGCAGATCCAGAGGGTTTCCCAAGGGCCCCACCAGCCATGTCCCAGTCCATGTACACCCCCACAGGGCCCCACAGCACCTACCGAGATCTCCTTGCCCATCCCGATCTGGCTGAGGTTGGGCTTCATCCCTCTTCCCACCTGCCAGATTATTGCCTCCGCTGGCTGTGTCTTGAAGGGCCATTCCCGGGCGTGCAGCTCGTACCAGATGGTGCTGTTGGGAGACACTGGGAATCAGAGATGGAGCAGCCAGCAGGTATTCAGGATGGGGTGTGACCGTGTTCACAGGGGTTTTAGGATGAGGGAAGAGACGAGGATCTGACTCCATGTTTCAGAAGGCTTGATTTATTATTTTATGATATATATTATATTAAAAATATACTAAAAGAATAGAAGAAGAAGTTTCATCAGAAGGCTGGCTAAGAATAGAAAAAGAAAGAATGATAACAAAGGCTTCTGTCTTGGACAGAAAGTCTGAGCCAGCTGGGCTGTGATTGGCCATTAATTAGAAACAACCAACACGGGCCAATCAAAGATCTACTTGTTGCATTCCACAGCAGCAGATAATCATTGTTTACATTTTGTCTTTGAGGCTTCTCAGCTTCTCAAGAAGAAAAAATCTTAAAGAAAAGATTTTTGATAAAAGATGTCTGTGACAATGGGGAGGTGTCCAGACACTGCAGCCACATCCAACCTCTCTCCCTGCTCCAGAACCATCCAGGAGATGCTTCATCCCAGAGGTGCTCCTTGATACAGAGGTGTCACCTCTCCCATTTTCCTGGAGCGAGCCCTGATTCCCACCAGGGGAAATCCCAGCCCATGGGAAGGAGGACAGAGGCTGATGGAGGCCCAGGCAGAGCCATCAAGTGGGATTGTCCCACCTGGATGCAACAGCACTGCCCATGGAGCAGCTGAAGAGAGGATGGTGGGGATGCAGCTGCCACTCCAGCAGAATTCCGGGAAGGGACGAGCCCAAGAATTCACTTTCACTCCAGCTTTTCCCTTTTTCTCCTCCAAAAATCTCTCCAAGCTCCAAAAACCCGTGCCATGACCCATCTCAGGTGTCCTCCCCAGGTGATGGCCACGTGAAGCCCCGGCCATCTGCTCCTGCTCTCATTGCTAAGCCAAGCCCTCTTTTCCATGAGGAATCCCAAATCCAAGGGAATATCCCAAAACAAGGGCATCACCGGTGGGCACCCCTGTGGTTTTCCGCCCCCGCTGCTGCCTGCAAGTTTTGCATCATCATTTTCTGGCACCCGGAGCCTGGATGAGCCTGGATTCCCACAATGCCAGCCCCACTGTCCAAGGCACATTCCCTGGGCCTGCTTTTCCCTCCCAGGGATGCCCTCGTGACCACTGAAAGGATCAAAACCCAGGGTTAAAATGACAGCAGGGTGGAAAAAAATCTGTCTGATAAACGAAAGATTCCTCCTGGTTAGGGAAGCTCCCTGATTTTGGGAATTGGGATTCTTCTGATTTTACATAATTTGGCTGGAAATCTCAAAAAAAAAAAAAAGTTGAATAATGGGAGAATGATGGGGGTGCAGAGGAATGGGGGGCTTGGCCACAGGACAAAATCCTCAGAAGGAGCATCCAAGCACCCTCAGATTGCATTCAACACCTCCAAGGCATTAATTCCAGTTTCTCACTGGGAGTTTTTGTCATCTTTAAAAGATCTTTTCCTCTTGCTCTCCCTGATCCCCAAATCCCTGGAAGGAAGCGACCCCTCAGGATCAGCCCTGGGCCTCCCAGGCTCGATGGTGGGCAGCAGAAACAAGAAAGAGGGAAAACGTGGGGAAACCTTTTCATCTTTTCAGGAAACTCATGCTTTCCATAAGGGCAGAGCTCACAACTGAGGGAAAAAAGGGAAAATTACGTCTCCCCACCCACTCTCACTTAGTTGGATACGATCCTTTAATTACCTCTTTATTTCTCTGCTGAAGTTGTACCTCAGGGAGGGCACAAAATAAAAGAGCCAGACCCTTCCAGCTGTAATTACTGCGGGTTTGATGGGAATATTGCCTCGGATAACGGGCCCACGCTCCCTAATCCCACAGCCTTCGAGGTATCCATGAGAAAATTAATCCTCTGGGTAAAGAGGAAAGGTTTTGGGAAAGGTTTAGCGGGGTGGAATTGGGCTCGTGCCCTCAGGGAGGTTTGTGGGCAGAAAAAGGGCAGGAGGAATGAGCTGGTTTGCTGAGGAAAACTTAGGAATTCTCATTTTCTTGGCTTTTGGTAACTGCTCATAGAGCTGGCACCACCATCAGCTCTCTGCAGTGGCTGGAGGGGGACATTGGGGCATCCAGGGGCTCCAGAGCTGTGTCCCCAACCTTTGGCATCCCCATCCATCATCCAAGCACCTTCTCAATGGCACCTGCCCCAGGAGGGTGCAGGGGAGAGATGATGCCAGGCTGGCATTCCCAGGATACTCTGGATCCCATTGCCAAGCACCACCCTGGTGCAAAACAGGAGGATTTGGTAATCTGGGGAGAACTGGGCTCTCCAGCGACTCCCAGATCTGTGTTCCCACCCCAGGCTGGCATCCTCAGGATACTCGGGATCCCATTACCCAGAGCCAGCCTGATCTAAAACAGGGGGATTTGGGGATTTAGGGATGGTTTCACTCAGAATTTCTCGAAGCAGGAAGGTTCATCCAGCCCAACCATGGGAATTCCGTCCAGCAGCGTCCCCTTGGATTTGGGACAAACCAAGAGCGTCCTCATCCCCTCCTGAGCCCAGAGCAGCTCCCACCTGACCCAACCAGGCCAGATCCCTGTCCCAGGACTCACCCCAGTGCAAAGACATCCGAGTGCTTGGAGAAGGGCAGCTTGTCCTCCTCGGTGTCGGGCGAGAGCTGCCGGATGATCTCGGGGGCCAGGTGGCACAGCCAGCCGTTCTGGATGCGCAGCTTGTTCTCCCTCCTGTGGGACACGGAGCCGTGGGTACAGCGGGCACAGCACCGCCAGCTGCCCACCCTCCTCTCAGGGATTTAAACCTGGTTTTAGCCACATCAAAGTCAGGTTTTAACCCTGCTCTGAGAAATGTCCCTGCCCAGGCAGCAGGACAAAATTGGATGGTGGTTCCTGTCAGGACATGGAGCCAGAGCTGTGGGAACCCCAGGGCACAGCACCACCACATCCCCAACTTCCCACCCTCTTCCCAAGGTTTTTAAGCCAGATTTTACCCACGTCATTCTTGCAAAGTCAGGTTTTAACCCTGCTCTGGAAATGTCCCAGCCATGCAGCAGGACAAAATTTGATGGTGGCTCCTGCCGGGACACAGAGCTGGAGCCATGGGTATCCTGGGGAAAGCATCTCCACATCCCCAGCAAGCAGCTTCCCATCCTCTTCCCAAGGTTTTTAAGCCTGGTTTTTCCCACACCATCCTTGCAAAGTCAGGTTTTAACCCTGCTCTGAGAAATGTCCCTGCCAGGCAGCAGGACAAAACAGGGGCACAGGATGGTGCTTTAGGGGAACTTTGGCTCTCCCAGGCTGGTGATGGGGATTTAGGGTCTGCTGGGGCTCCTGCTGTGCCCTTTGCACCAAAAGCTCTTAAAGGATCCAGGGGTAAAGTGGGGATGAATTCCCCCAGGGGCCCCACTGTGGTTGGAGCAGGAATTTGGACTGGGCACCACAAAGTGACTCTTCTGAGCAAACCCATCCTAAAGTAACAGCGTGGGAATTGGTGGTTTTGGGTCTTTGGCCCCAAAACAGCCCCTCAAAGTCCAAGCCTCCAATGGCATCTCCCATGGGAGCAGCCTGGCTTTATAACAACCCCTCATTTCACCTCATTTGTCCTTCCTCCACCTCCCCAGGCTCCCTCTGCTTGGGCTAAATCCATTGGAATCCTTTGGGCAACAGCTGAGGATGGCATTGGTGACTTCTCCATCCTTTACATCCTCCAGCAGGCACCCAGGATACACTGCTGGCTTCAAAATCCCTGGATCACCAGGGGTGGTGACACCTGCGGCAGCTCCATCGTGTGTCTGAGCCCAGGTTCAGCAGCAGGAGGGAACAAACCTGTCCCACGTCACCTTGGGCTGGCTCCTGCCAGGGATTTCTCCCTGTTTGTGCTTGGAACCCTCCTAAAGATGGGGATGAACAGGGCTAAGGGATGGCTGTGGGGTCATCTGTCCTCCTGAATGTCAGCCTGGGGCCAAAATCCCATGGGAAACCATCCAGGGATGGGGTTCCACCTCAAAGCTGGCCCATAATCCCAAAATGGCACAATCCAGATCCTCCTGCCTGCAAAGCTGTCCTCATTACCAGTGACAGGTCTGGCTGTGACCAGAGGGACTCCCTTCCCTAGGGAGGGACACTGCCACTCCAGGGAATCACTGATGACGCCTCCTTGTCCCCTCTGGAGCATCCATGGCTCCTCTCCATCTCCTCCTTGTCCCCTCTGGGCTGTCCATGGCTCCTCTCCATCCTCCTTGTCCCCTCTGGGGTGTCCATGGCTCCTCTCCGCCCTCCTTGTCCCCTCTGGAGCATCCATGGCTCCTCTCCGCCCTCCTTGTCCCCTCTGGAACACCCATGGCTCCTCTCCATTCTCCTTGTCCCCTCTGGGCTGTCCATGGCTCCTCTCCATCCTCCTTGTCCCCTCTGGAGCATCCATGGCTCCTCTCCATTCTCCTTGTCCCCTCTGGGCTGTCCATGGCTCCTCTCCATCCTCCTTGTCCCCTCTGGAGCATCCATGGCTCCTCTCCATCCTCCTTGTCCCCTCTGGAACATCCATGGCTCCTCTCCATTCTCCTTGTCCCCTCTGGGGTGTCCATGGCTCCTCTCCATTCTCCTTGTCCCCTCTGGGCTGTCCATGGCTCCTCTCCATCCTCCTTGTCCCCTCTGGGGTGTCCATGGCTCCTCTCCACCCTCCTTGTCCCCTCTGGAGCATCCATGGCTCCTCTCCACCCTCCTTGTCCCCTCTGGGCTGTCCATGGCTCCTCTCCATCCTCCTTGTCCCCTCTGGGCTGTCCATGGCTCCTCTCCATCCTCCTTGTCCCCTCTGGAACATCCATGGCTCCTCTCCATTCTCCTTGTCCCCTCTGGGCTGTCCATGGCTCCTCTCCATCTCCTCCTTGTCCCCACTGAGCCCAAGGACATTTAAATAAAGGAGGAATAAATCTGATTTCAGCAGGATGAAACCCCAAGTCACCAAATCTCTGCAGGAAGTGCTTTAACCCCAGCAAAACCAGCTGAAGAAATGTCACCATCCTTAACCTGACCTCCAAAAATTTGCTTCCTTCCCAAGAGATGTTTCTCCAAGCCACTAAGAACCCAACACTGGGATTTATCTCTTGTCTTCATCTGAGAAACACCAAAACCAGCAAAAACCCACCCTGAAAAGGGGAGATCAGACGTGCAGACACTTCCTGTTCCAAAATTCATGGTGGCTGTGGATCCCTGCTCTCCTCTCAGCTCTCCTCCAGCAGAAAACATCTGCTACCAGTACCCCAGGGCACAAATTTTTCTCATTTTCTCCATTTTTCCAGCAAAACTCTGCTCATTTCTATCCAGCCTTGCTTTCCTGGCCACCTCCTGGATTCTAACCTCACAAGGGACATCCCAGTCTTGGGCAGAGGTGGCCACACATTGGCCACCTCCTCAGAAACCCCATTCCCCCATTTCTCATTCCATCTCTGGAGCATCCCTGACCTTCACAGGAAAGATTCCTGCCAAAGCTTGGCCGGTTTTGCCCAGTCCTCATTCCCACCTGGAATGAGCTGCCCCTTCCTCCTGGCAGGCCCTGAATCCCAAGTCCCCCGCCCAGCTGCCAAACCAGAGGCAAATCCCAGTTTGGATCAGGAGATCCTGATTTCCTAGCTTTCCAAAGTTTTTGGCCAAGTTTGTGCTGAAATCCATTGATATTTATCCAGGCAGAGTGGAAAATCTGGGAGTGTGGGATGGAGAGAGGCGGTCACTGCCGTTTCCTTTAATCCTTTGAAATCATCACTGGGAAATTAGGGAAAAATCCATCATTTCCAAAGTTCTTTTTATCTCTTGAGCATCTTTGACGTGGAGATGGAAGGACCAGGAGAAAACTGCCCAAGCTTGGGGTGTTCTGCTCCCAACACAAAGGGTTTAGAGGGAAATCCAACACAAAGGATTTAATGGGAAAGGCGGGAAAAGTCAGCAATGTTCTTATTCCCCACTTAACAAAAAATGGGAAATATCACCTCTGTTCTTCCTTCCCTGCTTCTGTTTCCTTTTTCCACCCCAGCTTTGCTTTTCCTCCTTTCCACAGCTGCTGGAACTCTTTTTCCTGCCATTCCTACAGCTGGAAAACCTCCCAAAGCATCAGGACAAGAAATTTAATAAAGAGCATTTACCAAAACCTTCAGATTTAAGCCCTCCGAGACCCCAAAATGTCACAATGTTGTGAAAATCCCAAGCTTGGCTCTCATTGTCCATGTCCTGCTCCATGCCCAGCACAGACACCATGGCCAGATGTCTGTGATTCCCAAAATGTCACTGGAGTGGGGACAGCACAGGGATAGCATCACTCAATCCAGGCAGGGGATGAAGCAGATGCCAGGGATTTATAACGATGGAAAGGGAAAAGCCAAGGAATGAACCAGCCCTGCTGCCACAGGAACATCTCCTGCCTGGCTGCAGGGTGGTTTGGCCATGGAAATGACGCATCCCATGGGAAGAGGTTGGTGCAAGGGGCACAATCTGCCTCTCTGAACCAAAATTCCAGAGGCTCACACACGGCATCATGTTCCTTCCTATGGATCAAAGCCATCTCCCTTCAAACAGAGCAGCCCCACGACACTCAAAGGTCTCTTGAGCTCCTGTCTGCTGAGGCTGGGGACACAGAGAAGCATTTGGAGAGGGATTTTTTGGGATCATTCCCAGCTTCTAGGGCACGGGGAGGAGCCCCAGTGTGTCCATGCCCTCCTACCTGCCTGCCTGCAGAACCCCGGAGATGCTGAAGAGCCCAAAGTCGGTGATCACCACCTTCCCATTGTCGTAGAAGACATTCTTGGACTTGAGGTCCTTGTGGAGGATGCCCTTGGCATGCAGGTATCCCATTCCCTGGGATGGAACAGAGAGAGGAAAACACCCCGAGGTTACAAAGGCAGCACAAATGGGCAGGATAACACCAGAGTGGCAGCATTCCCGTGGGATCCATGAGCCACCACGGCACATCCAGGCTGGACCACGTCCCCAAAGGACCCTGCAGGAAGGGAAAGTGCCTGGAAGGGATGGGCTCCTGGAGGGAGATGGGATTGTGGAGTGAGTGTCCCAGCTGCCACAGCGCCCGCTCATCGTCCTGATTAATTGATTCCACAGGAAAAATGAGCGGCAAACCCACCCGGCTGCCGCTTCCCTGGAACCCTCTGCTGGGAAATGGATGGTGATGATGTTTCTGCCTCTGTTTTTTTGGGGGCTGGCAGAGGAGGGTAATAATTCACCGCTCCCTACAGCCCCACCGGCGCTTCCGACGGCCCCATCCGCCTGGAAACGGGCGCCTCGCAGGAGTCCTGCCTTAATTCCTTCCCCCCCAGGAAAAACTGCTCGGTGGTTAATTAAAATTAGTGCTAATGAGGCACAAAAAGGCCATGGGTGGGAAATCCAAACTCTCCTGTTTAGCCTCGGCAAATCAAGCAGACTGCCGGCAGCTCTGCGTGGCGGATGTTCAGCTCCACAGGATCATTCTGGGAACGGGGAGGGGGATAAAGCACATTTATCCCAACTTCAGCAGGGATTTTCATGCTGTCCCACTTTTCACTCTCCTAAGCAGACTCGGGGAAAACTTGATCTGCAGGATGCTGCTGAAGGATCAATGCCCAACAGGCCGGCAAACTGTTGCTTAAGAGGGAATATTGGTTGTCTGGCACTGGAAAAAAGGGGGATTTATTAACTGGAATTCCATGGGGATCCATCCATCCTGAGTCTCATCTTTTCATCTATCATCATTAACCACACAGGCTGTGTGAGAAGAATTTATTTTTAAGCTGGTGGCTGATGTGGAGCCAGAAGCCCAATCCAAATTCCACCATCTGGAAAAAGTGGGAAAACAAACAGAAAAACACACCAACCCAGCAAGATATGGGAGTTT
The DNA here is from genome assembly GCF_012460135.2 of Molothrus ater. Taxonomy (NCBI): domain Eukaryota; kingdom Metazoa; phylum Chordata; class Aves; order Passeriformes; family Icteridae; genus Molothrus; species Molothrus ater. Next base: position 12,458,411 of record NC_050495.2, read on the forward strand.
CACTGCCCCCCGTGGGGAGAAAATCCTACAGAGCTTCTGCCAAGGGATGCTGGAGGAAGGAAAGGATTTGGGGCTGGATGCCAGGACCATTCCAGGCACCGGGATTAATTAGGGGTCTCCAGCTCCCAGCACATGAAATAATGATGAGGTTTAAAAATCAGTTTTCAAATGTCACTGTCACCTCCAGAAAGTGCCAGGGTGGAGCCAGGAGCAGCATTCCAATGTTTCCCTGGCCAGGTGCAGTGCAGGGCCCTGAGCATCCATGGAGGAGCCCCAGTGCCACGGGAATGCTCTGCAGCCCCTTCCCCATTGTTTGAGGGTGATGGGACCCCAGAGCAGCACCAGGACCTTGCTCCCACCTGCTCCCACATCCATGGAGCTCATCTCCATGGAATCATCAAACACAGCCCGGCCTCTGCTGAAGGAATTTCTCTGGGCAAACCCCCATATCCCTCACCTTGCTCCATGCAGATCCCACTGCAAATTCCAGCCCTGCCACCTCAGCCCCTGGGATGATCCCTGAGGAAGCACTCTGGGCCCAGGAATGCCCTCATTGCTGGGCTGTGTGAAAAGCCAGCTCCCTCTGCCGGCACCACCGCTCCCGGGAGGAATCTTCCTCCCCCTCCCAGGATCAATCATCCTCCCCCTCCCGAGGATCTCGGGATAACCTTGCACCCACTGATCCAAGGAGCTGAGCAGCTCTCCCGTCACATTCCAGGACTCCAAGGATAAAATCAAACAGCTGCCGTGACTGTGCAGAAAATCCAAAGCCTCCGGAAAATGCAGCTCCAATCCCACCCCAACCAAGGTGTTGGGATTTCCCTTCCTGACACCCACCACTTCCAAGTCCCCCAAAACACCTGCTGGAGATTGGTGGGTAGAGGTGGGAAGGCTGGGGAGCTGCTGCTCCTCGGCAGGAATGGGCCATGTGGTTGGGTCACGGCATTGGGGCAGGGCTGGGCTTCTCCAGGAATTCCCTTTGGTGCCCAGGGAGAGCCTTTGGAGAGCTCTGTTAATTCCTCCAGGGATCTGGGGTGGATACAAAGCCTCTCTGCCTCTCAGCATCACAGACTTGGAGGTTTCCAACCTGTTCCCAACAGGCAGCAGCTGCAGAAAACAAGGAAGTCTCAGCCTCATCCTCGAAACCCACACGGAGCAGTGAACCCACGCAGGGAAAGGGGCTGAACAGAGCTGTTATTCCTGCTGGGAACATCTGGAAGGCAAAAGCCCTGAGCACAAAAAGGGGGAAAAAATACAAGGCTAGACTGTGATGCTTCAAATGTTTGCTCAGCAGGAAAAAATCTGTGTCTAAAAGGTGGAAAACATGGATCAGAAGTAGGAATTAAGGAGGGAGAGGCTCTGGGCTGCCTCAGGCACCCCCAGCTCAGGACATGGCTCTGAGGCAGATAAAGGTTCAGGCTGTGCTCACCTGGAGAGTCCAGGAGGATTGAAGGAATTTTAAATTTAAAGTTAAAACTGGGTCTAAATAAACACAAAATAAACAATTTATTAAGGACCATCCAAGGAAAAGGCATCACCCAGGAAATATTGCTGAACACATTCTACTTTTAACCTGGGTTTGAGCATTTAAGGGGGGCTAAGGTCTGCCAGAAAATCTGATTTTCTGTTGTTTCCCCACAGTTACATGTGGGATTAGCTCCAGGTTTGGGCTCCAGGGGGGAAATGTTGGCTGACCTTGAGCAGGGCACAGGGGCACTGTCACAGCTCCCATGGCAGAGCACATGCCAAATATTCCTGGTGATAAATGTGTTTGGAATCACAGCACAGCCCCGTTCTCGCAGACAGCTCAACACCTCAGTGCTGCTGCTGACAACCCATGGGAAGCTGTGAGGGCTCAGGACCCGAATTCCCGGCCACTCCACCCTGCCATGGGAGGATCCTGCCCGGGATTGTTTGCAGGGACATGTCTGAGGTGTGGAAGATGCACTTGGGGTCATCCCTGGGAAAGGAAAAGTGTTTTTAGCTCTGGAAAATGTATGTGAGCTTGGCCTTGTGGCACCATGGCATGGATTTCTCCAGGAGCCTCGGCCCCGGGAATGTTTTATGGGAATTCTGGGAATGCTGGAAGTGTCCAAGGCCAGGCTGGACAGGGCTTGGAGCAGCCCTGGGATAGTGGAAGGTGGAATGTAATGAGTTTTAGGCTCCCTTCCAACACAAACCATTCCATGATTATTCCTTTTTTTTTCCAAGAGGAGAGGAATATCCCACCAGGAACTCCCCCACAGAAGCAATGCTGGATTTAAACACCTGAAATTCCAGCAGGGAAGAGGAGCAGCGGGCCAGGATGAGCCCCAAGCACGGGGAGCCCATGGAAGCTTTGGTGCCACCTCAATTCAGACACATGAGAGAGGTCAAAGACACCTGGATTTTAAAGCCAAGGAGTTCTAACCTGTCCAGAATCACTGGATTTTAAAGCTAAGGAGTTCTAACCTGCCCAGAATCCTTGGATTTTAAAACCAAGGAGTCCTATCTTGCTCAGAATCCTTGGCTGCTCCTCTTCCTGCTCCCCAGAATGACTGGACTGGGCTCTTGGCTGGGTTTTCTGCAGGATCCAGACCCCACCAGACCATACCTTCACAATTTCTTGTGCTATCTGCCTCGTCTTGTTGACATCCAGGACAATTTTGGCGTCCCTCACCACAGAGTAGAGAGTCCGTCCTTTACACAGGCTGGAAAAGGGAAAGAGAAGTTACAAACCCTCCTGGAGAAACAGCCCCAAATCATAAATAAATAAATAAATAATCACAGGATTTGGGCCAGATTTTGGCCCCCTGGCTCGAGGCAGGTTGAGGATTCTGCAGGGAACTGGGGGCTCTCCCAGTTTGGCACCGGGAGGGAGTTCTCAGTGCTCCTGGTGTGACCTGGTGGCACCACCGTGGTGCCACAAGGGACAACCTGGGCTGGCCCCTGGCTTTTCCTTGTGTCCCAACCCAGAGCAAACCACCTGGTCCTCCCACCTCTGAGTTTTTGTGCAGAACTGGCCGTGCCTCCCCCCTCCTCCTCCTCCTCCCTCGGGATCCAAAGCTCACAGATGTAAAATGAGTCAAAAGAGGAAAGACAGGGAGGGGGAAAAAAATCCCCCAACCCAACCCCATGCACTGTACAATGTCCTCCAATTTTCCTTCTCGTACCAATTACAGTAAAATCTATTTACAGAGCCTTAATTACCAAAGGCAGCTGGATTGGGGGGGGGGGGGGGGAATGGATATAAACCAATTAAAAATATATTGACATTTGAATATCATAATGGAGGACGTGGGTGGCTGCTGCCTCGACTCCCGCCCACAAAAAAGAGCTTTTTTTTTTGCTTTTCTCTATCCACCCACGCTCATTCCAGGCAACTTTGGAAGGATGAGACTGGATACCTGTGCCTGGGAAATAAAACACCCAGCACACAGCTTGTTAAAGAGGTTTGGTGGCTGCAGATGTTGATTGGATTCTGTTCTGGTTAACAAATTTAAAGTTCTAGGGTTTCATTCCACTGCTTTCCCCCAGCTCGGCTCCACTGCTTTCTCCTCTCCCAGTTCCTCCTGCCCTGGGAATTCCAGCATGCACTGGTTTGGATTCAACCCCTGGGAGAGGTTTTGTCTTTTTTGGGTGAAAATAATGACAGAATAATAAAAGAGAATCACAGGATGGTTTGGGTTGGAAGGGACTTGAGGGGCTGTATAATTCCAACCCTCTGCCATGGGCAGGGACACCTTGGATGGGGCTTGGAGCAACCTGGGATAAAGAAAGTGTCCCTGCCCATGGCAGAGGGTGGAATGGGATGAGCTTTAATGTCCCTGCCCACCCAAACCATTCCATGAGTCCATGAAACCCAGAAGAACCCCAAACTCCAGAAGCTCACGGATACAAAGGATCCTCCTGCTCCACATCACTCCATGGGCAGAGAGCAGAATTTTCAGCACAAGCAGTGAAACAGGAATGGAGCAATCCCCACATCCCCTGGGTTTTGGAAAGACAACAGCACCCTTCCAAATATTTCCTCACTGGGAGCATTAGGAATTGTCCTGCTGGGCACAAGTGAGCTGCAGTGGGGATTTAGGGCAGCGAGTGCCTCCTCAGGGATGGCTTTCCTTGCTCAGGTGTCCCAGCACCTCCCTGAGCATCCCAGCTGGATTTATCCCTGAGGCAGCTGCACTCCCTCTGAACCATCTTCCCATCTCCTGCAGCACTTGGACTGCAGTCAAATAAGAATTTGCTGGAGATTAGGATCCAGGCACTTGGAAATCAGTGATAAAATCCTCGGGTTTCTGTAACCGGAACGAATCAAAGTGTGCAGAATAACGACGGACATGAATTGTCCTTCCACCACCTGTGTTTTCCTACACTAATTTGCTACATAAACCCACCAAGCTTTACCCTCTGCCACACAATAGCCTTTTGCCACCTCCATGACCTGCCTGCACACACAGGAGTTCCCCCAGCCCTTCCCAACCTCTGGAAAACACGTTTTCTCCCAGAGAAAACCTTTATACAGCCAGTTGCCTGTGATCTGAATTGGTGACAAATTGACACTGGGAATGCAATGAGTGGATTAGCACTGGAACAGGGCTGGATTCCAGCCCTAAAGAGAGTTAAGATCAGCTGTTTTCCTGGGAAAGGGTTGTTTAGAGAAAAATCCTCCCATTTCTGCTTATCTGAACTGCTGAGATAACCCCAAGAGCGGAGCTTGCAGCCCTTTTCTGGTGAGATTCCCATCTTTCCACTTCATTTACAGGATTTCCAAATCCTCCCCAGTGGATAGAGCCGCTGCGGGAGGACAGCCAGACCTGGGGTGGTAGCACCAGGACGTGTCCCTGTCACCTCTGCTCCTCAGACCCTGGCAGAGCCATCAAAGCAGCCCAGGTGCTTCTCCCCTCCCCTGGATGAATAAATCCAAATGAATTCACCGAGCCACCGGCACATCCGATGTTTCTTGCTGGATAAGGAGCTGCCAACGTGGAGATAAAGCCTGGTTGATACCTTTTATGCAGCACCTGAGCCCATTCAGCCACCACCTGCAGAACCTTTTCATGGCACAGCTCCACAATTCCGCTTCTCCTTGTTCCTCAATCGCTCCCCATTCGGGCAGGACAAAGAGCGGCGCCCGGGGCACGCTCGGAGTCTTGTGCCTTTCCACTTGGAGAGGTCCCTGCTGAGCCTGGCTTTGAGGGACACGGCTGGGGATGACAAGGCCACAAAATGCCTACGCTCGACACCAAAAACAAGGCAGATAATTTGCATCTTCAGATGGATCCTGGGTTATTCAGCACTGAAGTGAAAACTCATAAGGAATTTTCATCTTCTTCTCCCAAACTTCTCCGTCCCACCTGGCGGCAGAGTGGGTTGATGACACGTGCCCCGGTGCCACGAGGTGACCAAACACCATCCAGAGCTGAGGGGTGGCTGGGACAGAGATGCAGAGATCCTTCTGGGAGTCCTCAGGAGTGCACCTCATCCCATGGCACATCCACATCCACATCCCTGTGCCTTTCCCAGCATCAGGACAGGCCCAGCCTCATCCTGCTGCAGATGTCACTCTCAATTCAAAATGAGTTTTTGAAGTGTTCAGCCAAGCAAGCCAAATCCCAAATTGCTTTATAAACACTCTGCATTCCCAACGTGGGCTGGAGACATCAGCAGCGGGAGCAAAGCCAAGGCGGCTCGCAGAGGAACAATTTGGGATGAGGGAGGAAGAGCTGGAGCGCTGCCTCTGGGTGTTTGTGCTGTTCCATGGGAAAACAGCCTCATCCCTCTTCCATCCCTTGGGGTTTTTTTCCCCTCTCTGCAATACTGATGGTCATCAGCTCTGCACTGGGGGCCAGCACCTCTACATTGGTGGTTATTGTCTCTACATTGATGGCCATTAGTCCTACACTGGTGGCCAACTGGTGGTAATAACCTCTACACTGATGGTCATCAAGTCTACACTGATGGCCATCACCTTTGTACTGATGGTCATCAGCACTGACAGCCACCACCTCTGTACTGATGGTCAATGTCCCTACACTGGTGGCCAACACCTCTACATTGGTGGTCATTGTCTCTACATCGATGGCCATTACTACTACACTGGTGGCCACCACCTCTATACTGGTGACAATCACCTCTACACTGATGGTCATCAAGTCTACACTGATGGCCATCACCTTTACATTGACGGCCACCATCTCTGTACTTATGGTCGTTGTGTCTACACTGGTGGCCAACACCTCTACATTGGTGGCCATTGTTGGGATCTTTAGCTGGTCAGAGTGACCCTGAGAAAAGTTTGAAAGTCTCTTTTCCCAGCCTGGTGCTTGAAGAAGGAGTCAGGGCTCTTCATTTCTCAGTCTCAAGGTTGTTCATTGTTTCTCATCTATAAAAAATTTTCTCCTGCCCTGCCGAGGTCCATCCAGCAGGACAGTTCCAGGCACTCTGCCTGCCCCAGGGCAGGGTTATGTCTTTGTACTAAAAACTACCTGTACAATGTTTACAATTCCTTTCCAATACCCATCACCTGTGTTAGACACTGAGCTTCTACTCTGAACCAATCCAAAAGTGCCAACATCACAGCAGAAGATGGAGACCAAGAAGAAGAAGGAGAAAGGCTGGACATGCCCAGTTCCCTCCATCTTGCCCCCTGAACCCCCATAACAAAAACCCCAAAATCTACTTTTCCACCCCATGATAACGTCACTATTATTCTACCTAAACTGTTGTGGCTTGCTGATCTTCATCTAAGGTTGGTGATTTGCTCCATGGGTCATAATCAAACCCACAGGTGTTTTGGGCTCTGTGCCAGGGCTTCTGAGCCCTCTGGCAGGAGTCCTGGCTATCCTGGACAGCCAGAGGATGTTCTGGGTTCCCATAGCCATGACCTCTCCCTTGATGGCCACCACCTCTATCCTGGTGACCATCACCTCTACACTGATGGTCACTGTCTCTACCTTGATGGCCACCACCTCTACAGTGATAGTCATCACCTCTTCACTCATGGCAATCACCTCTAAGTCAATGGCCATCACCTCTACACTGATGGCCATCACCTCTGCACTGATGGCCAGCACCTCTGCAAGGATGGAGATTCCATCCTGGCCCCTGCTCAGGAGCAGGGATCATCCCGAGCCAAGAGTTGTGGGCCGCATTCCATCACTCCAGGAGTTTTTTGCTTCCCTTCCCTCTTCTCATCCTCATAAATGCCCATTCAATTAAAGAGGTGATAAATGCCAGACCTCGGGAAGTTCATGCCAGGATATGGATTTATAGGGAAGCAGCTCGGATACCATGGAGACAGCCAGCACTATAGACCCAGGGGAGACACTAGAGAAGAGAGCGAAGTGGGGAATTAATAAAAAATGCTTTAATATAAAAATACCTCTGCTCCCAGGTTACATCTGTGCTGGAAGAAAAGACACGGCAAAGGATGCTTGGATGCTCCCACATTCCCCAGCAGTTTACCCACTTTGAGGTTTTCATGGAAAAAGGATCCTTTGGGGAATGTTAAGAAAGAAACAGCAACAGGAACCACTGAGCCAGGACTTATTTGATTTCATTTGAGCAGGACCAGAGAGGGAAAGAAGGAGCTCTGCACATTCCAGCACGTTCCTGACTTATTTAGGAAGTTTTCCAGCTGCTCCCATATATTGGCTTGTTTTTCTCTTTTCCCAGAATCTGGCAATGGTGCTTTTGGAACTCAACAGCTCCTGAGGTGTTTCACACAAAGGAAAATTGAACAAGGCTGTAAGAGCAGCAATGGGAGAGCTTTAGGTTCATTTTTATCCCGAGGTTTTGTTTTCCTCTAAGTGGATAAGGAATTTCACCTCCTCGATTCCCTGCCAATGCCAGAGCCAGGAGTGGCAGCATCCAGCCTGAAATTCCTCAGCCCTCTACATCCAAACCCCACAACCACAACCAGGGAGGAAAAATTAGGATATGAGGGAAAATTTCTTCACTGAAAGGGTTGTCAAGCCCTGGCACATCCCTGGAGTCCCCATCTCCGGAGGATTTAGCAGCTCTGTGTGGATGTGGCACCTAGGGACATGGATCAGTGGTGGCCTTGGCAGTGCTGGGGGAATGGTTGGAATTGACGATCTTAAGGATCTTTTCCAATCCAAACAATTCTGTGCTTCTATGGAAGCAGCAGACAAAACTCAGTGCCAGAAAAGGCGTGACCTGAGCATCCAGCAGATCCCAGCCCCTCCAGGCTGGAAATACTCATCCCATCCAACCCCATTCCAACTGAACCCAATGGGAAGCCAGGGAATTCAACTCCTGCCATTTCAAGCAGAGCCCGTGTCCCCAGCCTGGAGATGGGAGAGACCCTCCTGCTCCTCATGGAGGAGCCTCTGCAGAGCCAAACCAGCAGGAGGAAACAGAAAAGCCCTGGAGAGCCAACGCTCCCCTCATCCCGCTATCTCCAGCCGATGGAAGCACCGGCTTTTGATGGATATTACTTAGGCAGCAAAATTTTCCTGCCGGCAGCTGGCACGCACGATAACTACAGCCAAACCACAAGGGCTGCAGGAGGAGGAGGAGGAGGGGGATCTGCCTCCCCGAAAAGTAGCTCCAACTCCATCGTCACCTCGGAAAAAAACAAGTTCTTTGGAAAAAGCCAACTCCATGCATTTTTATTTGGAGGAAATAGAGGAGACGAGTTCTTCTCCAGCTGCGGGGAGAAGAGCTCTGAGCCAGGTGAATGCAAAGCAGCCCCTGGGGCTTAGCTAAAGCCAGGCTTGCAAACAAGTCATCCGAAAAAGCTCCATGCTCCAGGTGCCACTTGCTGCCTTTGCAAAGGACACGCTCGGAATCAGCTCCGAGAGGGAAGGTTGGGTGCACAGGGATGAGTGGAGGCGCCTCGACCTCCTTGTCTCTGATATATTCTCTGCACTGTTCTGAACTTCAGGAAGGAAAAGAAAATTTTTAAAAACCCTTTTGGAGAAAGGAAAGAAACTTTGGTTTGAGCAGGCTGCTTCCCTGGAACCTGGCTCCACTTTGGGACAGTAATAATGATTATTATTAATAAAAAGTTAATGCTGCTGTGGCAGGAAGGATCTGTTTCTTTGGCTAGGCAGGGTGCCAGCATATGGATCCCCCACAGGCAGCCCTGCTCTGTCCCAAAGAGGATCCCAGGCACTGAGGATGCTCAGAAAAAAATTAGGAATGATGCTGGGATGTCACTCAACAGGGACGGGAAGAGCTGGCACGAGCGGAAGGGCTTTTTGGGACCATCTCTCAGCGGGGCACTTAATCAAAGGCATTTCCTTAAATCCCTTCCTCTCCAGCACAGAGAATCCTGCTGTGTTAAGCACTTTTCCAGAGAAATCAGGGCCAAACCTGCAATACTTCCATGGCAGTTGGAAACACTCTCAAAGCACAAAGGAAAACTTTCCCCCTGGAGCATCCTCCACGTTAAGGAGCCGCCGGCAGCGGGGATTTGATGCTCCAGTGGGCAAGGAAAGCTCAGCCAGCCCCAGCGTTTCCACATCAAACACAGAGGATCAAGCTGCTGCTTTTCCACATTCCCAACCATCCTCCTGGCTCGGGATATTCCCTCCCCAGGCTGCTGCCTGCCGGTGGAAGATATATCCAGGTTTAATGTATATATTAATTCACATATCGACTCTGCCGTTGTCAGTCGTTATCAAGATTTATCCAGCCTGATGGCCTGGCATCGATTGGCAGGGAGTGCATTCCCACGGGTCAATCCATTCTGATCCACAGCCTGGCATGAAGTCGATCCCTATTTATTATATGATCTACGAGCTCCATTAACTGCCAGGGAAGGGAATGCGGCGGAAAAGTAGGAAAAGGGAAAACAACAGAGGCAAAGGAGAAGGGTCTGGCTCCCAAAGTGGGGGTTTGAACATGGATGGGGTTAGGGGGGGCAGGAATCCATGGGTTCCCTTCCCAAAATACACCTGGGGGCGGGGAGAGAAGGGCAGGACCTGAAGGGTACTTGGGAAATGCTCCAGGACCAGAGAGTCATGGAATGGTTTGAGTGGGAAGGGACCTTACAGATGATCTCAACCCACCCCCTGCCGTGGGCAGGGACACCTTCCACTGTCCCAGGGTGCTCCAAGCTCCATCCAACCTGGCCTGGAACACTTCCAGGGATGGGGCAGCCTGTGCCAAGGCTTCATAGCGAAGAATCTGTTCCCAAAATCCCATCTAACCCTGCCCTCTGTCCATGGGAAGCCATTCCCTGTGTCCTGTCAGTGCACGGCTCCAGCCTGGCATGGAGGAAAACAAGGTGGCAGCTCTGTGTCTCAGTTTCCCTCACACAGAACAGGACTTAGAGCTTCTCCTTTAATTCCCAGCGCAGGAAGGAAGGCTGGGAGGATTCATTTTAAGTCCATTGAGGAGGAAAATCCAATTTCATAGAACCTTGCAATGGTTTGGGTTGGAAAAGACCTTAAAAATCCTCTCAATTCCAACCCTTGCCATGGGCAGTGATGCCACTCCGGTTGCCCAGGGCTCCATCCCTCCTGACCTTGTTGTTCCTTCAATTTGTGGTTTGCTAAAGCTCAAAGGACAATTTGGAGGCCCTGGAGGGAACAAGGAGCTGGCTGCAAGCACCACGGAGCATCCACAGGGAAAAAACAGACCCCCCAATCTGTTCCATCTTGACGCCATGGCTTCCACCCTTCCCCTTTCCTCCCATCCTTCAAATCAAGTTAAATATCCCCAGCTTCCTGAGCATTAAGATTTACAAGCCCCAAATCCTTCCCAGCTGGGCTGTGCCTGTAAAGGTCAGGAGATCTGGCACTGGGAGAGGCTAAAGCTGAGCTTTGTCCAGAGCTCTTCTGTGCCCAGAGGGAACAAGGTCCAGGGATGGGAGAGCATCCCTTGTGAAGGGCTTGTTCCTCCCAGCAGCAGAGCCAAACATTAAATATTGGCAAAATGCAGCATGGAAATCTATTATAAAATCAAAGTAAACCCCAGTATTTGGTCCATGCACTAAAGTTATCCATGAACAAACAGCTGAAGTGCCTTGGATATTCTTCCCATCCCTCACCCTCATATCTTCCCTATTAATTAGTCCCAGGGAATGTGTTCCTGTCATTAAAACCTGCTTGCCACAGAGAAAAAAGAGCAAACTCTCATTTCATCTTTGGTATCTCATGTAAGGACAGGGACTGGGTTTATCTCCACCCCCTCCCTGCCACCAGCAGCTCCAGGGAAGGGTTTAGGAGCTGCTCCCTCTCCAGCAGAAACCTCCAAGTTCCTCTGCTCCAAAGGCACTTTCAACAATTTTTTGATTTAAATTCTCTTTACACAGTTCTGCCAAGGTCAGGTTAATTCCTAATGTTCCTCAGTGTTCTCCTTGGTCTTCCCAGCAGGGACATAAATCATGGCCACACAGCCCTGGTGGCGTCACCAGTGGCACCCTGGAAAGTTGAAGTCACCCTGGCGTGACAAGAGAGGGGTCAAACCCCAGACTCCTTGCACAAGCTCTGAGAGCCGCGCTGGAGATTTTAACTAAAAACCCAAGGAATCCTGAAAAAACTGCCCCAAATCCCCCTCACAAGCCAGTGTGAGCTCAAAGCCCAGGCAAACTCCAGCTCAAATCTTCTCCCAGACTGGATAACCTCTCTCCCTTCTCCCAAACAACATTCCCAACCACCAGGAGCCCCAAGGAGCTGCATGCAGTGTGCTGATCCCCTGCTTCCATTACAGACCCAAGGAGCACCTGGAGCCTTGGGAAGCATCAACAACCTTTCAAATCCCCCCTTTTTGCCTCAGGAGGAGCACCCAAAATCCTAAAACGTGGGAGTCTCTGCATTCATGGGTGGCTGGAGCCATTTTATCAGGATTAGGAAAGGACTTTATCCTTGGAAGGCCCTTTGGGTGGCTGAGGCTTTGCCTCTGCTCCTGCTCTGGGGACCAGGACCAGGACCCTCAGGGAGCTGAGTTTACCCAGGCCTGGCTTTGTCACAATCCCCAGCAGCAGAATCAACTCATTATGCCAACAAGGGACTTTTTCCAGCCCTTGCATCCCTCCCAGCCGAGGACTCCGCTGCCGTTTCCCGCTCAAAGCACTGAGGCTCAAAGCACCCACTCCCTCTCCAGACTAATTAAGATGGATGTTAATTGTCCCCAGTGCTCATTACCCAAGAGAAAACCCATTAGCAGCTCTGATGGAACTGTTCCTTGCGCTCGCCACCTCCCACTGCTGAAAAATGCTGGATTTCTGCTTTTCTGTCGTGTTAAGAGACAACTCAGGAGTCATGGAATGGTTTGGGTGGGAAGGGACCTTAAAGCCCACCCAGTGCCACCTCTGCCACGGCAGGGACACCTCCCACTGTCCCAGGCTGCTCCAAGCCCTGTCCAGCCTGGCCTTGGGCACTGCCAGGGGTGGAATTCCAGGGAATTCCATCCCAGCCCCTCTCCACCCTCCCAGGGAACAATTCCTCCCCAGTATCCCATCCCTGTGTCAGTGGGAAGCCATTCCCTGTGTCCTGTCCCTCCATCCCTTGTCCCCAGTCCCTCTGCAGCTGTCCTGGAGCCCCTTTAGGCCCTGCAAGGGGCTCTGAGCTCTCCCTGGAGCCTTTTCTTTTCCAGTCTCAATCCCACTGTTTTTATCATTGACAAATATATTAAACAGTGCTGGTCCTATTTATCCATAAAAACATTAATCTAGGGAAAAATCAGATTTTTAACTCCAACTATCCCACCCTCAGCCAGCTGCTGCCTCAGTTTCCCCTTCACATTTTTTCCCCTGTGGGCCGTGCTGTTTGGATGGGGAAATTTCTTTGTGCTAATGAGACGATCCCTGAATATCACAGGCAATCAGGAAGGAAAACGTCGGGATGGGGAAAAGTAAAAATAAACCCAGCTATAAATAACCCCCTTCCGGCAGCGCCGGTGGCACGGCGTGGTGAAGCCCCTTCCCAGGGACACACAGCTGCTCCCAGACGTGCAGGGAAACGGAGATTTCTGCAACAGCCACAAGGAATTGCTGGGATTTGGTGGAAAAAACGGCCTCGAGTGGCCACTTGTGGGCTCCCAGGGGAAAAGTGGTGGCCTTTTCTACACACACACACTGCAGAAAGTCCTGCCCTGGGAATGGGCATAGTGTGAAAATCCTGATATATCCGGGGTTGATAGCCAGGATCCCCCCCTCAGGCAGCTGGGAATTATTTTCCCCCACTCCAAGCAAAGCCTGGTTTAAAGTTATTCCCATAAACCCATGAGGAAAACTTGGGTCCATTTGGGAATGTCCTATTGGAAGAGTGATGCTCCCTCAGTGCCACCACCTGGACCATTCCCAATATCCTACACCATTCCCAGGATCCTGGACATTCCCACTCTGTCCCCTTCCCACCTCATTCCCTACAATTCCCACAGCAGCTGCCATGGCAGAAAAGCCCCCAGAGTGTCACATTCTTTAGGAAAAACCTGAAACGTGGGTGGGAGGGAAAGCTCCACATGGTGAGAAGGCTTTTCCCCACATCAGAGACTTCCCAAAAATGTTCAGCCAGGGATGGACCAGGCAAGGAGCACCAGCACAAGAGCAAGGAAGCATCCTTGGATGTAGGGATTGGGTCAGACATAAGGAAAAGTTTTCCCCAGTGAGGGTGGGCAGGCCCTGGCACGTGGTGCCCAGAGAAGCTGTGGCTGCCCCTGGATCCCTGGAAGTGTCCAAGGAATGTTGGACAGGGCCTGGAGCCCCCTGGGATAGTGGAAGATGTCTCTGCCCATGGCAGGGATGAGCTTTAAGTTTCCTTCCAACCCAAACTATTCCAAAATCCTGATTCCTGCGCTGTCACAGAACAGAGGAACAGAGCCCAACAGGAAGCTTCAAAGCAGGAAAATTGTGTTTGGAAGTTACCTCCAGGCTATGGGATATGTACTCACACCATCCCAAGCTTCCCAAAAATCCTCTGAGACTGAGATGAGCCCCATTGATTTTCCTGCACCCCAGAAATCCCAGCAGGAGAAATCAAACACGTTTCCAGTTGCAATTGTAAAATTCTCATGGAATGGTTTGGGTTGGGAGGGACATTAAAGCTCATCCCATTCCAGGTGGAAGGGACACCTTCCACCATCCCAGGCTGCTCCAATCCCCAATGTCCAACCTGGCCTGGGACACTTCCAGGGATCCAGGGGCAGCCCCAGCTGCTCTGGGCACCCTGTGCCAGGGCCTGCCCACCCTGCCAGGAAGCAATTCCTTCTCAAAATCCCATCAAATCTTACTTTGTTTTAACGCTGATATTGGTTCAACTTTCAAAGGATGCAGATAAAAGTGGGTTGTAGGAACAAGCAAATGATGCCTGGAAATGTTGTGAGCTTGGGTTGTATTTCGGGCAATTTAATACATTTACATTTTGACCTTAAAAAACAGGACCAAGTGCAGCTGGAAGAGGAACAGGACGAGCAGAGCTACACGTTCCTCACATTAATTCACCAGGTTGCAGCAGCACACAGACTGATTTTGTCCAGCTGTCAAAAATGGCACCTTTCTGCTTTTACAGAAAGACCCATTCAAATAGAAAACAGAAGAGAAAACATTCCAGGGCTCAAATTAAAAAATTTAAAAAAAAAATCAAGGAATAAATTTCCCAGGTTTTGCTATTGAATAGCCCTGAAAAGCTGAGCAAATGGGGGCTGCAGAGGGACGGGATGGAGACGCCGCCTTCTCCTTTGGGAACGCGCTGTGACACACGGATGGGGGCTCTGACTCATCCATCAATACATGTGTTTGCACACTTTCCCAAAAGCTTTTGGCCTGGAGCTACCCAATAGATGGAAATGCTGCGGAATTTTCCCCAGATGGCTCCTTTTTGGTCCTGAATAAAAGGCGTCGTTTTTTCCAGTCGCCAGCTGGGGAGACGGCCCCGCTTTGGAGTCACCCTGACCCCAGAGGGTGAAACCCCCAAGGCAAACACTGTCCACAAACCCACCCAAGCAAGGATGAGGTAACACAAATTTGGGGTGAAACCCTTTTGTTTTGGACAAAGAGGGAGCAGAGCACCTGCAGAGCCACCTCATCTGGGATCAGGGACTGGGAGGTGCCACTTTCAAGGGAAAAATAGGGACATTAGGGAAAGATGATGCAATATTTCATCACTGATGGCTCTTGGAAGCGGTGCCATTCCATTGCTTTTTGAAATGCTGCCAGGAGGAAAATTCAACCTCACCTTGGAGAAACTTCTCTGGGAGAAAATAACCCAGAGTGGGATGAAAAGCAGGACTATGTCCAGTCCATGGCTGAAAGCATGGTCTGGAGGTGAAGGAAATCACAGAATTCCCTGGAATAAATGCATTTCCCATGAAAACAGCTGCTCTGGGAGCAGTTGCAGCCTCTTTGCCTCCAGGTCGGGTGGGATTTTTTGCCCAACCAAGCATGGGTTACACCAGGAGACTCTGTGCTGCATTCCCATTGGAAATGTGGGTGAGGGCAGATATTTGGGAATGCCTTGAGACCAAGAAAGCTGTGGAGGTGTTGGGTGGTCTGGGAGCCCCCAGATCCCACCTCACTCCCCTGAAAGTTGCAAGGAGCCTCCCAGACTTCCAGTTACTAAAGGGGCTCCAGAGAGCTGGAGAGGGACTGGGGACAAGGGATGGAGGGAAAGGACCCAGGGAATGGCTCCCAGTGCCAGAGGGCAGGGATGGATGGGATCTTGGGAATTAGGAATTGTTCCCTGGGAGGGTGGGCAGGCCCTGGCACAGGGTGCCCAGAGCAGCTGGGGCTGCCCCTGGATCCCTGGCAGTGCCCAAGGCCAGGCTGGAATAAACTGGGACAATGGAAGGTGTTAAAGCCCTGGATTGGCTTTAAGGTCTCTCCCAACCCAAGCCAAACCATTCCATGATTCCATGATGCTTCCTACCCCTGGATAAAACAAACCATTCCTGTCTGGACCTCCCCTCCTACAGAAGAATGTCCTGCCTGGACAGACTTTTGGATTTGCTGTGTCCTCCAAACCATAAACCCCAGCATGTGGAGAACATGGAGAACATCCCTTCCTTAGGGGAGAAAACTCAACCCAATGGCAAAGTTGGACTGGAGGAAAAACAGACAGGGAAAACGCGTTTTTTGGACAGGGAAAACAAATTTTTGGACAGAAACAAACAGCCCCAACCTGGTGATGATGGCGAGGTGGGGAGGGCTCATGCAGGCCCCCATGAAGAGCACCACGTTCTCGTGCCGGGTCTGGCGGTAGGCCATGACCTCCCTCTTGAAGGCCTTGAGCTGGTCCTCGTTGTCGCGCTCGATGTCGATGAGGCGGATGGCCACCTCGCCGTGCCAGCGCCCGTGGAACACCTGCCCGAAGCGGCCCTTGCCGATGAGCTCGCCGATCTCCAGCTGCTCGAAGGGGATGTCCCACTCCTGCAGGAAGATGCTGGTCTGGCTGGCCTTGCGCGGGAAGTTGCGCGCCGAGAGCAGCGACAGGTTCATCTCCTCGAAGTCGTCCTCGGACTCCTGCACCTCCTCGGCCCCTTCCTCATTCTGTGGTGGGCAAAGGGCATGGGGAACTATAAACCAGGGAGGAAACTGAGGGAAAAACCCCACTGACCCAACTCCTGCTCGTTCAGACGCAGAGGAACCAGGTAGGGGCCTCCCAACCCCAACGCAGCAGCCCTGTTCTACACAAAGTTGGCAGAATCCCAGATTTTTATAGAATCATGGAACCCTTTAGGTTGGAAAAGCCATCTGGGATAGACTCCAACCCTTCCCCAGCATGGCCAAGGCCACCACAATCGCATGTCCCCAAGTGCCACAAGCACGGGGCTTTAAATCCCTCCAGAGCTGGGGACTCCACCGCTTCCCTGTGGAGCCATTTAACCCCATCCTGGGGCTAAATTTAAGATTGTGACCCATCAGAGATTTAATTAATTTGTCTTAAAACAGTTTCATCCTCCCCTGGCTGAGCTGTGCTCTGTTAATTCCCATTATTCCCAGACCCCTTGATGGTCCATTTAGACTTCCTAGAGGATTTACAACACCCCTTAAAAGCTCCATCCTCGTCTTCCCTCTCCTTTCCTTCCCTCCCACCGCATTTTTAATGCCTCCTGAAAAACCTCATTGAATTCCAAACTCGAAGCCCAGGAGGGTCCCTCTCCATGGGGTGGGGACACGGATGCCTGGACTTTAATTCAATTATCAGCAATTCCACTGCACAGATGGGAAACGTCTCCATTTCCTAGGAAATGTGCCCCAAGATATCCTTAAAACCAAGGCCCATTAAGCACAGGAGCCATCTCACCTCCGAGGTGGGCTCCACTTCAATTTGAAGCAATGGGTTTCCTTCCAGGCTGTTAAAAGAATTATGGAATTAACACCATGGAAAAACATTGGGATCTGGGGAGCAGTCCCTCTTCCTGCCCCGGGGATAAGGGGATCAGAGAGGAGAAGGTGTCACTAACCCAGGGAAAGGGACAGATTCACCCCCCCCACTGACTCTGACCACAATTGAGGCATTTTCAGGGATTTCTAAGATTTTTTTTGCAAGCAACCCCAGCCAAAGCAGAAGTGCAGAAGGAAAGAAAAGGACCTTTTCAATCATTTTGGAGAAGTGGAGGGCTTGGAGGTCCTCTCCCTGCAGTAAAGCACCCAAATCTGACTGGTTTTCAAGTTCTTTCCCTTCCCTGTTCACTCAGCACCTCCCACCCCCAGGTCCATGATTGGGGTCTGCTGCTCCTGACAATTAATGGGGAATTAGGGAAATTCTGAATGAGGTATCAACTGAAACAGCTCGGATGGTTTCAAACATCATATAAATATATTATAAATTATTATTATTAATCTCTTCCCAGGGGAGTTACACACCCCAGGCCACTCAGACATGGCAGTCCTACAAGTCCTACCCCACTCCATGGCCACTAAAGACTATAAATCCCAGGATCCTGCAGAAAAGGAGTCAATCCTGGTATTTTGAGCATCTCGGGAAGCCCAAGTGGCTGCAAAACATCTCCATGGATGGGTGGTTTGCAGGAGCAGCCAACTCCTCATTGCTATCCCAGGCACAGATTCCTGTCTCCCGAGGATCCACAGATGTTTAACCCAGCCAAGCCCAGGATGGCTCCCATGGGATGATTTCAGTGGTGGGGAGGCAGTGGGAATCACAGATTTTAGATATTGAAAAAAATATCTAAATTTCCTCCCCAAAAATCCTATGTTTTGACACCTTCCTTTAGGCAGAGGGAAAAAAGGCTTTGGCTTCACCATTTTTCCATGAATTCCCAAGGGAAGTGATTCCATCCTTTGCTCCACTGCATCCCCGGTGGAATTTGGAGAGTGTGGACAAGCCAGCCACAAACTGGGGACAGACCTGGTCCCTTAAACCCCTGGCTTGTGAAATCCTTCCAAAATGGCCTTTAGAGTAAGGATCAGGAGATCCACAGAGCAGTGGAATGTTGTTGTGGGAGCAGCACAGGCTCCAGGATGTCAAGGAATGATGGATTTGGGCTCGACCTGCTGGGGAGGGATGGTTCTAATACTGATAAGATGCTGCTTTTCCCAATGCTGCTTTTCCCATCCCAAAAGATGCTGCTTTTTCAGCCCAAAGTTTATTGGGCTTGAAAATATTGGAAGTGGTGAAGATATGCTGGTTATCTGCTTTTAATTTAATTATAATTCAATTATAATTTAATTAATCCCCTGGGCTGGGGCTTTTTAGACTGAAATCCATTTTTTTTTCCTAGCAGTGAAGAGCTGTGAGTTATAAATTAACCCCTTGCCCTCCTTCTCAACCTTCCGGAGCTCTGGGGTCTCACCAGGACCACCTGAGCCCCCAGTGCCAGGGGAGCACCCATGGGGGCCTGGAGGATTTGGGGTGCAGAGGGAAGGGGATGGGAAGGGGGAGTCACTCACATGGGGTTGGAGGTGACAGGGTGCAGGACGACCTGTGGGGCTCGGGTTGGCGTCTCAGGCACCACATCTGGCAACAGGAGAGAGGAGTCAGAGATCTCTGGGGGCACCCAGGGGAGTTAAACACCACCCTGCACCCCCAGGTCCCATTTAGTGACACCCTGAGGAGGGCTGGGGGTCACTTAGGGCCACCCAACCTGGCAGCATCAATAGGCTTTGAGGAGAAATCCCACCCCAGCACGACCTCCCCAGCACAAATCCAGGGGTTTGGAGGGCTGGCCATGCACCCATCCCCAGCAGAAGAAACCCCAGCATCCAAGGAGAAACTTCCAGAGAGCCTTACCTGGGAAAATGAACTGCTGCTTATACTTGTAGTAATGGGAGGCTGCAAAAGAGGAACAAGGGTTCAACACTGACCTGTGGAGCTGGAAAAGCTCCAGCCTGTGCCCAGTTCTTCACCAGGAAACCTCAACCCCAGTTGTGTGAACCCCTCCTGTGTGATCCAACCTCTCCCACTTCCATATCCCCATATGGAATATTCCATATTCTGAAATGGCACATAGGATGCCCAGGCCAATAAATTAAGACTTTTGCTGGGTTATAACTTGATTTTCCCCCCCATATCTTCTCTTCTGCACCATTTGGAGAGTGTCAATGTCATCCATGAAGGTTTGGACACCAGTGAGAGCCAGCAGGGTGAGAGTCCTGGCCCTCAGGTGGGATTTGGGAACCTCTTGGCATCATGGAGACGCCAAGTGATGGGTTTGGAACTGCTGCCCATTTGGGCCACATTCCATCCTTTTTTCCCTTGTTTTGGAGCCGTGTCCTTCCTGGAAGGAGTTCCAGGAGCCACATTCCAAGGCCAGAGCTCAGAGAGGCTCTGGGTGTTGGGAACATCCACTGGCTCCCATCTCCAGCCCAAGGACTGATCCAATTCCATGAGCAGGCAGGTCATGGGTGTGAAGAACTCAGAGCTGCTGAGGCCACCAGAGGTTGGCAGCAGCTCAGAATTCACCTTCTTATCACCAAGACCCAAGGGCCATGGCTCAGCTTCCCCCCTCCAGCTCAGAGACCCCAAAGTCCGACCTCAGCCCTGCAGCAGGACCTGAGCCAACATCAAAGGAGCCTGGAAGGTAATTCCAGCAGGAGAAGGTCACCATGTCACCATTTCCAAGCTCAAATCCTAATCCCTGAGATGATCATCTTGATGGGATAAACCACGGAAAACTTCCCAGCTGGGAAGATGAAAGCAGGGCAGGTCCTGCTTTGGATCCCATCCTGCTCCAAATGGGAATAAAACAGGGAGCAAACACCCCCAGAGATGCCAGGGTCTGATCCTGCCCTGCTCTGGCTCTGCCAGCTGGGAATGTGTTCCAAGTACCCCAAAGGGGGGTGAAATCCATGAAATAATGTCCCAACAAACCCCACCGGGAGGTGTCTGCTGCAGAAGTGACCCAGGATGGGGCTACCAGAGGCTGGATGCCCCCAGAGCCAGGCAGGGTCCAGGGCTGGCCCAGCAGGGGGATTGGGATGCTGAGACACCGGGACACTTTGGCTCTGGAAGAACTCCTTGGGCTGGGTCACACCAGGACGGAACTCACACCGTGTCCTCCAGACCTTGGAGGCTCCAGGGCTGTGCCTGGTGAAATCCTGACCCTCTGGATGGGTCACACCATTCCTGGCAGTGCAGCTCAGGGCTTCCTTGTGCCATTCCAGGATCCTGCCTGAATGCCAGGCGCTCTGGGACTGCCCCCTCTCTGGGCACACAGCACATGATGGGTTTGCTGGGGGGCGTCTCCCAGCTTCTGGAAGTGTTTGTTGTTGCAGTGATGGATTCTGCCAGGCAGCTTCCTCCTCCTCCTCCTCTTCCTCTCTCACTGAAGACTGCTCAAGATGGAGGCACCACCATGGACATTGAAGATTCTGCCTGGTTCCTCTAGAGAAGCCATCCTGACCCTCCTTCCAACCGCACCACTTCATTAATCCTGGGATTTTGGGGCTTCAGGACCTCATGCTTCCAGCTGGTCCAGCAAGGAGGTCATGGACCAAGCAGGACCCCCGGGACAGCCAGGAGTGCCTCAGCATCCCAGAGATCTCCTCTCCCCTCACCAGCTCTATTTTGGGAGCAGGTAGACACAGTTCCAGGAGTGATGCTGAGCCTGTCCCTCCTGGAAGGGACCTTTCCTGGAGCAGCAGGACATCCCAAGGGAAGGCAGACAGGAGGAGCTTTTTGGGCCATCTTCCATAACTTCTGTGTCCTGCAGCCACCACGACCTCCCTGCCTGTCCCACCATCCCTGAAGAGATGGAGCTCCTGGAGCAGATGGATCCCAGGTCCAGATTCATGGGACAAGCCACGTCAGACAAGCCACAGATGATTCCCAGAATCATCTGTCACCCCCCACACACTGCCAACCTGCTGGGGACCCATCACCTCAAAAACATGTCAGGGTCAACCCAGTTTGCCCTCATAGAGGGGTCAGCCCCTGGTTTCTGTCAGTGCTTGAGGTGAAATGTCATGGAAAATGCATGGAAAAATGGAAAATGCATGCCTGGAAAGACTTTGTAGCCTCAAGAGCAGCAGAAGTTGGGCTGGCTCCAACCCTGGAGGATTCCAAGACTGGATCAAGCCTTGGGCTCTGACCCTTCTTCAAGCAAGAGGTTTGACCAGAGACTGCCAACTAGAATTATCCCAAAGTCACCTTTTCTCCTCATTTCTACTTCCACCTTCTCCCCACCTGTTGGAACTCATCCCTCTGGGTGTCCAGAGTTGCCAAGGACCCTGCTGGGGGGCTCAGAGACCCTGGCACGCAGCCCAGAACACCTGGGGACTTGATTTTGACCCCTGGAGCAAGTTGCCAGCTTTGTATGAGGACATGAAAGTCTCACAGGTTTGAATAGTATAATAACAAAATGATCACAGGGGGAAAATGCAGATTTTAGGATTGTTGGGACGGGGGTTATGGAGACAAGATGGAGGAATCTGGGCGGATTCCTCCATCCAAGAAGGAATTCTTCTTCTTCTTCTTCTCCATTTTCTGCTGTGATGTTGGCACTTTGGGATTGGTTTAGAGTAGAAGTGCACTGTCTAGCATGGGTGATAGGTATTGGGAATTAAGTGTAAATGTGTTATAGTATAAAAGGACAACACCGCCTCGGGGGCGGTCAGAGTGCCTGTGTGCAGACCTTGGCTGGACAGAAAGAAAATTTTATAGATAAAAATTAATAAACAACCTCAAGACCAAAAAGTGAAGAGTCCAGACTCATTTTTTAGTTGCGCGGGCCGAAGCAGAGACACCCTGCACACCTCGGGGCAGCAATTATCACCCACCCCGACGCAAACCCAGGACGGGAATTAGGTGGAACTGTCCCACATCCCAAGGACACCCCAGGACACGAGTCCCCCCCGGGGGGGCAGGTGGGGACACGGGGAGGGGGTGGCATTACCTGGCAGGTTGAACTGCTTCTGCTGGCGCGGGCACTGCGGGGAGGGGTGCAGCGGGGACGGGGGCGTGGCGCTGGGCGGCAGCGGCGGAGCCGGCGAGGACGGCGTGGACGACGTGGTGGACGAGGGGTTGCTGCTGGAATCTGGCTGGTAGGGCACTGGAATGTGGTCCTGAGGGACACAGGGAAGGAGGGAAAGGAGAGGAGGCGGTGAGAGCAGCGCTGGTTGGTGCCAATCCGAGGTGCAAAGGACCCAGGGTGACAAAGGACATTGTGGCATTCACATTCTCTGAAAAATCCCTTCACCCAAGAGTCTTCTCCTGGGAAGCTGAGAAGCCTCAGAGAAAAGGAAAACAATTCTTATCTCATTTGCTTCTCCTGTGTTTTGCTCATTAAAATGTGTTTGGAGATTGTTTACCTACAGGTGATTGTTCCATTGGATTCTGCTGTGAATTGTTTTCACTCTTTGGCCAATCAGGGCCAAGCTGTGCCAGGATTCTTTCCAGTCCCGACTTTTCATTATTATCTTCTTAGCATTCAGTAAGTATCTTTTCTGAATTCTTTAGTATAGTATAGTATTCTTTAATAAAATATAGTATCATAAAATAATAAATTAGCCTTCATGGAGTCAGATTCATCATTCCTTCCTTCTTCAGGGCACCCCACAAATACAATATGACATCATCCCACCCATTTCTTCCAGAAATCCTAGAAAACAGCTTTTCCCAAAGCTGTTTGTATTCCCCAAAGCCATTTCCCACCATAAACTGGCTCCTTTCCCACCCTCACCCCTGGCTGAGGGTGCCATAAATCTCTTGGCTCTGCACAGCCACGGCCACCAAAGCCAGAATCGGGGTCACCACCTTGGGGCTCGGTCCTTGGGCACAACAAGGTCCTGGAAGTTCCTGCTGGGCTCCCTGGAGCCAAAGTCCAGGGCCTTGCAGGGAGCAGAGGGATCTGGAAAGAGCAGCCAATGCATCCCAAGACATTCCTCAGCATTCCTTGACTCCTCCCAGTCAAGGCCATCGATTGTGGGTGCACATGGGGTGGATGGGAAGGGAGCCAACAGGCCGGAAAACCTGCTTGGATGTCTTGGATCCCAAAAGGAAAATCGAGGCCAGGATTTCCCCCCTGGCTGCCCAACTTGGAGCCACTGAACAGGGTGTGAGCAGTGCTGAGCATTCCCATCCCCACAGAATTTCCCTCCAAGGTTAAAAAATCTGCACGAGCCTTCCCCAGCAGGCAATTTTGTCCTAATTAATTAATTCTTAAATGAGCTGGGCTTTCCAGGAAAGCCATATTGGTCATCATTCCATGCTCAATAATCTTGGTCAGGTAAATTCTTTTTTAAACAACCAGTGAAGGTCAAAACAATAAGATTTCACGGGGGGTTGGGATTAGAGGAATTTAAGGTCTCTTCCAACCCAGGCCATTCCATTATTTTATTCAGGATACCTTTAAAGAAATGCTTTTAGAAATACCAAAGTAAGATGGGGGCCCTGCTGAAATAAGAATATTTTCAGGGGAAATTTCAACCTGAATGGGAGCGCTTAGGACAAAAGCACCACCCCAAAACAACAAAACCAGAGCAGATCCCTACACCAAGAAATTCCTAAAAAGATTTATGTTTAAAATCAGTCTCCAGGAGCATCTTGGTACCCAGACTTTCCCCAGAGCCAGAAGATGCTGAGGGCTTGAGGAGCCCAGCCAGGCTTTAGGAATTCAGGGTTTTGTTGATCCATTCCCCATCAGGTCAGTGATATCCCTCTTTCTGAGCACTTCCAGCCTGCCAACCCCTCACCCTGCCCTTCCTCCAAGGAATTTTCCACTGGAGGCCAACAGGCTTTAAATTCCATCAGAGCCAGCTCTGTGATGGGTTTATGGTATCAAGGCAGAGCAGGAGTGAGCCCGGTGCTCTGTCAGGTCTGGCTTGAGCAGCTTCGCCAGGGACAATCCAATTCCAGGCTGGTTTTATTTGCAACAATAAATTTGTTATTTATTAAAGCCTCCACTGGGAGCAGAGACCTCAAACCACCCCAAATTCAGTTTGGACCTGGAGACTGAGAGGCCACAACAGAGCAGGACTAGGACAGGGATCCAGGCTGTTGTGGAAATGCTGATCCCATTTTATCTCTAAAAGAAATAACTTCATTGGATACTGTTGCAGACATCTTTTCACTAAAAATCCTTTCTTTAGGATTTTTCCTTCTGAGAAGCTGAGAGGCCTCAGAGACAGAATGTAAACAATGGTTATCTGCTGCTGTGGAATGCAACAGGTGCACCTGTGATTAGCCCATCTTAGATGTGTATAATTAATGGCCAATCAAAGATCGAGCTATCTCGGACAGAGTCCAAGAGAGCTGCTTTTGTTATCATTCCTTTCCTTTCTTGTCTATTCTTAGCTTAGTTAGCATCTGAGAAAACCTGTCCTTCTTTTTCTTTTTAGTATAGTGACAATGTAAGATATATATATATATCATAAAATAATGAATTAAGCCTTCTGATCATAGAGTCAACATTCTCATCTCTTCCCTTATCCAAGAACCCCTGTGAACACAGTCATAAACAGGATACGTGTCCAGGGAAGGGGCTGGAGCCCCAGGAGAGGCTGAGGGAGCTGGGCAGGGGCTCAGCCTGGAGCAAAGGAGCCTCAGGGGGCCCTTGTGGCTCTGCACAGCTCCTGCCAGGAGGGGACAGCCGGGGGGTCGGGCTGTGCTCCAGGGAACAGGGACAGGAGCAGAGGGAACGGCCTCAGGCTGGGCCAGGGCAGGGGCAGGGTGGATTTTGGGGTAATTCCTTCATGGAGGGGGCAGTCAGGCGCTGGCACAGCTGCCCAGGGCAGGGGTGGAGTCATTCAGCAGCCACGTGGATGTGGCACCTGGGGACATGGGGCAGCGATGGCCTTGGCAGTGCAGGGGGAGCAACCAAACTCAATTTTCTTAAAAGATCTTTTCCAACCAGAAGAATTCCAAAGGTGTGGATTGAAAAGAATGCAAAGCTGTGGATCTTTGTGTGCAGGGGGTCCTGTCCCTGTGGCAGGGTGTGCACACGGGGGCTCAGGGCTCACCTTGTTGAGTTTGTTGGTTTTGGGGAGCTCAGGGGGGGCTCAGGGCTCACCTTGTTGAGTTTGTTGGTTTTGGGGAGCTCAGGGGGGGCTCAGGGCTCACCTTGTTGAGTTTGTTGGTTTTGGGGAGCGTTTGGCTGACGTGCAGGTCCGAGTAGCGCGGGGGCTTCCTCAGGGGGTTGTTGATGTCGCAGGGCACCGACTCTGTCCGGACCAACCTCGCTGGATTCAGAAGGGAGAGAGGAAAAGGGGGGTGGAGAGGAGGGGAAGAGAGAGGGAAGGACATCAAAGCTCAGCTCCCTGTCACAGGGGTCGCCCCGTGCTTGCAAACCGCTCTCCAAAGCGATTCCCGCGGCACTTCCAGCCTGGGATGGCAGCTGAGCTTCGGGATCCTCCTGCACCCCGGCCACAGCCAACCCCCCCCGGGGTGTGAGGCAGCAATTTGGGGGCTCCAGCAGCTGCCACGGCCCCTCTGTGAACCGGGGCTCAGCCAGCACAATCCTGCTCCTTGCTGGAGCTTTCTGGGGTGAAGGGAAGGAGCCGGCTCTGAACGCTCCCAGCAGGGAGATCTTTTGGGAAAAGCCAGCCTGAAGGTTGGGGGGGTTCAGGAACTGTTTAACTCCAAGATAATGGATTTAAGAGCTGGGTTTGGGATTTTTTTGGGGGGAGTGGGGAGGTATTTCAGTGATGCTGAGGCCACCCCAAAGCCATGCTGCTCCTAAAACACACAGCGGGCAGCTCCGGCTCTGGCAACATCACAGCCCTAAATCCCAATTCCTGCCCATCCCAGGAGCCCGACTGCCCCTTCCCTGCCTCCCGGGCAGGGATTGCAGCAGCTCCGAGCCTGACGAGGGGGCGTCTTCAACCGCTTCCACCCAAATTTGCTGCAAGTGAGGGCGTGGGGTGGGATGGGGGCTGTAAAATTGCCCCCTCTGAGGTGCCACCAGCACAATCCTTTTCCCCTGGATTAAACCAAGGAGCGGGTTTGGGGGGGATATTTCACAATTCAACACAAAGGAACAGCTTTAAGAGCTCAAAATTCAAGGCAAGAGCGATTCTCTCAGGCAGTCGCGGTCCTCTGGCCAGCAAAGGGAGCCAAAATCTGGAAGAAAAGAGGTGGGGAAGCGCCGCCCCGCCGTCCTGCTGCAAGGTTCTGCCTGTCTCTGTGCGGATTTTAGGCCGGGCTCTCTATCCCGCAGGAGAGCGGGATAAGGCAGCTCCAAAAAGCACCACGAGCATCCGCAGGGCCACGGCCGCGTCCCCGGCGCGGGGACCCCGCATGCACCGGGGGGGTTCGGGGTCCCCCGTCCGCCCTGAGCTCTCGACAGAAGCAAAAAGGCGAAAACCTGGTTTGGACTTACCCCGTGCGGTGGGGAATCTGAAAAGAAAAGGAGGCAGGGGGAGGGTGGGTGGAAGTGGTTTGCAATGCAAATCTGCCTCGCCCCGACCGGCTCGTCTCCCTACAAGCGGAAAAAACGGTGGGTAACATTTCCCCCGGAGCGCCCAAGCGGTTCGGGAGCCTCCGTCCCGCCGGGGACCCCGCCTGGCCGGGTGCGGCTCCCGAACCCCCCGGGGGAGCTTCCGAAAGTTTCACCCCCCAAAAAAAACCATCCCCGGAGGCTCGGAGCAGGGAGCGGGGGGGCCTCACCTCCGCGGTGGATGATCAGCAGGTGACACGGGGGGGCCTCTTTGGTGCATTTGTTGTGGCACTTGAGCCTGGCAGGGGACAGAGAGAAAGGAGTGAGAAGGGAACATTGAGGCATGGAGGGACAGGATAAGGGGGGAGCTTCTTCCCACTGCCAGAGGGCAGGGACAGGTGGGATATTGGGAAGGAATTGTTCCCTGGGAGGGAGGTTGAGGCTGTGGCTGTCCCTGGATGCCTGGAAGTGTCCAAAACCTGGGATAGTGGAAGGTGTTCCTGCCCCTGACAGGGGTGGAATGGGATGAGCTTTAAGGTCCCTTCCTATCCAGGCCATTCTGGGATTCTTTGATGGAGTTTTTTCCTCCTTTTCTCCCTGGGAAAGTGACTGGATGCAGGGTGTTGGTCATTCACTCAGTCTGAGAGCCCTCCAGGCTCCCTGCTCCCCACCATTCCCAAGCAGCAGCTCAGGGATGGGGAACAGTGTGGGATGCACATCCTGGGCAATCAGGAGGGGCTGCACAGCCCTGGAAAACACCTCCATCCCAATGGGGCAGCACAGAAATTCCCAAACCTGGCGGCTCTGCCCCACTGCCCCTTTCTGGGCCAGCCAGGCTTGAGGACACCCCAAATTGTCACTTCTGCCAGAGCTGGCTGCAGTAAAAGGATCAGAGCCCTGCACTGGGAGGAAGGGTGTACTGAAGGTGGGACAGGATGAGCTTCAAGGTCCCTTCCAGCCCAAACCATTCCATGGTTCCATGAAAACCCAGTTCCCACCATCCTGCTGCTGCATGCTTTACCAAATTCAGGAGCAGCAGAGGGGGAAGAAGTGGCTGCCCCAATCCCTAATGTATCCCTGCCATTGTGCCCCCCTCTCCTGCCTTCATTAAGGACATTTAGCCAAAATAAAGAGACGATTTACAGACTCTGGATATTCTGCAGAGCTTTTCCCGTTGTTTTTCTTTTTTCCCGGAGCCCGGGCAGGAGTCTGGAGGGCTTCACCCCCGGGTCATGCATTTAGGCATGGGCAGACTCCCAAATCCTTCCCATTCCTCCTTAATTAAGGATGGAAACGCATTCCCAGCTCACTGCTCTGCCAGGCCGGCAGAAAGCCATGGGGGAAAAGGGAAAAAGGAGGAAAGGATTTATCAAAACAAGGGGAAATGATGGGGGGAAAAAAAAAAAAGAACGGCAGCTTCAAGTCAATGAGCTGGGTAATGAAAATTCAGGAGCTGCCCGTGTTAGCTTTTATTACAAAGCTGTTCCTAGAGGGAAAGGCAGGAATTAATTTGGTATTTGAGGCTTGGGGGGTTTGGGGTCCGGTTGTTTGTTTTACCTGTTGGTTCCCCTCTGCTTTCTGGGGAAAGCAGCGCCGGGGCAAGGCTGGAAAAAAACCTAAATGCCTTGTGTTCAGTGCCAACTTTTGACTGCCAGGAAATGGATTTGTTCTTTTCTGTAGGATTACAGGGAGCAGGATTTGCACAGCCAGAGCCACAGCATCCCTGATCTTGCTCAGGGATCCCTCCTCCAGCACGGAGAGCTCGCAGGAAAAGCCTCCAGTTCCTTGAGCATGGATAGAACGGGAATCACCCCTTTAGAATCCCTGTGTTCGATACCATCCCTTCCAGCTGCGGAGTAAGCGAGCGCTTCTAGGCAGGTTTAAATCCCAATTTACCAACTCATCAGCGCTTAACAGCGGCAGCAGCGATCGTTCCCGCTCCGTTACCCGCAGACAATCGCACATCCCCAGCTCCCGGCCCCAGGAAAGGCAATCCCGGCCCCAGCAGCACTTCCCCAGCGCTGGTGGCCGCATGGATCTGTCCAAGGCCGGGCTGTGGCGGATTTGGAGCAGCTGAAGCAGCCCCAGGCTCTGCCTCGCTCTTTTCCCCACTCCTGTCCCGTTTTATCCCCTCTCCTTTGCACCATGGATTAACTGATGCGGCTCCTCGGGGGCCCTGCCAGGACGCAGAGGTGCCCAAAACTCGGCAGAAATAGAGGTTACAGCCCAAAACTGTGGGCAAAACCCACCTGATGGCCAGAGCTATCCCTGCCTGGTCCTGCAGATAATTCCACCGGGAATCTCCATAACCTGGGATCTAAAGCCAGGCTTGGGGAAGGGGCACTGTCAGGATCTGACTCAGAGCTCTGGAGCGAGCAGAGCCGAGCTCTGGCGGGCACATCCTCCCCGAGGAGCTGATCCCATCCCAGACACCAGCCCAGCCCTGCTTTGGGGTGTTATTCACCCAATTTCACAGGCTCATTAAAGCTTCCTGTGAGGATGAGCTGGCGAGAGCCGGGCTGGTCTCTCCATGCCCAAATTCCTGCTCGGCTCCCCCGAGAAAACCCCGATTATCCCCTCCCGGTTTGAAGGAGTGACACACACAGCTCCAGCACGGCGCCATACTTGCAGTTTTTGCATTTTAAGCCGAACAACATTCCCTTCCCGCAGACGGTGCAGGTCTGAGACATCCAGTACTTGGTGGAAAACCTGTGGAGAGAAACAGAGAGGGAGAGCTGAAGCCTCACTCATCCCCTGAGCCCTGCTTCATCCTCTCTCTGCTGCCCTCAAACTCCTCTGCAGGTGTTGAGGAATTTTTCTAGGGGTGCCAAAACACAACCCCGAGCCTTCCTTTGGTTCTGGAAGTTTGTTCCAAAGGGAATCCAACCCCAACTCCCTGTGATTGCCACCCCAGACACCCCCAAACCCCTGCCTGCCCTGGGGACCAATGTTTGCAGCTTCCCATCAAACAGCAGCGCTCTTCCCGCTGCCTTTCCCTCTTCAGGGAGATATGGAAGGGTTCTAATCCAGAGATGGGGAATTTGCTGAAGGCTGGCAAGGTCACAGATAAAACACAGATTTATTGATAGCAGCTTGAGCCTTATCTAAACCAGATCTGAACTGAAATGGAATTGAAATGGGCTTGGAGGACAGCACAGCACAGCCCAGCATGGGAAAGAGAGGGAATGTCCCCAGTCTCGGTGTCCTGGAGCAGAGATGGGGAGGGAGAGGCCCATCCCTCATCCCCCAGCAGGGGGAGGGGCCCACCTGTGTTTTATGGAGTTTCCTAAATCCCGCCGAGGGATCTGCGGGGACCAGCGAGGCACTGACAGCGTATCTGCAGGGAGAGACCAGAAAAACAGCGCTGGTAACAACATCGACAGCTGGGGCTTGAGTTTTTGGGAAGGAGAGCAAAGGATGTGCACAAAAAATGGGATTTTCCTGCTATTTCCCCCTGGAATGCCTCTCTGAGCTCCTTGCTGGAAACCAGAGCTCTGGGATTTGTGGGGCTGTGGGAATTGGGGTCTCCTGTCCCAGATCCCATCACCCAGTTTGGAGGAGAGGAGAGGAGAGGAGAGGAGAGGAGAGAGAGGAGAGGAGAGGAGAGGAGAGAGAGGAGAGGAGAGGAGAGGATGCACCCATGTGCAGGCAGGGTGGGATTGCAAAACTTCTGGAATCACATCAGGACGTCCAAAGAAGAAAGGGAAAATAAAGCTGGAGCAGCCTCATTGTCAGTTTTTAATAAGACATCACAGCTTGAGGCGGCAGCTGAGGAAAAGCTGAGTGCCAGCCACTCCAAAGGTGATTCCATTCCTATTCCAGGGGAAGAACAGAGGTAAAAGCAGTCCCGGGGCTCTCCTTCCAAGGGAAAAGCAGGGAAGAGGGATAAGGACAAAGAGGGAAGTTCACTGGCACTGCTGGGGCAGGAAGGCAACCAGGAGCATGGCCATGCTTGGATTCCATCCTCTCCTTCAGCCTCGGCAAGGGTGGAAAAGCTGCTCCTCCTCCTCCTCCTCCTCCTCCTCCTGCCGGCCACGGGAAAGGTCCTGCCCCGCAGGATGCCCAGCCCCGGGAGCGGCTCCATGCCGGGATCCAAAGGCTGGATTTTCACTCGGGGGTTTGAGAGGTTTCCCGGGCACCAGCGGTGGCTCCCGGCTGTTTGCTCAGAGTGCCAGCAAATCCCTGGCTAAACAGGCGCTGGATATTAGCCCAGGGAGTGGGGAGAGCCGCTGTTTGCTTTAATATCCCATTTTAATATCGCGGCAGGCACGGGGCTCTAATTGCACTCGGCGGCTGAAGGTTACATTTACATCCCTCCCCCGGGTTAGAAATCCTGGAGCAGCCCAGGCTGATCCTGCTCCAGCACCTCGGACCAGCAGCAGCTCTGGATCCTTCTCTTCCCTGGTCACTCCTCAGGCAGAGGCAGCAATTGAGATGTCAGAACCACACAAGCATGGAATGGGTTGGGTGGGAAGGGACGTTAAAATCATCTCATTCCCGTGGGCAGGGACACCTTCCACTGTCCCAGTTTATTCCAGCCTGGCCTTGGGCACTGCCAGGGATCCAGGGGCAGCCCCAGCTGCTCTGGGAATTCCATTCCAGCCCCTCCCCACCCTGCCAGGGAACAATTCCTAATTCCCAATATCCCATCCATCCCTGCGCTCTGGCAGTGGGAAGCCATTCCCTGTGTCCTGGATTTATCCACTGTGTAAAAAGTCACTCTCCCTAATCTTTATAAGCTCCCTTCAAAGCCGAGGAGGGGAGTTCATGTCCCCAGCACCACATTGCCAAAATTTTTGATATTTTCTCACCACTCTTTGTGACAACTCACCCTCCACAACCTGCCAGGGGTGGGAATTTGGGCCACACATCCCAGAGGTGAGTGACCCCTCTATGCCCAGCCTCCCTGAGCATCATTCCCCCTCACTAAATCCTGTTCAAAAACTGAGTTGTCATCACTCCCCCCTCGCTAAACCTTGTTAGAAAACTGAGTTGTCATCACTCCCCCCTCGCTAAATCTTGTTAGAAAACTGAGTTGTCATCACCCCTCCCTCCAATGACTCTCTCTGAAGAGCCAAACACCCCCGGCCAGAGCAGCTCTTCTCCCGGAATTAAATTACAACCTCCACGTTATCAGCCACAATTTATTCCCACTAACTTTCGGCTGGCCTCAATTAAATCCTGCCAGCCCGGCGAGGGGGAGAGGGGATGGAGGCAACGGCGGCTGCTGAGCCTTTTAATTACTTTCTAAATGGGCTCGCTGCAAAAATGTATTGAAGTGTAGCGGGGATTTTGACCTCGTACCATAAATGAGCCCGACGTGACTCACAGCTAATTACCTTCATTAGCGGCAGCGAGCCACGTAGGATCGCGGCGTTTAACAATAGAGCCGCTGTTGGCAGGAGGGCAAAGCAGCGGAGTGGGGCAGGAGGGCAGGGAGAGGCACCGGGGAGCAGCCCCGAGGGCTTGGGGGCTCGGGGGGCTCTGGGGTTAATTGGGGAGTCTCCCCTCTACCCGGATTCCTGGCAGGGTAAACTCGGGCGGATGCTCAGAGGGAGATGCAGCAGTCTCCCCCCAGCGCAGGAGGAATATTCTCATTGAAACCCCCCCATTATCACAGTTAGCGTTAATTACAAGGGGGGAATCCACCATGAGCCGGTCTTGGTTCAGGGTGGGACGGTCGGGTTTTGTCGTGGGGATCTTGTGATGGAGAAGTGGCCGCGGGATCGGATGATCCTCGCAAGCTTTGGAGCGTGACAGCGGCTGCCTCTCCCCCATTCTCCCTCTCTCCAGCACCCCGGAGCTTCCCCCCTGCCACTGATTATTTAAAACCTTTATTTATCACCAGCAGCCTCCTGCCTGCCTCAAAAATCCGAATTCTCCCGGCCATAATTCCCCTCACCTCGTTCCCCCCGCTCCGAGCTGGCATTTCACTGGGCACAAGCGGAATTTCGCAGGGTGGCACCCACTGAGCAGCCCCATGGAGACATCCCCCGGCCACCCACCCCATCCCTGCCTCCCGAGGGGTTCCCAAAAACCAAACCCCTCTTCCCGATGTGACAGCCCAGGCAGGGAGCGCCACCCTCCTTCCGACACCGCCGTGTTTTCCTTCGCAAAGGTCAGGGCTCCTGCTCAGCTCATCCCAAAATCAACAGCCGCGCTTGATGGGATCACCTGTGCCGGCAGCGGAGCCGGGAAAGGGGAAAACCAACTGGGCAACGGGTGACAGCCACCTCCGGCGTGTCCCTGACAGGCGACACGGCGCAGAGCCCTGGCAGCCCGCTCCCCGGCGGTGACAGGCAGCTGTGACAGCTCCTGAGTGGCACCCGGCGCCTCGGAGGTGACGGGGACGCGGCGGCGCTGCCGTGGCCGTGACGCCCCCGCTGCTGTCCCGGCAGAGCCGGGCTGTGGCAGAGTCTATGGGGCCTATGAGAGCTCCATGGAGGATTGAGACTTAACGGTAGGAGCTGCTGAGTCATGATGAGACAGTAAAATAAGCTCCTGTCTTCTACCCCTCGCCCCATAGCTTATCTCTGGAACCCCATAGGTCACTTTTCCCTAACCCTTACTATTGGACAAGTTTGGATGCCCCTATACCCTGTAAAAAGGAGCTGGTTTAGCCCATCTGACAGAAGAAGAGCTGTTGCTGGAACCTTTCACAGATCCCTCAATAAACCATCGCTGTGGAACCGCCAGGACCTCTCCTTCTCCTCTCTCGTGTCTGCTTCTGCCTCAGCCAAAGGCGCCCTAGCAAGCCAGCAAAGAGCTGGAATCCTGAGAGAGCTGATGATCACTAAAGAGCTGAAATCACTGAGCTTGCTGAGGGTGACCATGGCTGTGAGCTGACGGGGTACTGGGCACTCTGTCTCCCACAGGGACTGAGTTATCCAGACTATCCTGCAGCGCCCGGGGATAAGGCCAAGATCGGGGTCTCATCACCGGGTGGATTCTGGCTGGGCCCCAGCTGGGCTGCCTGGGCATGTCCTGCATGGAAAAAGCACCTGAGCTTCCCCATTTCGTTATTTTGGGGTTGTACCCTCCATGGGGTGGGTGGGGATGCCCTCAGAGAGCCCCAAAGCCTCCCCAAGGATGTTGTAAATCAAAGGCGACTCCGATGGAGGGGAGAGAGAATGATGCATCTGACTCCATTATCAGAAGGCTTGATTTATTATTTTATCATATATATTATATTAAAACTATACTAAAAGAATAGAAGAAAGGATTTCATCAGAAGGCTGGCTAAGAATAGAAAAAGAAAGAATGAATAACAAAGGCCTGTGGCTTGGACAGAGCCAGCTGGCTGTGATTGGCCATTAATTAGAAACAACCACATGAGGCTAATCCCAGATGCACCTGTTGCATTCCACAGCAGCAGATAACCATTGGTTACATTTTGTTCCTGAGGCCTCTCAGCTTCTCAGGTGAAAAAATCCCAAGGAAAGGATTTTTCATAAAAGATGTCTGTGACACAAGGACACCTGGAGCATCTTCCAGGGGTGGCAGCGGTGCTGAACCCCAGGGATGGGCACTGCTTTGTCACAATTGTCCCTTCCTCATCTCCTGGCCCCTGTCTGGATGGCAGGGAGCTGGTGGGAGCGTGTTATCCATCACAGAGACAGCCTGATCAACAAACCCTCCTTATCCTGCTATGTGGGAAATGGATTTGTAGAGTGGTCAGATAAGACCATAATCCAACACTACTACAGCAAACACGTTCCCATTATGAATGGGACAGAGAAAATTGATGGAAGTGGACTTGGTAAGAATGCCAGGATGAGTCACTGCAAAGCCAAGGAATGGCCAGGAGGCTTTGCACTTATCCCAAACATTCCAAATGTCACCAAAATGCTCCCAAGGTGGGTGAATCCCCTGGAGAAATTAGGAGGAGACACTGGGGTGGAGCCTCTTTCCAAAAGAGTTCAACAGCAGAAGAAACCCAGGATCAGGAATATCTCCACCACCAGGCAAAAATCCCAGTCCTGAGACAAATCATAATATCCATGGAATGGTTTGAGTGGGAAAGAATCTTAAAGCTCATCCAGTGCCACCCGTGCCATGGGCAGGGACACCTCCCACTGCCCCAGGCTGCTCCCAGCCCTGTCCAGCCTGGCCTTGGGCACTGCCAGGGATCCAGGGGCAGCCCCAGCTGCTCTGGGCACCTGTGCCAGCTGCAGTGACAGAGTTCCAATGTCTCAGCCCGTGGCAGCTCCAGGGACACTGTCCCAGTGTCTCCCCACCACTCTGGGTTTACTTCCCCATGGTCACAGCTGGGAGCCAAGCACCCCAGGGAGAGGCTCTGCAGCAAAGTCCCTTCATGAGACACCACAGGCCTTGCTCGTGCTGCTTTTAGGGCCAAAATAGCATGGGAGAGATCCCAGAGCAGCTGCTCCAGCAGCTTTCCCTCCCCAGGATAGAAATCCATGCAGAATTCAAGGTACAAAGGCATCACCTGCTCCCTGCATGAGTGCGTGTGGCAGATATTCCACATGGAATCTGGGAAGTGTCCCTGTCTGTCACTGTCACATTTTCTGAAAAATCCCTTCGCCCAGGATTCTTCTCCTGGGAAGCTGAGAGGCCTCAGGGAAAAGGAAAACAATTCTTATCTCATTTGCTTCTCCTGTGTTGTGCTGGTGTGGAATGTGTTTGGAGATTGTTTACCCACAGGTGATTGTTCCATTGGATTCTGCTGTGAGTTGTTTTCACTCTTTGGCCAATCAGGGCCAAGCTGTGTCAGGACTCTGGAAAGAGTCACAAGTTTTCATTATTATCTTTTTAGCATTGAGTAAGTGTCCTTTCTGTATTCTGTAGTATAGTATAGTATTCTTTAATATAATATAGCATCACAAAATAATAAATTGGCCTTCTGAGAACATGGAGTCAGATCCTTCCTTCCTTCCTTCCTTCCTTCCTTCCTTCCTTCCTTCCTTCCTTCCTTCCTTCCTTCCTTCCTTCCTTCCTTCCTTCCTTCCTTCCTTCCTTCCTTCCTTCCTTCCTTCCTTCCTTCCTTCCTTCCTCCCTCCCTCCCTCCCCCCCCCCTCCCTCCCTCCCTCCCTCCTCTCCTCCTCCCTCCCAACACAAGACCTGTCCATGTGGGGGGTTGGACTGGGATGGCCTTTGAGGTCCCTTCCAACCCTGTGGATCACAGCTAGCTCCAGTGGGTGGAAGG
Source organism: Molothrus ater (assembly GCF_012460135.2). Lineage (NCBI taxonomy): Eukaryota > Metazoa > Chordata > Aves > Passeriformes > Icteridae > Molothrus > Molothrus ater. Next base: position 12,494,301 of record NC_050495.2, read on the forward strand.
ATGACCCAGGCTGGATCCAGCAGGATGAAACCAAAGCTGAGCTGGAGCAGGGGGGATCATCTGAAGCAGGAGCTGCTCCCAGAGCATCGCTCCAGTAAGGAAAGAATCCCTTTCTAACCCAGGCAGTTCCCCTTTCCGACATGACAATCCCATTTACCCAGCTCAAATGCCATGTTCAGCTGCCTTAAAGCCTGACATGGGGATTTCCCCCCCAGTTCCCAGCCTTGCAGGCTCAGTTAGGCTCATCCAGACAAAGCTGTGCCCTCCGACTCCACTGCCAGGGTGGGAAACCCTCTGGAGCCTCGCTGCCAGCTGTGGCCAGATGTGGCTGCAGGGAGCTGCCAGCACAGCTGGGGAGTGCTCCAGCCACATGCAGGGCAGGGTCAGGGAGGAGGGAACCCCTGGTGCTCCCCAGGAAAGGAGGCTCCCTTTGGGAAGTGCCCTCCTGGAGGTGGCTGGGGCTGGGACAGCGTTAGGGAGAAGTGTCCCCCCAAAACCCACCCCAGCACTGTGGGGTGACCATGGCAAGGGGCATGGGTGGCACTGGCTACTTTCCTGTGTCACCTTCAGCACCACTGTCACATCCTTGGGTCCAGCCTGGTGCTTTCCAAAGGAAAAACTGGATTTAGGGCTCTGGGAATCCCACCCCGACCTACTGGACATTTTCCTGGATTCCACCAAACTTTCCCGAGGTCAGCCCTTCAGGGGCTCTTCCAGGAGCTGGGGGGGCTGCCCTGGTGGCATCTCAGCCACCACTTGTCACTTGGCCATGCCTGGCTGGGATCCTGCTCATGCTCGACACCATAAACTGCAAATTCCTCACTCCCAAAGCCAAGGGGAAGAGGCAGGACTGGGATTCAGGAGAATCCCCCCAGGGCAGAGCAGCAGCTCGGTGGCTGTGGTGGAGGTGTCACACAGGACTGGGCAGGGAGGGGACATCCTGGAGACCACATTAAACCAGTTGTTCTACAACTTCTGAGGGGCAGCTCGGGTCTCTGCTCCCTGTGACAGTGAGAGGGATTGGCTGGAGCTGTGCTGGGAGGTTTAGGTGGAGATCAGGGCAAGGTTCTCCCCCAGAGGGTGCTGGCACTGCCCAGGCTGCCCAGGGAATGGGCACAGCCCCGAGGCTGCCAGAGCTCCAGGAGCCTTTGGGCAGCACTGCCAGGGATGGACAGGGTGGGATTGTTGGGGGGCAGGGACAGGGGCTGGATCAGTGATCCCTGAGGATCAACTCAGGATATTCCATGATCCTGTGATTCCCCCAGCCAGATTTGCTGGAAGAAGAGGCTCTTTCTGCAGCTCCCTCCAGCCCTCTGTGAAAATCCATTCCCATCAGGACAAAGGGATGTTAAAAACCAGAGGGAAGCATCCAAACCCTCTCCTGACCCAGGCCAGGGATGAGTCAGATGGGAACGTGTTCCTGCCAGGAGCAGCAAGGCTGTGGAAAGGAAACATGGAGAGACAGCCAGGGAGGGACAGGGCCTGGCTGGGCTCCCCTCACCCATCTCCAGCTGACAAACAAACAACAACAACAATTTTTGTGTTTCCGTGCTTAGGGAAGTAATTCCACAGCAATCCAGAGCATCTGGGTGCTGCTGTGCTGATCCCACAGGAGGAAAAGGGAAGAGGGATTTTTAGAAAAAAAACATAGGGATGGGATATTGTGGAGAGCTCAGCTGTTGAACCACCACAAGGATGGGGACAGGGAATCCTTGGGATGCAGGGAGGGCTTGGAGCAACCTGCTCCAGTGGGAGGTGTCCCTGCCCATGGACAGGGATGAGCTTCAAGCTCCCTTCCATCCCAAATCATCCCATGATTCTGCTCCCTACAAACAAACATCTGCCCTGCTTGGTGTAACCCACACAGATGTTGATCCTGCAAGGACCAAACAGTGTGGAAGAGGTTTTACAGTGACTTCTGTGAGCCAGAGAGAAGTTTGGTAAGAGGATCCGCGTTTACCCTGAAAGAATTTCCTAACAAGGTCATTGACAAAGAAACCAAGAAAGAAAGAAGGAGAAATAAGAGAAACCTGCAACTGCCTGCTCCAATGAGCACTTTGTTTGTCTTTCCTGACCAATGAGTAAAGTGCAAACTTGTGAGCTTTGTGAGAATGTAGAACAAGCATGCATGCTGCAACAAAAACAGGTTTGAAGCCTTCTGCAAACAGAGTGCGTTGCTTTGCATTGTCTCCATCTCAACCACGACAAAACAGCTCCACTGATGCCAAACCTCCCAGCAGGGATCAACCAGCTGGGGAAACCCAGCTCCCACCCAGCCCAGAAAACATTCCCAGCAGCCAGGGAGGTTGGAGGGGAATGAGAGGAGACACCTCTCTGGCAGGGTTGGTCGCTTGCCAGCCCATCACTGCCATCGTGTCCCTCTGTGGCCGCGCCACGTCCCATCAGGATGTCACAGCACGGCACAGCATCCAACCCTGATCAAAACTAATCCAAGGAGACACTCCAGGGGGGGCTGGGAATGGGGTTTGCTCCGTGCTTCCTGCTCTGTTGGTCTGGGCTGTGAGCTGAGTACAGACAATTCCGTGTGGGAAACAGCAAGGCAGAAATGCCCCTCGGTCTGGGCAAACCTGGGGCTGGGTGTTGGAAATCTCTGGGAACAGCATGGTCTGCATGCAGAGCTCCTGCCAGGTGCCACTGTCCCCAAAGGCAAAGGGACAGGAGGAAAAGGACAGCAGGACTGGCTGGATGAGCCCTCAGTGACCCCAGATGGGAAAGGGAAAGGGGAAGAAAGGAAAGGAAAGGAAAGGGGAAAGGAAAGGAAAGGAAAGGAAAGGGGAAAGGAAAGAAAGGAAGGGGAAAGGAAAGGAAAGGAAAGGAAAGGAAAGGAAAGGAAAGGAAAGGAAAGGAAAGGAAAGGAAAGGAAAGGAAAGGAAAAGGAAAGGAAAGGAAAGGAAAGGAAAGGAAAGGAAAGGAAAGGAAAGGAAAGGAAAGGAAAGGAAATCTGGCTGCCAGCCCTCTGGCTGCAAACCTTCTCCAGCCTGCTTCTTGAGCAGGAGGAATGAGTGGAAGACCCCAAAACAAGCCAGGAAGACATTTCCAGAAAGGAAACAAGGGAAAACCCAGGGAAGGGAAGGTGACAGAAAGCCAGCCTAGATGTGGAGTTGGAGGAAGTTTTAGCTGAGGAACAAGAGGCAAAGGGAGCTTGGCAGGGAATCACTCCCAGCAGCTGCCACGTGTTTTCTCCAGGGAAGCTCTTCTTGGGCCAAGAGCCACGCCTGGCTTGGAAAAGTTTCAGTCTCTGTGGAATTAATCCCAGCACTGGTCTGGGACCAGGAAATGAGGGTCAGGCCTGGGTGGGCTCATGGAGCCAAACCCACCCAGTGAGTGCCACCAGCAGCATCTCCTGGTAAAGGACCAAGCCCTGCCAGGTGGGATCAGGGCTGGCTGCTGAGATCAGCTCCACGGGGTTTGCACCAGGACTGGCTTCCCAAAACTCCACATCCAGCAAGCAGGAGAGGTTTCAACACAGAGGTGAAACCACAAAGGTTTACAAAGCAGCCCTCAGATGGTGACATCCAGGCAGTGCCACCACCCCAGACAGCACAAAAACCTCCGTGGCCTTCCCAAAAACCAGAAACAATCAAGTCTGGGCTATCTTTGCCCAGAAGCACCCACAGATCTCTAAACACCAACATGGGCACCTCCACAAGGGCTGGGCTCATTCCACAGCGCTCAACCAACATCCTCCAAACCATTGACTCCACAACTCCCCAGTCCCATCCCCTGCCTGGCACCTCCCAGCCCTGGGGGCACTCACTTGCAGAGAAGGAGGCTTCGGTGTGGACGGGCGGGGTGGAGGGCAGGAAGGGCGGGTACCCCACGAAGAAGGAGCGCAGGGAGCGCTCGGAGAGCAGCGGGGAGCGCTGGGCTGGGATGTTCTCACAGCTCCCCACGCTGTTGTGGATCTTGAGGTTCAGGGGCTTGTTCTTCTTCTTGACTCTGGGAGGGAAAAGAGGAAAAAGGAGGGAAAAGTGAAGGGAAAGGAGTTGGGGACGAGCTGGTGGCAGCCGTGGGATGGAGGTGCTGCTGCATCATTTCCCATGTGATAATTAATGCAGCTTCCCAATGGGAATTCCCAATCCCTCCCTGCCACCAAACAAAGGCAATTTTCATTAAGGAACATTTCAGAGCTTTTCCTCTTGAGAACCTGGGTGAAAAAAATCATTTGGTCCAAAAGCTCATCAGCCTCAGCCTTGCTGACCTTGTCAAATCCCCTAAATGGTCACATTTAATGTCACTACATCAAATAAAGGGCCAAGCAAGGGTGGGCTGCAGTGGAGAACGTGAGGGACCCCAAGAGAGTCCCAGGACCACAGGGCTGTGGTGTGGACAACCCAAAACACTGGGGGAAGTTCCTCAGAAATTAAATTCTGCAGAGCAGGGGGAGGAGACACCTGCCTCTTCCTCCTGTCCCATTTTTCCACTCTGGGACAAAGCCCAGTGTTGTTCTGCTGGCTCAGATGATCCCAAAGCTGCACCAGACTGAAAGGATTTGGGATGCAGAGTGACTCTGGCAGCTCAGATGGGCTGGGCTAGGATCCTGGCACTCGGGGCTGCTCCAGCTCATCCTCTCTGGCTGCCATGGAGTGAGGAGCAGAGAGAGCCCTGGGAAAGGCAGCTCAGCCCGCTGGAGATCTGCAGGATCTGGAACAGAGATCCTTGGAGAACATCCTGGCAGTGCAACACCCCAAGGATTCCTGGAATGCTCCATCCATAATCCCTGCATCCCAACAGAGCACTGCATCCCAAATCCAGCCCTGGGGCACAGCACAGGAGGGACCTGGAGCTGCTGGGGAGAGTCCAGAAGAGGCACCAGAGATGCTCCAAGGGCTGGAGCCAGGCTGGGAGAGCTGGGGGTGCTCACCTGGAGAGGAGAAGGCTCCAGGAACACCTCAGAGCCCCTTGCAGGGCCTGAAGGGGCTCCAGGAGAGCTGGAGAGGGACTGGGGACAAGGGATGGAGGGACAGGACCCAGGGAATGGCTCCCACTGCCAGGGCAGGGATGGATGGGATATTGGGAATTGGGAATTGTTCCTTGGCAGGGTGGGCAGGCCCTGGAGCTGAGCATGTCCCACCACTCCCTGCCATGCCTGGGGCATCTGGCCCTGCCAGGCGATGGGAAATGGCCTCTTAATGAAGAAAATTAAACCATCCTCTAATAAGTTAATTATTTCCTCACACAGGAAAGCTGCTGCTGTGTTTAGGGTGGCTGCAAGGACCCCTTTGGGTGCGCTGGGCTCAGGATGGGGTGGATGTTCCAGGCTGGTCCAGCTGAGCAGCTCTCCTGGCTTGGAGCTCCTTGGGGTCAGCCCACAGCTGATGGCCATGGAGCCATGGAATGGGGTGGGGGGGAAAGGACATTGGAGCTCATTAAAGGACATGGGCAGGGACACCTCCCACTGTGCCAGGGTGCTCCCAGCCCCATGTCCAACTTGGCCTTGGGCACTGCCAGGGATCCAGGGGCAGCCCCAGCTGCTCTGTGGCCTCTCTCTGACCCACCCAGGGAACAATTCCTTCCCAAAATCCCATCTATCCCTGCCTGGTGGCCCAAATCCAGTCCATCCCCTCCACTGCTGCTCCTCAATCCCAACCCCACCAAAAATCACAGAGCTGCTCCCCTGGCATGGCCCCAGCCCCCTGAGCTCAACCCGGCCCAAAGCCCTTCCTGAAAGGCAGTGATTAAGCACTAATCTCGTTTATTTTCACCCATAAATCAGTTCCAGACCAAATATTTACTGTGAGCATCATTTCCTCGCCAAGCAGGGCTGCTGACAGCTCTCATTATTAGGAAGGATGAGTGATTTTGGACAGAGAGAGATGGTTTTTTTCCTCTCTCTGTTTCTTCAGAAGAAGAAAAAATAATAAAGAATAATAAACACCAGGATCCAACTGGGTGACTGGGCTGGCTGCCCATGGCTTTGATCCCTATCCTGAGGGAAGAGGGGCAAGGACCAAACCTTGGAGAGGAGCAG